>NC_037680.1:90983338-91296280 GCF_003255815.1 Theropithecus gelada
TTTTTTGAAAGGTTAAAAAAAAAAAAAAAAAAAAAAAAAAAAAAAAAAAAAAAAAAAAAAACTTTTGAAAGCTTTTGTGCAGACATGGTGGTTAGAAAAAAAAGGTTCTCCTTTTAAAGACAAGCATCTCAATATTGAATTTTTCCTATCATAGTTTCTACTTTCTATGAAGCCTACGGAGCCTTCTCTTTAGTTACATAAGCAAACCATTAAAATGCTCTATCAATCCCTTGTCGTTAGCATATTTTTGAAATCACTTTTTTCTTCATCACACTAGTTATATGTTTCTTTCCTAAACTGTCACATCTGTTTAGATATCTCATGTTCTCCTTTACCCACACCTGCAACCCACATTTCATTCTGCTTCCAACCCTATCTTTTCCTTTCTTTTCTTATCAAACTTTTCTACTATAATACCTCTTCTGATTTCCTAGTCTGTGGTCAAGAAAAACCTGAACATTTTCTTCCTCTCTATCTCTTTGCTTTATTAACATATGGCGTTCTCTCACAATAAGGCCCAATGGGTCATTTTCACAAGTAGAGACTTCATTTTTCTTTTCTCAGCGTAAGAAGAAATTTATTCTTGTTGCACTTCATCCTACCTCATGCTACTCATCTGAGGTTAGCATAAAGTAGTCCACCCTGTTTTGAAGCAAAATTTCTACCCATGTCAACTTAATCCCACCTCAATCACCAACCTCTGGGCCATCCTTCCCTATTTTTGGAAAACAGTACCTAGTCCACAGTTACCCTCTTTCCACTATTACTATTATCCTGAACGAATGTAAAAGATGGCCCATCTAATTAGATTAGAATCTAATTCAGTCTTTGATTCCTTGTACTCCAATGACAGAAATTCAAGTCAGTTTAAAAACCAATTCACATAATCACACGTTGGACCTTTGTAATTAGCTGAAACCCTTATACCTCTAAGAATCTAAATTCTGAAATTCCAATCTCTGTCTATAATATCTTAATTTTACAATTCTTCATCACCTCTACTCTCCTTCATCTCCCCTTAATAAAAAATCTTCACCAGAATTCCTTAATACTTATGTCATTCAACTTCACCCTTTTGAATTTGCTTTTCACCTTCCACAATAGAAGCCCATAGTTTAATATTTCACGTAATGTTGCCTGGCCCTTCAGTCCTGTTGTATATACATATTCTCATTTATGGATTATATCCATTTATAATCCATAAATTCTCATTATAGCCCTAAATGGATATAATCCATAAATGAGAATTCCAGTGGACAACTCAGGAGATTTTAGAATTTAATGAATATGTATGAAATTAAGATTTGTGCATTACATCATTTATGCATTGAATATGCTGTGTTCCTTTATCATGGGCACACCTCTTGACAACCTCTCACCTTGTATCAATCTAAGTGCTGTCTCAACATAAAGACTGTATGTGAAGAAAAATAAGAAGTTTGGTCTAACGTGGACCAAAATCATCTTCTGCAACTCACTACTAGTTTTGTAATGCTAAGAGCTTCTGTTTTCTTGTCTATAAAATGAAGGTAACTTTTCTTTTCATATTATAAGATGTTTTATGAAAGCTACGTGACATAAATACCCTGGCTCAGGGCAGACACTTGATAAATAATGATTCTACTTGCTTCTACCTCCTTCTCCACTAAAAGAGGGTCTGTGACCTACTCACTTTTTAACTGTATCTCAATATTCTTCCTCAACTCTTTTTCTCATTCTCTACGATAATTTATTTCAATGTTTTCCTTAGACATATGCCCCCACACCTGGTTCCTGATTCTCAACAACTGGCACGCCCTCTTTCTTTCCTTTTTCTCGTTAAAAGACTCTAATCATGAGGTATGAACTCCCTCAATTTTCATTCCACACGTATCTAGATATTTGCCCCTGCTCTCTCAGGGGAAGAAGTAACTTCTTTTCAAGGCCAAACTGTCTATCACTAATATTGATTTTATATTTTGCCTCTGCTAAGATGATATTCTATCAATGATTTATTCTCTGGCATTAGTAATCTCTCACCTCTGGCTCATGTCCCCACTCAACTAATCTGCTTCATCCTTTAAAAAAATTAAAAATGAAAATATACATTTCTACCCCTCACCTCAGTATGGAATGTTGAAAACTCTTTTTTCAAAGGTCAAAAATGATCTGGTCATTGGCAAATGCTGACCCTTCATTTGGTTCTATATCTCTGCAGTTTCCCACAATATTGTCCAGAACCTCCGTTTTAACTATCTTCCCGTGGTGTCTATAATGTTTCTCTTCCAGGTTTTTTCCCTCCTAGTTTCCTGAGTAACCTTGTTTATCCATCTTTACCGGGTGCTCTTCTGCAATTCCACCACCAATCTCTCCGCACTGAACCGACATTATGTAAATAAAATGGAATTCTACCCATTTTCAGTAAGTTGTTTTAAGAAAAAGAAGTCACAACAAAATTTTAAAGTTATTGCTATGTATGTGTCCACTCCTACCCGTGTCTGTCATCCAGTCTCCAGCACGCCTCTCATTTTGATTGCTCTGCTGCATGTTAAAACAGCAGTGCTCACTATAACATGTGTTGATCTTTTTTCCCTATATTTATTGAGGTATAATAAACAAATTATATAAATTTATGGTGTATAATATGATGTCTTGATATACATACATATTGTTAAATCGTTACCACAATCAAATTAGTTAATACATTTAACACCTCACTGAGAGAGAGAGAGAGAGAGCACATGCATGTCTCTGTGTGTGTGTGTGTGTGTGTATTTGCATGTGGTGAGAACATTTAAGATCTACTCTCTTGGCAAATTTCAAGTATAAAATACAGTATTATTAACCATAGTATGATCTAACATATATGTAATGTTAAAAAGTTGCATTCATAGAAACAGAGAGCAGAATGATAGCTACCAGGGCCTGGGGCGGAGGAAGTGGAGAGATGTTAGTCAAAGAGTACAAGCTTTCAGTTATAAGACATATTTTCCTTTGTTTAAGGATGCCATTTTATTGAAATATCTAATCCATTGTATATCTCCTAGGCATATGTTACAGCAAACTATAATAAGACAATTCTGTTGAAGGGATGAACAAATGAAGTCATACTTGGGTCAAGTCTCTATACTATGCCCACTCTATACTATGCCCAAACTTCTTGATACTCTCAGGCCTATTTGTAGCTGAATGTTCCACTTCCAGGCCTCTAGTCTCCATCTGCTATGCTTGCTCCAAGTCACATTAGAGTTCTCGAGGGGCTTTCACTTTAATGGAGGCATTGTCAGTTTCAGAGACTAAAGTGGGCTATTACTGGGGTAATTCATCACATCTGATTGGAGGCCTCCAGAATGTAGACTAATGTTAAGGACATTCTTCAATGAGGTTGATCTAATATATATACTCGACAGGGAAAATGTGTTGTACCTGTGAAATGACAGCCTACTCAGTGTTTTAAAAAGCATATGTTGGCCGGGCACAGTGGTTCACACCCTGTAATCCCAGACTTTGGGAGGCCAAGGCGGGCAGATCACCTGAGGTCGGGAATTCGAGACCAGCCTGACCAACATGGAGAAACCCTGTCCCTACTAAAAATACAAAATTAGCCAGGCATGGTGGCGCATGCCTGTAATCCCAGCAACTCAGGAGACTGAGGCAAGAGAATCACTTAAACCTGGGAGGCAGAGGTTGAGGTGAGCCAAGATCACACCATTGCACTCCAGCCTGGGCCACAAGAGCAAAACTCCTTCTCAAAAAAAAAAAAAAAGAAGAGTATATATTGCTCGTTAGTACTTGCTTGGTTCCAGGAAGATAAATTCATATAAGCCAACAGTATAAATTATATAAGATATGAAACAATATAGATTATAAAACTATAAATATATAGTTATAGAGAATAATTTATTATTATTATTATACTTTAAGTTCTAGGGTACATGTGCATAACATGCAGGTTTGTTACATATGTATACTTGTGCCATGTTGGCGTGCTGCACTCATCAACTCGTCAGCACCCATCAACTCGTCATTTACATCAGGTATAACTCCCAATGCAATCCCTCCCCCCTCCCCCCTCCCCATGATAGGCCCCGGTGTGTGATGTTCCCCTTCCCGAGTCCAAGTGATCTCATTGTTCAGTTCCCACCTATGAGTGAGAACATGCGGTGTTTGGTTTTCTGTTCTTGCAATAGTTTGCTGAGAATGATGGTTTCCAGCTGCATCCATGTCCCTACAAAGGACACAAACTCATCCTTTTTTATGGCTGCATAGTAATCCATGGTGTATACGTGCCACATTTTCTTAATCCAGTCTGTCACTGATGGACATTTGGGTTGATTCCAAGTCTTTGCTATTGTGACCAGTGCCGCAATAAACATATGTGTGCATGTGTCTTTATAGCAGCATAATTTATAATCCTTTGGGTATATACCCAGTAATGGGATGGCTGGGTCATATGGTACTTCTAGCTCTAGATCCTTGAGGAATTGCCATACTGTTTTCCATAATGGTTGAACTAGTTTACAATCCCACCAACAGTGTAAAAGTGTTCCTATTTCTCCACATCCTCTCCAGCACCTGTTGTTTCCTGACTTTTTAATGATTGCCATTCTAACTGGTGTGAGATGGTATCTCATTGTGGTTTTGATTTGCATTTCTCTGATGGCCAGTGATGATGAGCATTTTTTCATATGTCTGTTGGCTGTATGAATGTCTTCTTTTGAGAAATGTCTGTTCATATCCTTTGCCCACTTTTTGATGGTGTGGTTTGTTTTTTTCTTGTAAATTTGTTTGAGTTCTTTGTAGGTTCTGGATATTAGCCCTTTGTCAGATGAGTAGATGTCAAAAATTTTCTCCCATTCTGTAGGTTGCCTGTTCACTCTGATGGTAGTTTCTTTTGCTGTGCAGAAGCTCTCAAATGAGATCCCATTTGTCAATTTTGGCTTTTGTTGCTGTTGCTTTTGGTGTTTTAGACATGAAGTCCTTGCCCATGCCTAGGTCCTAAATGGTATTATCTAGGCTTTCTTGTAGGGTTTTTATGGTATTAGGTCTAACATTTAAGTGTCTAATCCATCTTGAATTAATTTTCATATAAGGAGTAAGGATCCAGTTTCAGCTTTCTACTTATGACTAGCCAATTTTCCCAGTGCCATTTATTAAATAGGAATCTTTTCCCCATTTCTTGTTTTTCTCAGGTTTATCAAAGATCAAATGGCTGTAGATGTGTGGTATTATTTCTGAGGACTCTGTTCTGTTCCGTTGGTCTATATCTCTGTTTTGCTACCAGTACCATGCTGTTTTGGTTACTGTAGCCTTGTAGTATAGTTTGAAGTCAGGTAGCGTGATGCCTCCAGCTTTGTTCTTTTGACTTAGGATTGTCTTGGAGATGCGGGCTCTTTTTTGGTTCCATATGAACTTTAAAGCAGATTTTTCCAATTCTGTGAAGAAACTCGTTGGTAGCTTGATGGGGATGGCATTGAATCTATAAATTACCTTGGGCAGTATGGCCATTTTCACGATATTGATTCTTCCTATCCATGAGCATGGTATGTTCTTCCATTTGTTTGTGTCCTCTTTTATTTCACTGAGCAGTGGTTTGTAGTTCTCCTTGAAGAGGTCCTTTACATCCCTTGTAAGTTGGATTCCTAGGTATTTGATTCTCTTTGAAGCAATTGTGAATGGAAGTTCATTCATGATTTGGCTCTCTGTTTGTCTGTTACTAGTGTATAAGAATGCTTGTGATTTTTGCACATTAATTTTGTATCCTGAGACTTTGCTGAAGTTGCTTATCAGCTTAAGGAGATTTTGGGCTGAGACAATGGGGTTTTCTAAATATACAATCATGTCATCTGCAAACAGGGACAATTTGACTTCTTCTTTTCCTAACTGAATACCCTTGATTGCTTTCTCTTGCCTGATTGCCCTAGCCAGAACTTCCAACACTATGTTGAATAGGAGTGGTGAGAGATGACATCCCTGTCTTGTGCGAGTTTTCAAAGGGAATTTTTCCAGTTTTTGCCCATTCAGTATGATATTGGCTGTGGGTTTGTCATAAATAGCTCTTATTATTTTGAGATACGTTCCATCAATACCAAATTTATTGAGCGTTTTTAGCATGAAGGGCTGTTGAATTTTGTCAAAGGCCTTTTCTGCATCTATTGAGATAATCATGTGGTTTTTGTCTTTGGTTCTGTTTATATGCTGGATTACGTTTATTGATTTGCATATGTTGAACCAGCCTTGCATCCCAGGGATGAAGCCCACTTGATCATGGTGGATAAGCTTTTTGATGTGCTGCTGGATCCGGTTTGCCAGTATTTTATTGAGGACTTTTGTATCGATGTTCATCAGGGATATTGGTCTAAAATTCTCTTTTTTGGTTGTGTCTCTGCCAGGCTTTGGTATCAGGATGATGTTGGCCTCATAAAATGAGTTAGGGAGGATTCCCTCATTTTCTGTTGATTGGAATAGTTTCAGGAGGAATGGTACCAGCTCCTCTTTGTACTTCTGGTAGAATTCAGCTGTGAATCCATCTGGTCCTGGACTTTTTTTGGTTGATAGGCTATTAATTATTGCCTCAATTTCAGAGCCTGCTATTGGTCTATTCAGGGAATCAGCTTCTTCCTGGTTTAGTCTTGGAAGAGTGTAAGTGTCCAGGAAATTATCCATTTCTTCTAGATTTTCTAGTTTATTTGCATAAAGGTGTTTATAGTATTCTCTGATGGTAGTTTGTATTTCTGTGGGGTTGGTGGTGATATCCCCTTCAGCATTTTTTATTGCATCTATTTGATTCTTCTCTCTTTTCTTCTTTATTAGTCTTGCTAGTGGTCTATCAATTTTGTTGATCTTTTCAAAAAACCAGCTCCTGGATTCATTGATTTTTGGAGGGTTTTTTGTGTCTCTATCTCCTTCAGTTCTGCTCTGATCTTAGTTATTTCTTGCCTTCTGCTAGCTTTGGAATGTGTTTGCTCTTGCTTGTCTAGTTCTTTTAATTGTGATGTTAGGGTATCAATTTTAGATCTTTCCGGCTTTCTCTTGTGGGCATTTAGTGCTATAAATTTCCCTCTACACACTGCTTTAAATGTGTCCCAGAGATTCTGGCATGTTGTATCTTTGTTCTCATTGGTTTCAAAGAACATCTTTATTTCTGCCTTCATTTCGTTATGTACCCAGTAGTCACTCAGGAGCAGGTTATTCAGTTTCCATGTAGTTGAGCGGTTTTGATTGAGTTTCTTAGTCCTGAGTTCTAGTTTGATTGCACTGTGGTCTGAGAGACAGTTTGTTATAATTTCTGTTCTTGTACATTTGCTGAGGAGTGCTTTACTTCTAATTATGTGGTCAATTTTGGAATAAGTGTGATGTGGTGCTGAGAAGAATGTATATTCTGTTGATTTGGGGTGGAGAGTTCTATAGATGTCTGTTAGGTCTGCTTGCTGCAGAGATGAGTTCAATTCCTGGATATCCTTGTTAACTTTCTGTCTCGCTGATCTGTCTAATGTTGACAGTGGGGTATTGAAGTCTCCCATTATTATTGTATGGGAGTCTAAGTCTCTTTGTAAGTCTCTAAGGACTTGCTTTGTGAATCTGGGTACTCCTGTATTGGGTGCATATATATTTAGGATAGTTAGCTCTTCCTGTTGAATTGATCCCTTTACCATTATGTAATGACCTTCTTTGTCTCTTTTGATCTTTGATGGTTTAAAGTCTGTTTTATCAGAGACTAGTATTGCAACCCCTTCTTTTTTTTGTTCTCCATTTGCTTGGTAGATCTTCCTCCATCCCTTTATTTTGAGCCTGTGTATGTCTCTGCATGTGAGATGGGTCTCCTGAATATAGCAAACTGATGGGTCTTGACTCTTTACCAGTTTGCCAGTCTGTGTCTTTTAATTGGACCATTTAGTCCATTTACATTTAAGGTTAATATTGTTATGTGTGAACTTGATCCTGCCATTATGATATTAACTGGTTATTTTGCTCGTTAGTTGATGCAGTTTCTTCCTAGCCTCGATGGTCTTTACATTTTGGCATGTTTTTGCAATGGCTGGTACCGGTTGTTCCTTTCCATGTTTAGTGCTTCCTTCAGGGTCTCTTGTAAGGCAGGCCTGGTGGTGACAAAATCTCTAAGCATTTGCTTATCTGTAAAAAATTTTATTTCTCCTTCACTTATGAAACTTAGTTTGGCTGGATATGAAATTCTGGGTTTAAAATTCTTTTCTTTAAGAATGTTGAATATTGGCCCCTACTCTCTTCTGGCTTGTAGAGTTTCTGCCGAGAGATCTGCTGTTAGTCTGATGGGCTTCCCTTTGTGAGTAACCCGACCTTTCTCTCTGGCTGCCCTTAAGATTTTTTCCTTCATGTCAACTTTGGTGAATCTGGCAATTATGTGTCTTGCAGTTGTTCTTCTTGAGGAGTATCTTTGTGGTGTTCTCTGTATTTCCTGAATTTGAATGTTGGCCTGCCCTACTAGGTTGGGGAAGTTCTCCTGGATGATATCCTGAAGAGTATTTTCCAACTTGGTTCCATTTTCCCCTTCACTTAGGCACCCCAATCAGACGTAGATGTGGTCTTTTTACATAATCCCATATTCTTGCAGGCTTTGGTTCACTTCCTTTTCTTCTTTTTTCTTTAGATTTCTCTTCTCACTTCATTTCGTTCATTTGATACTCAATCGCTGATACTCATTCTTCCAGTTGATCGAGTCGGTTACTGAAGCTTGTGCATTTGTCACGTATTTCTTGTGTCATGGTTTTCATCTCTGTCAGTTTGTTTATGGCCTTCTCTGCAATAATTATTCTAGTTATCAATTCTTCCACTCTTTTTTCAAGATTTTTAGTTTCTTTGCGCTGGGTACATAATTCCTCCTTTAGCTCTGAGAAGTTTGATGGACTGAATCCTTCTTCTCTCATCTTGTCAAAGTCATTCTCCGTCCAGCTTTGATCCATTGCTGGCGATGAACTGCTTTCCTTTGCAGGGGGAAGATAATAAGTTTTTTAAGACTGAGTCTCGTTCTACCACCCATGCTGGAGTGCATTGGTGTGATCTCGGCTCACTGCAACCTCCGCCTCCTGGGTTCAAGCGATTCTCCTGCCTCAGCCTCCTGAGTAGCTGGGATTACAGGCACCTGCCACTAGGCTTGGCTAATTTTTGTATTTTTAGTAGAGATGAGATTTCACCATGTTGGCCAGGCTGGTCTCCAACTCCTGGCCTCAAGCGATCTGCCTGCCTCGGCCTTTCAAATTGCTGGGATTACAGGCATGAGTCACTGCACCCAGCCTATATATAATAAATTATGAATTATATATATCCTATATATAGCTCATTACTAGACCTTCTCTTGTCTTCTCTTTGGGAATATTTCAGCCTCACTGTTCTCTCCTCTTTTGCATAAAATTGATATACCAGGTAACAGATTCATACAGCAATCAGATATTAGTGATTCTTTACACAGGAGGTTTGATGTTCAACAATTGTATATAAAGCTGATTAGGGACCTAAATTTCATGCTGTTTTATGTTTTGTCTCTATTATAGAAATTGTATAAACAGCCTGTAGTGTGTTCTATTTCCTTTCCATGGCCAAATGGGACAAATAGTGATTTCATCTTTCCTTGAAGCATCATACCAGTGTAAGAAACAAGTCTCATTGAAGCTGCAAATTTAAACAAGATCAGACTTTCTTTACTAAAACAAACAAACAAAAAAATCAAATTGTATGTAGTCAAGGATACAACAAAAGCTTGAAGGAAAAAAGAATAAAACAAGTAATCTTCCTGTTTAACATTATTTGAAATATACCTCTGAGAATTGTTTTAAACCAAATTTTAAGACTCCAATTTTTTGTTGAGAATACAAAGGTAGGTGTCAAGGTCAGCACATAAGCCCTTTCTCTGTGTTATTTATCCACATGCCCGGAGAGGATTATATGGATTTCAGAGACTTAGTCCCAAGAAGTTTACAATTTAGGGCAAGATAATACATCATTTGACTATGTACAGTGTTTTACCATTACTTCTTGATAAAAGGAGTAAGGAAATGGGATATATGTATATATGTTGCCAACATGTAGTAGAAAATCCCATCTCTTCCTCTGCTATCACTGTCCACTTCCCCACTCCACCCCCAAATAAATGCCATGACATTCTGTCACCCAGCCTGCTGTTTTTAAGATTAGAAATGAAACTTGTATTGAAATGGAAATATTCAAATATATGTACCAGCAAATGGTGCTACCTGCATTTCCTGATGCTCTGCAATGACAAAGCAGTATTCACAAGGGAAGGAAAATCATGATGAATATTTTAGGTAGCTCCAAGTCTCTGGGAAAATCAGAGAGTACGCCAAAGAATGTAGTAAAATTGTATGTTTTTCATATTTATGAAATCCTGGTGAGGTTAAATATGTCTCCAGACTGGCACTTTCTTAATACAGGGAAATAATTGCTTCTAAAAAAATTACTTTCAGAATAAACTAAAATACTGAGGAATTTGTTTGAGCAATTTTATAATGTCTTTAATAAAATGTCACTTTCTAACAACCAACAGGTACCAAGATAACAGGGCAGTGCTATACAGCAAAGCAAAAATATAGAATTACAGTTTTCCTTTCATGATGCTATTCATTACATGAGACATAACTAAAAGGCAATGAAACTGATCACAAGAGACATATGTTGTCTGGTTAAACCTTATAATGCAGATTATCCTCTCAGAACAATACCAAAAGTAGTGTATTTGTGTGTGAGATCAAAGGTAATAAATTATTTATTAATGTTAGAAATAGAAATATATTAAATTGTTAAATAGGCTGTCCATGGCAGGGAATGTTCAATTTATTAATGACCCATGTATAGAATAAGGGAGAGAGAAATCTTGGAGCAAAGACCCCAATCTATCAGAACAATGGCTCTTACATCCTAATTCCAAAGCTCTGGTAGGTCTTTCAATGAGAGAGATGATTTTGCTGATGGGAGTGCAAACTGGGAAGGAGAGGCCTCCTTTAATAAAGAGGCAGAGGTGGAGAAGGTGAGCAGTTTACTTTTGCTGCATATCTTTTTTTAATCTCCTTCTAACGATGAATGGAAATAGAAGATTCTTCAGCTTTTACTTTCTCATAGCAACAGTCTCATAAATCATGGTTATATTTGAAAGAATGTGAATGATTCCTTCAACTAAAGATCATTTAGCAACAATCTTTGAGTGCACACTATGTGCACAGAACTGAACCATGTTCCAGGGATATGGAGGCAAGTAACACAGACATGGTTTTTTATCCCTGAGCTTGTCAGTCTAATGAAAGCCAAAGCAAGAAAAATTAGAATATAGTAGGATCTAAGGCTATAACAGAACATAGAAAGTCAGTAAGGAGCAGTGGCTGGCAATGGGGTTAACAAGGTAGGTTGAGGCCAGCTTGGCAAAGAACCTACCTTGAGTTATAGGATAAAGAGATTGGATTTTATCTTATGGGCAACTTATAAACACTGCCTTTATGCTAATTATGTTAAATGAACTTCCAAAAGTGTCTGTTTGGCAGCAATATACTAGGAAGGGAATCTAGAAATGACTCTAAAAATATCCAGAATGATTTTCTTCAGATCAGATTCCCAAGTAAGCAAATTTGTCCAAAATCTATTTGCCAGAGGTTAAAATTAATCCTTACAATAAAATATATCTGATGATACACTGCACAGGACAGGGAATTTTATAAGCTACAGCTTAAGAACATGAACCTCTGGTATTTCAGGAAAAATAAAAAGTATGCCTGTTCACATTCATCCTTGTCCAGCTGATACCTCTAGCTCTTGTTGCCTTACAAACTTGTTTTTCTAAAATATTTGGTATCATAAACTCTTTTATCAAATAGAACGGAACGAAGCAGAACAGCAACAACTCTAAATTTCTCAAAAATATGCAAAATGCTGGAGAGGCAGCCTGCACCTGCAGCCCCAAAAGCAAATGTGTTGAATAATCAGGGATCCCAAACAGAGCTGCACTAGAGTAATTTACTCAGCTAATCATTTTATGAAATAGAACATTTGATTTCTGCAACAAAGCTGCATCAAAGTAGATGCATACCTCATTCGATTAACTGAAACATCACAAAATCATTTAGCTCATTAGATGGTTTTTAGTAAGCACTCCTTCCTGGGAGAGGGCACTGTGTCTTTTTTTAATTTTTGGTGCTTGAAGTTTCTGGCACATGGAGATGTAGTCTGTGTGATTCAATATCCTCAACTATTCATTTCAGTCCTTAGTGTTTGGTAGAAAGATCACCACGCTTTCAGATATTTAAAATACCCTTAAGATAAGCATGGTATTTGTCAGTGGAAGTTTGAATTTGGGTCTTGAACGTGTGTCAGAACAGGGTATGTCATCTGTAATCAGCCACAGAACTAATTTTCAGGCAGGTACATGTTAAAGATTAGGGAAGGACAGCAGCTTTAGCTCACTTCCTTTAGCTCGCACTAACTGACCTTTCCAGACCTCAACCAATTTTGAAACAGAGCTTCAATTTAAGTGGTTTTCTAGTGTAAATAAAAGGGCTTGGGTTTCCAAGAAAAATATGTGAAATTGTTAGAAAATATGGGAGTTGAAGTGTCTCTAAAATGGGCAATGTTAGTATTCTGGAAACTTAAAACAGTTGCCAAAAAACAGTTTACAAAGTGGGGCCAAAATTTTCCTCTTTTATTTTTTTGTTACCTTGGCCTTCATATTCTCCGTTTATTACCTGAGATTAGCATATACCTTTTCATGACATCTCCTACAGCGAATAGTCTCTCAACCAGCATGAGAGTGCATGCTAGACCCTTGTCCATGCTCACCTGCAACACACACACACACACTTATACACTGCATACAAGAAAAAATTGCTGTACAACAACACTGTTCCTGAAATGTCAACATATATGGTAAAGTTGTAGTAACTTAGTGAAGAAAAGAAAGAGTAAACCAGGTATGCTTTGTTGTCTAACACTGTATCTATAGATTTGAGGTATATAGATTCCTAGCCATGGAGAGTTGGGAACCATACGGCATCATACCCACTGTGCTTTTGTGTTTGTTTGTTTTTTTTCTTTTTTAACATACCTACAGTTGATAATGAACTAAGCACAGTGGTTACCTCTGGAATGAGAGAAATGGAAGAGGAAGATTTCACTATGTTTGTATCAATTTCACAAGTTAACATTTCTACAATTGGAAATTGTTTTACAATTGACAGTGTGTTGGTTTAATTGGAAGATTATTTTCTTTCTTCTTTCTTGGTGGCACATAAAATAACAGTGATCTTAAGATCTATATGCTTCAGATTCTGCAAAATATGCAATTTTTAAAGCAGTAGCATATGGGTGATTTTTGCTTTCTTATGATCTTAGGTGTTTTTAAAGATTTTAGATAACAAAGAAGGAGGAATGAAAAATAATAAAAGGAAAATATGTGACAAATTGTTGAGAAACAGAATAGAAGCTTGTAGTGGAACAATTCATGGCAGAATTAAATATTATAAGGTGAATTAAATGTGTTTAACTTATTAGTATACCTGTCTCATCTCAAATTAGAATACAAGAGATGGTGAAATCTAAATCAACTTTGAATTGCCTCTGGGATACAGCATATTGTCTGCTAACAACTTAGTAACTTAGTAAACATTGGTTAAATAATTGGATGATGAAGTAAGTTAGCTTTTAAATATAGTGTGCGAAATCATCTAGACCATGTTTTCTGTTTCTCAGATTTCTTAAGCATTTCCTCAAACTGTGCCTGTTTGACCTAAGAAAACCAAACCTATGGCAATCTAAAAAAATAGTTCAAAATAATAAGACCAAATGTAAATATTTTCTTGATAATATTCTTGTACTAGCATTATCTTTGATATCTCAGATTGAAAAGACCGTATTACAGCCAGCCTAACCAAGCATTTAGAGTGAGGGTTCTTCTCTGTGTTCACATGGCACTGAACATTCTCTGACAAGATCTCCCAACGACTTGTCTGTTTGACCTTTTTGAAAAGCGAAAAGGTCTCATTCATCTTTGTAACTGAGATGCTTAGTACAATGCCTAGCATTGAGTGTTCTGTAAATGTTGAGTAAATCACATGACTGAATGACCCATTTTCACAATGTAGTATCAGTTGACCCTGGAACAACACAGGTTTGAACTGCCTCGGTGCACTTATGCAAATTTGTTACAAAAATTTAAAATTTAGCAAACTATATACACACAAGCACTTACCATACATGGTGCCATTCCCAATGAAGAGAAATGGAAACAAATGTAAAGATACAGTTTGAAATAATAACTATATAAAGTTAACTCTAGAACACCCTGTACTAACTGTAATTATTTCATAGCCACTTCCTGTTGCTATTGTGGTGAGCTCAAGTGTTGTGAGTTTCCACTTAAAACACTATGTGACACTAATCGTCCCCCTGTGAGCAGCTCATCTCTCCAGTAAGTTGCAGATCCCAGTAAAAAGTGATCTCTCCCGGTTCTAGTGTATTTTTCACTGTGCTTTGTGCAATACCGTAAACCTTTAATAACACCATGGGACCCATACAAAGTGCCACTAGTGATGCCAAAAGTGCTCCCAGGAAGCAGAGAAAAATCTTAACATTACGAGAAAAAGTTGAATTGTTTGGTATGTACCATAGATGGAGGCCTGCGGCTGTGGTTGCCTGCCATTTCAGACATGATTCATCTTGTAAACAGACAATGTGAATTTGTGATATTGATAAATACAGTACAGTACGGTAAAGGTATTTTCTTTCCTAATATTTCCTTAATAACATTTTCTTTTCTCTAGCTTATTGTACAACTACAGTATGTAGGACATATAACATACAAAATATGTGCTAATTGACGTTTACATTATTGATAAGGCTCCCAACCAACAGTAGGCTATTAGTAGTTAAGTTTTGGGGGAGTCAAACTTTAGTGTGGAATTTTCAGCTGTGTGGGGTCAGCACCTCTAACCCCTGAGTATTGAAGGGTCAGCCATACTTGATATTAGTAGTGCTTATTGGTAGCAGACCACAAAAATCTCTCTCAGGAATGTAGCCATACAGCTATGTTAAGCAGGTATGGCAAGCAGAATAATGGCCTCTCAAACATATCCCTGTCTTAATCCCCAGAATTTGAGAATATGTTACTTTATCTGGTGAGAGAGATGTTTGCAGATGGATTAAATTAGAACTCTTGAGAAGAAAAAATTACTGTGGATTATCCAGGTTGACCCGATATGATTGCAGAGGTCCTGGAAAGAGGGAGGTAACAGTATCAGAGCTGAGAAAGGAGATGTGATGACAGAAGCAGGGGTGGGAGTGACACAGGGCCATAAACCAAGGAATGCAGGCTGCCTGTAGGAGCTGGAAAAGGCACAGAAAGAGATTCTTCTTTAGAACTTCCAGATGGAGCACAGCCCTACTGATCCACTTTAGACTTCTGATCTCCAGAACTGTAGGACAATAAATTTGTGTCTTTTAAGCCACTAAATTTGTAGCAATATGTTACAGCAGCAATTGGAAACTAATATATCAAGCAAATCATTGGGGATAATTTGGGACTTCAAATGGCAGGAAACTCAAACTGGTTTAAATAATAGGATAGCAAGAAAATGCATTGGCTTAGATATTAGGATGCCTAACATGGGGCAGAATGAGTTGCCCCATTGTCTCAATGATATCATCAGTAATGCCACTTAACTTCTGTCTCTATCTCTGCCCTATATTTGTTTCACTGATGTTATCCTGCAACCGGTTCCCTTATAAGTTTGGGAAGGCTGCCAGTAGCAATTGAAGTTAAATTTGTTCTTGTTCACTTTTGTCAGGAAAGAGCCCAGCTTCTCATAATTATCTACCTCGATAGACTTGGACTAATCAGGACCCATCTCTGGAGCTCCCCCTAAGGGCTACCTGTCATAAGGCCCATGCCTGAACAAAATCGGGGTCCTATTAGGAAAGGGAGAGAAGGGGTATATGCCAGACAGGATATTAGCCATGCACCACAAAGAATGTCACAGAATCCTGTGCCAAGAATGTGTAGGGATAAATAAAAGTGGTTAAACAAATTCCAGGGACACTGTGCCCTCAGTCCCAGGTCTAGGAATCAAGTTCCAGCTTTTACTTGGCAATGTTTCCCCTTGCTCTGTAAGGACGGTTGTATAATGGAATGAGCAGCAGCAGTTAGTGAAACCTCATGACTCGTTCTGCCAGACTTAGACTGGCAGTTAGACTGGACTTTTTTCTACCTGGGGAATGGCAATGTGCCCAGCACCTTGGCTCATCATACCACCGTCTGGCTTACCTGCTGCAGGTCGCTGAACTCTGGAGTAGATTGACATCAGATAGCCTCTTGTGAATTATCCCTAACTGCTAACTCTTCATACATTTCTACATACACATTTCTGCATTCTTCTGTGATTGAAATTTGCTTCTTAATATGTTTTACAAATATCCAACATGACAGTTTTGAGGAATTTCCTACCCAACCAACTCTGTAGTCAAAGTAACAGGAAGAAGAAGAGACAGCTGGGAAATTGTTTCATTTAATCTCCAACATCCAATGAATTATTTTTTCTAATATTACAGAAGAGGAAATTTGAGTTAGGAACTAAGTTGCAAAGCCTATAAATGTCAGAGCTGTTATTAGCCTTAGGGAAGTATGATTCCCAAGCCCATGCTCTTCCTTTTGTATTCCTTGGGGTCACTCCAAGAGTTGGATATATGTATAAAGTTGACCTACAAGAAATGCCTCCTTCTAATACTCTCCATGTGACTTAAGGCTTATTCCAGAACTGGTCCTCGTGTCTTACAGGGAAGCTAAGAAGTCTGAAGACATCAGACATTCTCCAAATCTATGTAAATTAGAGATAGAGATGAGGAAAGATCCCTCTAGACTAGTTCCAGAAGAAAGCAAGAATAGATCGAATCGCTTAATGATCTCCTTAGGTCTGCTCTTTCCTTTAATTGTAAGGGAAACCTGAGTGCAGTCACATTGATCATCAGGATTGATTAGGGAAATTTGGCTTGCTAGGTGGGCATACTTTTCCTCAACCATGGCCCTAAGCATTTGCAGAGGACTAACATCAAAGAGAGTTCTTCTTATTCAATATCTTTCTGTTGCTGGAAATCGTTTGAGAAACAACACACAAATCACCCCAACTCATGTATATAGCTCAGGATAGCACTGGCCTCCAGGAAACAGCTCCAGACTTAATGGACATAAATAAGCAAGGCTCTAAGGTTCATGAGGGCACACTGCATCGTATATACACTGCATCCTTAGTTCCAGGCATAGTGCCTGACCCCCTGGCAAATCACTAGTGTTATATGAAAGAGCAGGATGGTGAGATGGTGGTAAAGGACGCTAGATTTATGTCATTATTCAACAAAACTTATGGAACACTTTTCCTTAAACAAGGTAGACCAAAGCTATAGTGATGGCCTTAAAATAGTGCAAATTTCACTACTGGTGTTCACAGGGTAGAAACTAGAGGCCTTTTTACCCAAAAAGATCATATGAATTTTCAGGTTTTGCAAAATGTTAGTGTTCAAAAAGCATTTCCAGTTATGGCAATCTTCAAGAAAATGCCTAAAACAATGTTCAGAAATGCTTCTATTGAGCTCTACTGAAATTACATTTTATGTAGTCCTGTGTGATTGCTTCTGCCTTATTGTTCAAGAACTGTTAATAATGAGTGAGAGTTTTAATATGCAGAAAATGAGCAACAGAATGGGACCCAAGTTTCTTTTATTTTATTTTTTAATAAAAATGTAAAGACCCTGTTAGAGTCAGTTTCCAGGGATAATTGAGTGGCGTGTATGTTGTTTAATTTATTTCTAATTTAAAGACAAATTAACACATAAAAAAGTTAAAGTAGAGCATATCTTCAAAATGAGATGGCTCAGAGGTGTTCAGGATTCACAAAATGTTTTTTTTGTTTTGTTTTGTTTTTTTTTGTGTGTGTGTTTTTTTTTTTTCCACGGCAGTTGTGAATTTAAATCACAGAATAGAAACGATAAGCACCACAGCATGTCGGGCAGCAGCAGTATGCTGAACATGGACACCACTGTTCGCATCACTGTTTCCAGTGGACATTTTCCACGATGTGAAGTCAATTATTGCTTCCACTTCTACATTAGTGTAATTGGTTTTTGCTCTCCAGAGGAGAATTTATTAAGGCAATTTCAGTAAATAAGGGAAAAGGGGTCCGATTTGCTACTGAATCCATTGGGTATGGATAATCACTTCGATTTTCCTGCAGATCCTAGGGGAATTCTTGGTCCTGCTGCATGTATTAAAACCCTTTTTCCTCTTTGCAAGGGAAAGCAGAACGCTACCTTTTTTTCTCAGGAAAGTTGGTATGCTTAATGAAAATGATTCTCCGAAGCAGTACCTCTGAAAGTATTGATTAGCATGATTTTAAAGAATACTCAGGGCTTGTACAGAGAATAGTTCAAAGGAATATACAAAGCATGGGCCTTCTCTAAATATTTTTAAATGCTTAGTTGTTATGAAGAAAACATGTGCTAATGCTAAATTTTCTACTGTTTCTGCATCAAATCAGATCCTTGGTCAAATCAAGAGGTGCTTTTCTTTCATTAAAGCAACTCTAAGTGTGAAAGAACAATGATACCTTTCCATGTGGGCAAGTTCTTTCCGCATAGAGCATAAGATATGATGAGACATAATTCACAAAGATGTTGCCTCTTTTCAGCCAACATTTTTCATTTATAGTAAAATATTTTTGGAATGCCCAAGAGATTTCATTATTTGAATAGGAAGCTGGAATGTCACATTTACAGCATATTTGGCAAAGTTTGGAATATAAGGTAGAAATCAGAATTATCTACAAAATTGTTTATGCATTCTTCACAATGAGTGCAGCTGGATTCTATGGGTGAAGCTCGGAGACTCCAGGTGGAGAGCAACTCACTATCTGTGCCATGTCCAGGGAGACATTGGTGACTATAGTTTTTCTGGCCCTGGAGACCCCAATTCAGAGTAGTAGTCAATCTGTTACTTAATCCAATCCAAACAAAACAAAGCTAAAGAAAACAAAAACACTCTATTAGATGTCTGTGCAAATACACCAAGGGCTAGAACACCATTTAATTCAGGTGAGGACAAGCAGTTCTGCCTTTATTATCTGGAGTGTTGCTTTAACCCTCAGCTTTGCTTTGAAAACCAGGCCTCGCTTTGCATCCTCAGTGCAATATTAATTCAGAACTGACTTGGATTTGTTCCTTGGGCAAAAGGTTAAGTGATCCATAAATTTATTTCCCTGTAGATTTGGAAAAAGAAAAGTAAATATCACGGTGATTTGTTAGCCAAGTTTTGCAGCAACAGAATCATTGAATATCCCTCCAGTAACCAGAGTCAATGCTGTGTGATGAATAGAAAATAATTAAAATATTTATGGCTCACCCATGTGAATGATGCCAGTGACCAGAAAGATCAAATCCTTACAGAAATCTGATTAATAAGAAATGACTCTAACCTGCTTCATGTTTGACTAAGAACTAAATTCCATCACAAATGTGCAAAGAAGCATAATTCATCCCTTCCTAATGGCTTTTTGTTAACATAACGTCACTGTGAAGAAATGCACAGTATCTCTAAACTAAAATATATTTGTTGCAAAATAGAACCTACATTTTTCATAATCTGACCTTAGATTTTGTGGGTCCCTATGCAGTGACTCAACATTAGTGTAATAAGTACATTTATAACTCATGGCAGCTGGTGCCATGTGCACAGATCTTGTTTCTGCAGGTCATAGCCTTCAGACTTAAGCTCTTTCGTGGAGGAGGGCATGCTTGAAAAGATAATAGTGGTGGAGAGATTCTTAGAGATGGCACCATCCTCTCTCAGCAACAATGGCTCAGTTATTGAGCATCCATCAAGTATATGACATTGGTCTATGCTCACTGAAAGTTTCCATATTGAATCCTAGTCTCCTTTTTCTAAATGAAGAGCATTGCTTTCCTGTCCCTTTGTATCTCCAAATAATTGTTCAATATGCAGTCAGACAACAGGCTTTTTCCTTTGAGAGTAATGGAAAGATATGCCAGGTACAGAGCACATGGAGTAGAAGGAGCTTCATGAGATCAGCTTGTTTGGGCTTCTGCCTCTAAGCATGACTGTTGCTAAAGCATTTCATAAAGGAGCTCTGAGTGTCACACAACTGAGGCCATGCCTATCCCCCACGCCTGTACCTTTGCTCAAGCTGAAGCCCCCACCCTACTTTCATCCCCCTGCCTCACTCTCCTGTCCCACGAAATACAACTCCATTCATCTGAAAGCTGCTATCTTCTTACAGCATACTATGCTTGTCCCTGAGAATACAGGTGAAAAAACACGTTTCAACCTTCACTAAACTTATAATCCAATGGGGAAGATAGACATTTTTGTTAAGATTATCACAAATAATTAAGTGATTATATATTGGATGGCACTGGAAAGAGGTTCTGATACAATGAAGGCATATAATAAGGGGTCTTATGCATAGTCTAAGAGATCAAAACAGGCGCCCAAAAGATTTACTTAGACTACACTGGGCACAGTGGCTCACCTCTGCAATCTTAGCACTTTGGTAGGCCGTGGCAGGCAGATCACCTGAGGTCAGGCGTTCAAGACCAGCCTGGCCACCATGGCGAAACCCTGTCTCTACTAAAACTACAAAAATTAGCCGGGCGGTGATGCACCTGTAGTCCCAGCTACTTGGGAGGCTGAGGCATGCCCAGTCACTGGAGCTGAGGAGACAGAGGTTGCTGTGAGCCAAGATCGCACCACTGCACTCCAGCCTGGGTGACAGAGTGAGACTCCATCTCAAAAAAAAAAAAAAAGATATATTTAGACTAGAAGTTGAAAGAAATTCATTCATTGAGGATAACAAGGTGTTTAGAGGGAAGACCATTCCAGCCAGACAGAATCTAACTTGTTAAGGCTGAGAAGTGGGAGTTGGGTGAGGGCAAGTGTTGTGAAAAGTAAATGCGAGAGAGATTATATAAACCACAAGCAAAATGGGAAGTCATCAAAAGACAAGTGATGACATGATCAAATTTAGATTTCTTAAAACTCACTCTGGCTATTGTGTACATCATTGTTCAGAAAAAGATGAGTTTCTAGACCATAGCAGAGGCTGTTGCAATAATTCACGGACATGGCAAACCCTCTATAAATCTCTGTTGATAAAACAACTTTGCTCATCAGCCTGTTATCACTGACATATTACTTTTTTACTCCAGGTGATTAATATATATTGAAGACACCGGACCCAGAACACTTATGATAGCTATTTTGAATATGAGCTACTAAAGTGTCCAAGACCATCTCAGAACATTTCAATTTAAAACCAAATCTGTTTTTTAATGAATATACCTATTAAAACATTTAACATAAAGTACACTTCCCCTTAATCTTGGCCACTGAAGATATTTGAGTTGTCTGAAAGGACTTGCTATTCATGAAGGCATGACAATGCCTAACTGAACTATATTTGTTTTAATGCTTTTTCCCCAAACATTATTGCTTTATAAGTGGAATTTTCCTTTCCTACTTAAATACTATTGGTACTTGTTAGCACCCATTTTTCCCTAGAGATGCTATAGATAATCCTGTGAAACATGAGGTGATGAAAGTTAAATAGAATAGTTAATATGAATGTGCTACCAACAATACCTATGTCTCCAGTCTGAGCTTGTACTCAGGAAACTGTGTTGGGTTTCAGAGTAGTGCCATATTTCATACAAAGGAGGAAGGTCTGACAAATTTTCCTCTCCGAAACCAGTATCTCTGCTTTCTTCCTCCCTATCCCATGAATAATATACAAGAATTTCAAGTATCTTGGATGGCCTCCTGGATAAACAATCTGTATCCTTCACCAGGCAGCGGGTATATACTTACATGCCAGTGGCAGAACATGTTTTCCAGGCAGCAAAACTCTTTTTCATTTCCCTAATTTCTGCAATAGGTCATCAAACATGCCATCTGCTGAGCTGTTTTCCAAAGCATATGGCTGCTACTTCAAGTGGCAATGTAGAATAACTAAAAGAAGTCATATGTAGGGAGAGAGTAACTAAAGCACATAGAACTGAGTCATTCTTCTCCATGTACTTAATCCTATCCTTGAGTCAAGTTGGAATTCCTAAAGTCTTCATACTTGAAACACGTTAGATTTCCCCTTTCCATATTCACTATCACTGAGATCCATTTTAACGTTATATTTTCACCATTAACAAGAGACAACTATAGAAAACCCATGGTACGTTTACTATCAAATGGTATTGAAATGTTCTTAGTTCTGCCATAACACTAATAGTCATTAGATAGGAAGTGATCATGATGTGCTAGGCACAGCTTTCACTGTTCCAGACAAGCAGCATAGCTAGTAGTTCAGCACATGGTTCAGCCAAGCCGCTTGGGTACAGATTCTGAATCTGTCACTCAACAGTTGTGTGCTCTTGAGAGAGCTGACTTCATAGTGCCTCATTTGTAAAATGGGGTAAAAGATAACAGTTCCTACCTTTGGGATTAGTGTGAAGATAAAATGACTTAATATATACAAAGCACCTAGATCACTTCCTGGCACATGGTCAACATTATGTAAATCTTATATATCAGTATCTCATTTAAACCACATAAATCTCTATTTGATATATGAAGAATCTGAGTCACAGAGGGCTAAATAACTACCACCAAGGGCATTGTGACTTTAGAGCCTATGATCTTAATGATTTCTTCTTTACACAAAGACTCATGAGAGAATATTTTTATTTTTAGGGTTATATCTTTGTTTTATTAAAACTCTAGGCCAGGCACAGTGGCTTATGCCTGTAATCCCAGCACTTTGGGAGGCCGAGGTGGGTGGATCACATGAGGTCAGGAGTTCAAGACCAGCCTGGCCAACATGGTGAAACCCTGTCTCTACTGAAAATACAAAAATTAGCCGGGTGTGGTGGCATGCACCTGTAGTCTTAGCTACTTGGGAGGCTGCGGCAGGAGAATCACTTGAACCTGGGAGGTGGAGGTTGCAGTGAGCTGAGATTGCACCACTGCACTCCAGCCGTGGTGACAGAGTGAGACTCTGTCTCAAAAAATAATGAATAAACAAGAACAACCAAAAACTCTAAACTTATTTTTTGAGTTGGCTGACAACAAGCACAGATCCAAATCTGAAGTCCAACAATAAAGTCATTGTATTGAATTTGCTGGTTTCCATTTGCTTTCGCATGGTCTCTTTTTTGGGATCTTGATTTTCTATTAATATTCCCATTTGGCTCTCACATATTATGTGCCTTTTGTAATAACCACCTCATAAAACGACTTGAAAAGATGAAAGTAGGGCTGGGTGAGGTGGCTTATGCTGTAATCCTAGCACTTCGGGAGGCTGAGGCAGGCTGATCACTTGAGCCCAGAAGTTCGAGACCGGTCTGGTCAATATGGTGAAACCCCATCTCTACAAAAAATGCAAAACTTAGCCGGGCATGGTGGCATTTGCCTGTAATCCCAGCTACTTGGCTACTTGGGAGGCTGAGGTGGTGGGATGGCTTTAGCCCGGGAGGCAGAGGTGGCAGTGAGGTGATATCACAGTGAGCCAAGATCACACCACTGTACTCCAGCCTGGGCAACAAAGCCAGACCCTGTCTCAAGAGAAAAAAGAAAAAAAACAAAGACAAAATTTGTGAACATTTTTTTTAAGAAATTTTTCTCTGTGGAGTCAGCTAAATATGGAAATATGGAAAACAAAGTTTATCAAATAGTTTATCAAATGTTCTAACAAGGACCACTGAAGAATGAAAATGAGAACACTGTATAAGACTATGAAACAGGCCAGGCACTGTGGTACATGCCTGTAATCCCAGCACTTTGGGAGGCTGAGGCAGGTAGAGTACTTGAGCTCAGTAATTGAAGACCAGCCTGGGCAACATGAAGAAACCCCATCCCTACAAAAAATAAAAAAATTAGCCTGGCATGGTTGCACACATCTATAGTCCCAGCTATTCAGGAGGCTGAAGTGGGAGGATCACTCGAGCCCAGGAGGCCGAGGCTGCAGTGAGCCAAGATTGTGCCATTGCATTCCAGCCTCCGGAACAGAGTGAGAGAGACCCTTGTCTGAAAAAAAACAAAACAAAACAACAACAACAAAAACCAACCAACTATGAAATAGCGAGAACTACTTGGCTTTTGACAGTTGCATAACTTTTCCATCTCAGCTTCTAGCAGTCATATACAGGTACTCTGTCCTCCAAACCGAATTAATTTAACTTCTCCAAGTAAGCCAAATTTCTTGACACATTGTCTTTTTACCTGGAGCATTTTTACTACTTCCTTCTAACCAGATTGTTTTATGTTCACTCTTTTTCCCTTCAACTTCCTTTTATATTTTAAGATTTAGCTCAAAGGTCATCTCCTCTGTGAAGCAAGCATTATCTGACACCTTAGCCATTTAATATCTCTCCCTCTTTTATGTTCTTAAGATGCCATATATATAATATTGGTAGGGCATTCTATTGATTTATTTTTTATTCTTTTAACAAATATTCATTGAATTTCTGCTGTCTAATACTCTATATTAAAGTAGAATTATCATATATATGTTATTTCCACTTTTAAAAATAGGGCTGTGTTTGATCCATCAGGAACCTGAAACAAAGCAGCATCTCAATATATATCTGTTGATGGAAAGAACTGACCAAATAAGATAATTTTATAATTTATAGTCACATTCTAATTTTTAACCAAAGGTGATATGATTCCAACTGGACTTTTACTTTCCACCACATTCTGAATAGCTTTTGGTGCTTTCAAAAAATAAAATCTACCCTTAGAAATATTCAAAAGTGTGGTGTATGTCCATCCTCATGCTGCTAATAAAGACACACCAGAAACTGGGTAATTTATGAAGGAAAGAGGTTTAATTGACTCACAGTTCAGCATGGTTGGAGAGGCCTCAGGAAACCTACAATCATGGCAGAAGGGGAAGCAAACACATACTTCTTCACAGGGCAGCAGAAAGGAGAATGAGTGCCCAGTGAAGGGGGAAGCCCCTTATAAAACATCGGATCTCATAAGAACTCACTCACTATCAGGAGAACAGGATGGCGGAACCAGCCTCACAATTCAATTATCTTCACCTGGTCTCTCCCACAACACATGTGGATTATGATAACTACAATTCAAGATGAGATTTTGGTGGGGACACAGCCAAACCATATCATGTGGTTATACCGTAAGTTTTAAATTTCTCTCCAAGTGATGAAAAAAAAACCTACTATGGCTGTATTTTTAATATATATTTTAATCTTAAAATGCTAAAATTATCCTAGCATGTATTTGGAATGTATTTGATACTTTTTTCCTGTTGGAGAGATTCACATTTTTGGAAATGCTAGAACAAAAAGAATGCACATATTTCAGATCTACTGACCTGGAAAAATGTCCAAGCTCACGAATAGATACAGGTTTGGTGGAGCCTAGCACATAAAATGGCAGGGTCCCTATTTAAGAAAAAAAAAAATTATTAACAGAAAATTGCTAGGTCCTCTCCCTCCTAAGGCCTTGGAAGGGCCTATACAAGTGAGGGGCCCTAAAGTGCATGGTTCATTAATTTCATGGTATACCTGCCTGTGTCTGTGATGTATTGTTAAAGGGAAGAGGAAAAGTTAAAGAATATATATGATCTTTACATTCTCCTAAAAAAATTAAACTGCTTTATGTTATGTATATGTTTTATGGGCAAATGAAAACTCTGGAATAATGCAGAACCAAATTATTAAAATCACCTTCATCAGAGAAAATTAAGTCTGAGGGTAAGATAAAGTAGGAGTGTGTGTGTGTGTGACTATTTTTTAGACACATTTTCATCATTACAGTGATAATGCACTACTTTTAAATTTTAATCCCGAAATAAACTTTACTGGGTGGGGAACAAAAGCATGTGCACGTGAAAGAATTCCAAAAAAGGAATTTTTTGGATGTCTTTGGGAAAAGTCCATATCTTCCCAAAGTTACTATATGAATATACCACATATATAGGTTTCTGAAATTCGGCTATATTTGATACAAAATTAGCCACTTTCTTTTCTGAGAACATCGCCTGTATTAATAGACTGTTCCCCAGGCTTCTCATAAACACATGCCACAAGAGAATCAGATAAGAAGAGAGAACGTAAAAGCTCAGTGACCTACCAATGGGGTGCCAGGAAAACGATCTCTGGTAAATAAAAGATGCCAACTATATCACCCTGAAATCGCTTAAATCAATCATGTTTTGAAATCAAGAGAAACATTTCTCTATAGATAAGACAAACACAAGATGAATACAAAGGCATATGTAACCCACAAGAATAAAATATAATCAAGACAAGTCAAGTCAAAAATATTTCTCTAGACATCCATGCGGGAACCAGTTGATTGTGGCTGAGAAAAATCCAATATGTATTTCAAAACAACTCATCACAAAAGAAATTAAAGCAAATTCACACTAGGAAAAAAAAAATGTTTTTTGAAATAACTAGTTCTACCAAAATGTGTGCAATCTAACGTGCGTGATAGAGTTGTGACAACGATATTTTCCAGCAGGAGACTCTATGGTTCCAAAAGGCAGAATTTCATAGCAATACAAGGCTAATGATTGCAGTGTATGATGGCAGTCCTAGCCTCAGCTCCAAGCATGAAAGCAGATGCCTTTCTCTTAGGTGTTCTGACAGGCTGATATTAAAGAGCAGCATGTGTCAGAAGATGTAGGAAATCAACTGGCCTCTTTGACAGATTTTACTGTAGAATGTTTGTATTGTCAGGGCAGTAGGTATGACAAACCTGAGAGATGACAGTAATAGGAGTGTTTAAGTAAGAGAACAAGCTTAATAGAGATGCCACTATTGACAATAACTTGCTTATGTTAAAATAAGAGTCCTTGCTTTCATTTTCCCCTGAAAATCCCAATTCCAATTTTTTGAATCCATTTTTGCTAAATATTACAAAAATACCTTTTAGTCATTTGCAAGGATAGAAGACTAAACTCCCAGTTATATTGCCTCATCTGTTTTTCAAGATACCTCATTCCATCATATCATTGACATTCTTCAGTTAGGGCATTAGTCTGGACTGGGGCAGAACCTATGTAAAATGTTGAAGTGACTGTGAAATGATTGCCTATTTTTTGTTGGAGTGCACTTCAAATTAACCTTGGAACCCAAGCTCAGGAATAGTGATTAACCAACATTTGTACTGAAGCCCGACACTATGTGCAGGATACCTTGTAATTATCTTAAGCCAATTGTCCAGTTATTCTGTACCACAAATAAAATGTATGAAACAATTTTTCTCTCCAAAAATATATACACATTTTATATTTCTTGCATTTCTCTAGTATTCAAGTTAATTACAGTTTCAATGTTACACCTCCAGCAATGGCCTCCTTCCTAGGTATTTGAACTCCTCCAGAAATGTTTTACTCTAACTCTGTATGCACGCTCAGTGGTACAGCATTTGGGAGGGTGAACTGCCAGTTGTGAATTGATGCTGAATGAATGGGTATGCTTTAAAAAAAAAAAAAAAAAAGTCCTTTTCACTCGTGTGCTTTAATACTCATGTAATTATGATTTCAAATTCTCTCAAGGCTAAAATTAAACTTGGCTTCCTGGATGGCCAAACAATTGACTATTCTTCTACACCACTCAGCTCCCACTTTATCTCAGGCTCACTTTGAGCACAAACTAGTTAAAAACAGTCATAATCCAAATGCTGAATTAAATATGACTAAAAGATATAAACTGAATGGGCAGTTTAAATCTAATATCATCCAATTAGAACCATAGTGGATCATTCATCCCCTTTCCCCCCACACTCCCAATGGAGTGGGAGAGGCAGGGGAGCACAGCATGAGTTCTAGAGGCAAGTGTGGGTCATGGTGCTAAAGTCCAACTGGATGGAGTATGTGGAGCCAAGGGGAAAGTTACTAGAAGCATAGTTCCAATGGAGAGCCAGATCAATGTCACAGAGATGATCTGAAATTGAGCTGCCAGTCTATAGAAGGCTTGGCAAAAGAGAGAAGACCATGTACAAAATTGATAGGCAGAAACAAGGAGATTTTCATGAGAAAATAATCTTGAAACAAGCACAGAGTAAAACCAAGAAATATTGCTCAGGTTGTGAAGAGGCAGCTGGGTGGGCAAGAGGATTAGGTATTTGTGACTTTAGATGTGATGGTTCTAGGAAGATCTTAAGGACAATGGAGGACACTATTATTATACCAGAGATCACAAAATCATGACCTGACTGTAGACAGGCTGTTTGCATATGGATTTGAGCAGAAACCTTGAACCCAAACATACTGGGTATGAATCTTGACCCTACTACTTACTAGTTTTATATAATACAAGGCAACTTCCTTAAGCTTTGTAGCTTCAATTTCCTCTTCTATAAAACTGGGATAATCATTACAATGATTTTGAGCAGGAAATTGGTTAATACATGTAAAACACTTAAGGAAAATGAAGGTCAAAGAAGGAAAAATAAAAATATTTTTGCTTCATCTTTTTCATTCAAAATTTCATTAAACATATTTCTTCTGATCTTATGAAATAAATTTTAAACTATATTCTTAAAACTTAAATTACCTAATTTATTGAATAAAATATAAATGGGAAAATAGGCAGTATATTTTATCCACCAAAATGAAAATATCACATGGAAGAATGGGTTAAATATGATCGATTAAATGCCAAAGCTTTAGTAATAGTAAAGAAGGAAATGGGTATAAGCACACAAGGACAAAGAAAACACAGAGGATACAACAAAGGGAAAGAAATGTCAGTGGAAAACAGATCATGGAGTGGTAACTGACTTAACAGAGTGGGAGAAGTAGGGACTCAAATGCCTAAAGAAGAAGACTTCCACATAAATGAGCTAATTTCCACCACTAAGCTCCCTAGCGATTCTGGAATTGATGTCACCAGCTACAAAGAATTTAAGGATGAAGCTTGGATCTGACACATTGTATAAAGAGTATTCTAAGCCCCTAGACCTTCTCTCCAACCCTGCTCAATCAGGCAACTCTCTTTGAACCACAGTTCTCAAAGAGAAAGGAGCTTTGTCCCTCAGAAAAATTAAATCAAAAGTGGCCCTGGACTCAGGAACACAAGGCACAAAATATGAACACAATGCAGAGATTTGGACCAAGAGAATTCTCTCCATCTTTCCCTTCATCCAGTTCCTGGAACACAGGTCACCAGTGAGCAAACCACAAGATTCATTGCTGAAGAAATTAAATAGAACCCAAAGAAAATGCCTACAGATACTGACATTTGAGGGTCACACATTAAAAATGTCAACTTGCCACTCAATCTCAGGTTTTTTTGTTTTGTTTTGTTTTTTTTAGATACGGTTTCACTCCCATCACCCAGGCTGGAGTGCAGTGGCATGCTCTCGGTTCACTACAACCTCTGCCTCAAGCAATCCTCCTGCCTCAGCCTCTAGTGTAGCTGGGACTACAGGCACCAGCCACCACACCTGGCCAATTTTTATATTTTTATTAGAGACTGAGTCTCACTCACCATATTGGCCAGGCTGGTCTCGAACTCCTGATCTCAAGTGATCCACCCGCCTCAGCCTCCCAAAGGCTGGGATTACAAGCGAGAGCCACGGTGCCAAGCCTCAGAATCTTATCCCTGTACTCACCCTTCCTGAGGAACCCCCAGAAGGTGAGCTTTTCCCATGCCAGCAAGCCCTTGTTTGGGAGTCCTTAAGAAATAATCCAAAAAATGAATTTGATGCATTTGACCTGGGGAAGAATAGTACTGAAAGAAGTTGTATAATTCTAAAGAAGAGTTTAGGAGTAATTAGTGATAGGTAGATAGAAAACCAACCTACAAAGGAAAAAAAAAAAAGATCATGGAGTGGTCACTAACTTAACAGAGTGGGAGAAGCAGGGACCCAAAAGCCTAAGAGAAAGACTTCCACAGAAATGTGTGTGCATAGTTATAATAATATAGCTGCTAATTTGTTAATACTGAACCTAGAATTGTGTTCTAAATTAGTTGAAGGAATGGAGAGATAACTGGGTAGAATTACATAAGAGTCTAATATTCTCTCAATAGGAAGTCCATAGAAAATGTTTGAAATTGATACATTAAGAAATACTAATGGGATTCATTATTATCCAAAATATATTATTTTCCAAAGCAGCAGCTAAAATAATTTAAAGTAGGTATTGCTGGGAATGAAACTTCGTGGTGGAAGGGTTTAAGGCATAAATTATTTTTCACTGTAGGTCTATAGAACTTGATTTCTTAAACCATGTCATATATTTTCTCAACAAAACTTAAAATTGAAGCACAAATATCTTGTATAAAAGCAGTCATCTAATCTCTTTTCTTGAAATTAGATTAAACATATTTTTGTGAATCTCAGTCAGTTTATGGTGAGTAACTTATCTTTATTTTGGTTGAATGTTACAATAGTTTATGCTCTGCTCTTTGGCTGTCAGCCCCTGAAGGAAATACACAAAATTTGGCTTTGTCTTGCCATGTCCCATCTATCACCAGGCAGGGAAGTTTTGTTCAATGATGCCCCAAATTGAGTTTTATATGTTATTTTTTAATCTTAGACTAATCCATTGAATAATAAACATAAAAGGCAAGATATTTATTTAAGTATGTACTCAATGGAAATTAGTATTTTCAGGTCTAAAAAATTTTTTTATAAATATTTTCCCCAAATAGCAAAATAATTAGGCTAAAATACAATTCTATAAAACAATATAATTTTATAAAATACAATTAATGAAAATAAATTGTTATACATATCAAGATCATTTAAGTCAAAACGTGTATGTGTCATTTGTGCAAAATTAAACATGATGCTGTATCTCTTTTGCATTTGATTGGAACAAAGGGATATTTTAGACCCCCAATGCTTTACAACACTCGTAACATGAAATTGGAAAGAAAAACCAGAAAAATGTTATACATGAGAAATAATGAAGTTATTGATTAATTTCTAGAAAAAGAAACATATCAAAGCTTTAGATTTGCTCTAAAAAAAGTTTGAAGGGCGAATATTGTGCTATTTTGAAGAGACTCCTAATTTAGAAAGCTCAAATAATGTCTCTTTTTTAAAATGGAATCTTTCTCCAGTCATAGGAAATGTACCACCACAACTATGTAATCAATGTGAAGCAGATGGTGGAGCAATTATCTGGTGTATTTGGGCACTACCATTGGCCAATACACAGAATATGGGCCAGGAAATTTATTCTGTGTTTTCAAGCTGCTTTTGGGTTGTGATGGATTGTGTTGCTTAATGAAAATCTTTGTATTAGTTTCCATTTTACAGTCCTCATCTAAATAGGCATCTCTCTTTGTCTCTCTTTCTGTCTCTATTTCTCTCTCTGTGCTCTTTTTCTTTCTGTGTGCCTTTTTTCTTACTCTTTCTCTTTCTAAGTCAAATAAGAGCTATACAGTGATGATTTTAGAAGTCTAACAATTTGAGCTTTACTATTTAATATCAGCATAGCTTGTTACTTTTTTTTTTTTTTGAGGAAATAACTACTCCCTATACCAGTGTACAAATTTGAGTTATTTCATTTACTTAAAATCATCTATAGGGTTCACAATTGAGAGAAGACACTATTTTGCTGATTCAGAATTATGTACTTGAGTAAAAAAAAAATTTTAAATACATTTTAAAGCACTTGCTTTGAGCATTTAGGATAATATCCTAAGTGAGAGGTATTTTACCTTTAATTCCAACTGAAAATTAGCTATTCATCTCATATTGGTTTCAAAAACTTTTATTTTTTACTTTGTCTTTTTAGATCAGTTTTAGTTTCACAGAAAAATTGAAAGTACAGAGATTTCCCATATACCCCCTGTCCCCACACATGCACAGCCTCCTCGATTATCAAAATCCCCTGCCAGAGTGGCACATTTGTTAAACCTGATGAACCTAATTGACACATCATTATCCTACAAAAGGAACTCGGACAAATGTATATTGACACATGTATCCATCATGATACTCCAGTATCACTGAATAGTTTCACTGGCCTAAAAATCCTCTGTGCTCTGCTTATTCATCCCTACCTCCCAACAACAACTGGCAACCACAGATCTTTTTATTATCTCCATAGTTTTTCCGTATCCAACATGTCACATAGTCAAAATCACACAGTATGTAGCCTTGGCTGATTGGCTTCTTTCACTTAGTAGTATGCATTTGTTTCCTGCATGCCTTTTCATGGCTTGTTAGCTCATTTCTTTTTATCATGGGAGAATATTCCATTGTCTGGATGTACCACGCTTTATTCATTCACTTACTGAAAGACATCTTACTTGCTTTCAACTTTTGGAAATTATGAATGAAGCTTCTATAAACATTCTTGTACAAGTTTTTATGTGGACACAAGTTTCCACCTCCTTTGGGTAAATACAAAGGAACACAATTATGAAATAATTGGCAAGAGTATGTTTACTTTTGTAAGTAAACTGCCAAACCATCTTCCAAAGTAGATGTAACATTTTGCATCCTCACCAGCAAGGAATGAATGTTCCTGTTGCTCCACATTCTCACAGCATTTGGTGTTATCAATGTTCTGGTGTATAGTGGTACGTTACTGCTGTTTTAATTTGCATTTCCGTGATGACATATGATGTTGAGCCTCTTTTCATATGCTTATTCACCATCTGTCTATCTTCTTTGGTAAGGTTAAGGTATTTGACCCATGTTTAAATATTTTTATAAATTTTATTTTAGGTTCAATGTGCAGATTTGTGATACAGGTAAACTGCACGTGACAGGGGTTTGGTGTACAAATTAGTTCATCACCCAGGTAATAAGCATACTACCCCATAGGTATTTTTTCTGATCCTCTTCCTCCTCCTACCCTCCACCCTCAAGTAGGCCCTGATGTCTATTTTTTTCCCTTTTTCTGTCCTTGTGTTCTTATCATTTAGCTCCCACTTATAAGTAAGAACATGCAGTATTTGGTTTTCTGTTCCTGTGTTAGTTTACTTAAGATAATGACCTCCAACTCCATCCATGTTGCTGCAAAGACATAATCTCATTCTTTGTTATGGCTGCATAGTATTCCATGATATATATGTAACCATTTTTCTTTAACGAGTCTTCACTTGATGGGATTTATGTTGACTCTATGTCTTTGCTATTGTGAATAGTGCTGCAGTGAACATGCATGTGCATGTGTCTTTATGGTAGAGTGATTAATATTCTTTTGGGTATATACCCAATCATGGGATTACTGGGTTGAATAGTAATTCTGCTTCAAGTTGTTCAACAAATCATCACACTGCTTTCCACAATGTTGGCCCATTTTTTAATTTGGTTGTTTTCTTATTCTTGAGTTTTAAGAGTTCTTTGTGTAGTTTATATAATAGTCCTTTACCAGGTATGTCTTTTGCAAATATTTTGTACCAGGCTGTGACTTGGCTTTTTATTGTTTATTTTAATAAAGTCCTCCAGTTTTTAAAATTATATTTAGTATCTTCATTTATCACTATTTTTCTCTGCAGTTGCTAAAAGTACTTAGACACATTGTATATATACCTAGTTTTAGAATAATTTGTACTTCTCTGATAATTCAAAATTTTTAGTTCTATATATAAGAAATGACTACACAGTAATAATGGTGATCTGTGATTAATATTTTTTGTTTTATTTTTATTTTCCAAATGAACCTAATAAACCCCATTTATCCACTACCCAGGTTTGACAACTATTAATATTTTGTCAGTTTTGTTTCATTAATCCCTTCTTCTTACATGTTCATGTGTGTTGTTCTTAAGATTCTGAATTCCCAAAGAATATATTTTTAAATTTAAATATTGACAACAGCAAAATAGTGTGGTTTCTCAAAATGACTCCACAAAGTCATTTTTATCTGTTTGGTTAAGTTCTTGTATTTTGTTTTAAAAATGATTTCTTTAGAAATAATAAAATCTTTAGTATTCGGAACTTTTTATAGATTCACATCAAGATCTTTTGAACATGTGCAAAGTTGCCACTGAAACATAAAATGTATCATCTTTGATAAATAGCCCTTAAAAAAGCAATTTTCTTTAGCTTTTTTCCTAGAAATACTGGGATTATTAGGAAAGTATAGACTATACCGTGTGTTTCTAATTTTAGAGATTATAACAATTTTATTCTGTTTAATATAATAAAATCTAATGCAGCTTGCTGTAATTGTTTATTTGGGGAGATACTCTAGTGTATGAATGTCACTGAGATATTAATAATCATAGTAGCTAGTTAATGCAAAAAAGCTTGAATTTATATACTTTTTTCTTTTCTTTTTTCTTTTTTTTTTTTTTTGAGATAGAGTCTCTCTCTGTTGCCAGGCTGGAGTGCAGTGGTGCAATCAAGTGATTGTCCTGTCTCAGCCTCCCAAGTAGCAGGGACTACAGGCGCACACCACCACGCCCAGCTAATTTTTGTATTTGTAGTAGAGATGGGGTTTTGCCATGTTAGCCAGGATGGTATCGATCTCCTGACCTCGTGATCTGCCTGCCTCGGCCTCCTAAAGTGCTGGGATTACAGGGTGAGCCCACGTGCCTGGCCATATTCTTTTATTTTCTAATGCAGATTGCTTGTCATATAGGTGTTCAAATTTTTCTGTTCCTTTGCAACTATAATTCCCACTTTACCCCTAAATTCCCTGCAGTTTGTCCTTGGCAGTTTTTGCATTTAATAGCCCCATCGTAAATCAAGGGACCCCAAACATTTGTAGTCTATTTAACAAAATACTTGAGCTGATTTCTTGATAAAAGTAGATGCAATTTATTTGCATAAGTCTTTTGGAAGGCAAGAAGATAGATAGATTGTCAAATGTAAAGACAATAGAAGCTAAAGCATGGTTTTCATGACCTAAAATGTGGCTAATTATATCTTTGTTTTCTTCTCTAATACAAAAATTGACTCTGAATTGCACATCTGGAATGACTATCTTAAGTATAATTTTTTTTAAATGCCTTGTGTTATTCCTCCTAAAATGACAGCGTCTTGTTCTTCATTTGGGTAATTCTCCTTATGCACTCTCACTTGTTCTGGTCAGCACTTACTCCTGGCCTGGTGAATTAGTAAATCACGCCCTTCCACCTGCCAGCCACATGATCCAAGCTGACCAGTAAGGGAAAATTTTTACCTGCTCTGAGACTGCTGGGCAATAGAGGTACTCTTTCCAGGCCATCAGCCTGAACCCAGACTACCAAGTGGATAGAGTCAGCCTCAGTATGGATTTACACTGCTGGAATCAGAATATAGAGACAATGACAGAAGGCATCCTAATAACATCATTCCAACCTCTTGAGCCAGCCATTATTGGAGTCAGTTTATTTATATTTCTGTGTGATAAATGTATTTGTTAAACTTAAAAAAAAGTTTCCCTTTGCCACATTGAGTTGACTTTCCTTCACTTCCAACTGAAAATACCCTAATATTCCATTTATTCAGACAAGTCAAACTCCATATTTTCTAATAATTGCACTGCCAACTTGGCCATTTTTATGCCTCCTGTATATAGCTAAATCATGCGTGCCTCATTACTTTAACTCCAAGTACTCATCAGTGCCCTTAATCTCAAATTGTCCCCTAGCTTTTAGCAAAAGTCCGTTTGATCCAAGTGGACTACCAGATGAAAAGGTTAACAGTGAGAAAGTATGATGGAGAGGGGCTGAATAAAGAACAAACTAATCACATGTTTCTTTAAATTTTCTATGAGACATAAAGCCAGGTCATCGGAATATAATATTATAGAATGTTAGCTGAAATTTCCATAAAGATGCCTTCACAGAATTATGAGTTAATATAAATTTATTTAGCAGTTCATGTAGCAGCCAAATTAGCTTAACTTTCTGGCATAACTACTTTTGTTTCCCCTTAGGCTGCAGGATAGAAGAAATTTTATAGACAGACTTGGTTGGCATTCTTGTTCAAATCATATCTCTGTTATCTTAAAGGAGGTCTTTCATGTCTCTATGATTCAATATCTTTCTCTGTAAAATGAAAATAATAATGTTTCCTTTGCATTTGATTGTAAGGATTACATAATACAGCAGATGTGAAATATTTGGGAAAAAGTGAGATAATAATTGCAAGCTAGTGGTTCCCTCTTTTATTATCAACTACTTCAAATTATTTAAAAGGAAACCTCCATTAGGTATTATGTCTGTGGGTCTTACTCAGGAAATAAATAGTGACATATATAAAATTTAGAGCTAATCTCCATGATTTCAGAGAGTTTAACATTTTAAATCATCAGATTATACTACATATTACATTTAAACTAATTAATTTAGCCATTTCCAGTTCATACAAGACCTTCACATTCAATATTCCAGTCATTCTTTTCCTCTTGTGAGGAGGGTATCCATCTCGATTATAATTCTTTTACCATATATTTGCGTATCTTTTTTTTTTACTATAACTATTAATGGTATAGTGATGCTGATTTATCACTTAGCCTCTTTTACCTAACAATGTTGCCCTGAAGTAGGAAAGGATGAAGTTCTAAAATTAGGATCTAATTATTAACAATTCACCACCTGAACATTAACTAACAGAATCTGACAGTGGCTTTCTCTACAGACAAACCTCCACATTCAAGAAAGAGGATTCCTTTATAATGAAGTTAGTTCTGACACCAATGGACACTAAGAGAAAAACTCCCAAAATATTATAACTCTGACTTTTAGTCTTAAAATGTAGTTATGGTTTGAATAGTAAAATCTGAGCAATACTAAGGGTGGTTTTATTACTTTACAGTAAGATAAAAATGATTAATTTTTAATTAAATTTTGATAGTAAATATAAGCCCTTTGTTCCTTTGCCTATTTCTAAACAATGAAGAAGAATATATCACAGTCTATGATTTGCTATGAATTATGTTTTGTGATGGCTTATCGAATCCTCAGAACTGAACTGGAACTTGCGTTTCCTGACATCAGCAAAAGCTTTTCTGAAATGTTTGCAAAGCTCCAGATGTATGGGGTCCCTGAATAAATATTATTCCAACACTGATCAGCTGCGTAGGTGAAGACCAAGTTAGGAAACAGGTCTACAAGGATTTCTTAATGAAAGCAGGTGTCTGTTGATATTTTAAATAGATTCAGTAATTAATTAGAACATTTTTAGGACTTTAAGTGCATTTCACAGGAGATTTCTGTGATATTCAGAAGGTAGCCCATGTAGGAAAGCACCTGTTCAAGATCATCATTCATGCTCTCCTAGTAGGGGGAAATTATTTTTAAAACTACACACAGTAAGGCCAAAAGTTCTGTTCCTAGCAAGGTAGACTTAATTTTTTTTATTTATTCACATGCTATAGTTTAGAAATTTCTGGAGGATCAAAGAGCTGCCTTCCTAAGAAAGACATGGATTTCATGTTAAAGACAGAAAAAGATTACAGTTGGCCCCACGTAGGTGCAGATTTTGCAATCACAGATTCAACCAATTGCAGATTGAAAATATTCAAAAAATAAAAAATAACTGTAAAACAAAAATAATATAAAAATATAACAACTATTTACGTATTTATATTGTATTAGGTATAAGCAATCCAGAAATGATTTAAAGTACACAGGAGGATATGCATAGGTTATATGCAAAAACTATGTCATTTTATAGAAGGGACTTGAGCATCTGAAGAGTTTGGTATCTGTGGGTTGGGAAGGACCTGGAACCAACACCCCCACAGATACAGAGGAACAACTTATACTTGTTTAAAACTGTTTATGGGAAACTTCTAAAACAGACTCTGTGCATAAAATGCACTTGTTTGGTAGGTCACATTCTATACCAAGTTCACATAATGGTAGATTATCCTCAACTTCCATGTGTTTGATGTCCATTAAATATTATGTATTCTAAATAAGGTAAACAAATCTGTTGACTAGAGCTCTGAAGATACTGAAGCCTTCCCTTCCTTCTCTGTTATCATTTTTGTGACCAAGATAAATTTAAAATGCATTTGTTATATACTCTATGTTTTATACTTTGACATCAATTAATCTTTGCTCACAAAAAAAAAGTTAGGACCCTTTAGCATTAATACACATAGTAAAAAATACTGGAAAAGTTTTTAAATTGTTACTAGCACTTAGGCAAGTTAAATTCGCAAGCAGTATTTTTTTCTGAAATGCATTGATCAGCAGTAAGGCACAAAATAAACTAAATCACATTTCACATCTCCTTCAGTGGTGTTTTTGAAATTCTGAGTAATGACCCTGGTTGAGCCATTAATGCAAATCCTCAAAACTTAAGTAGTTTCTTGATACTTTTCATTTTGAGGCATCTTTTAAAGAAACAACAGATGCTTCTCCACATGCATTCAAAAAAATCAATAAAATTAATCAATAACACTCTCCACAGGTAATAAATGCTCAGAAGCATTTCTGCCTATCTATATTGATTGAGAGAATTGCTTCAAATCGGTTCTGATGTGTATAAAAATCATTTCCTTATTGATCAGAGTTTCTCTTCCCTCTCTGATATGTTATTTCATATATGGCACACAATGGTTTTTGTCTCTATTCTTGTATATTTGTGATAAATTTCTTATGATCTGTGTATGAGACTCATTTGATTAAAATATAAAATGAGTATTTTTGTTTCTTTGGGGAAACCTATTGCTCAAAATTTAATCAAATAATGAATAATTATGAGAAATTACTGAAGTTATTGTAATGAGAAACATAATGATGTATTTCATTCACAATTTTATTATTTATAATAAGCTTAAAAGATCTGAGTTTGCTTCTATTTCTTATAACAAAGCTCCATTCATGCAGACACATGCCTCTAATCCAGAATGACACTATTACTGATTATATAAATAATAGAAAAGTGCATAGTTTTAGTCAATTGCTGACTCATAATATTGCTGGAAAATGTAACATGTTCAAACCTATAAGTGAATTTCGTAACTTTTTTCCTAGTGTATGTGTTATGTGTTTGGACATAGAGTAATAAGAAAAATATTCTGAATTTTCTGAACATAAAGAAATTTAAAGTTTTGATAGAAATAACATTTAATAATTCTCATTAAAAGTGACTGTATTTAATTAACCCAACTGACTTATATATGCACAGTTATCTTAACTAACAGTACCTGATAACTGGTGGCTCACTGGGGAAACTGTATTTGATCAATTAAAGAGTCCCCCAAGGAAATACAACTCTTAACTCTTGATACATTAACTAGTGTTGTGAATTATTCCTCTAACAAAAAATCAAATATTTCTGTCAACATGATTTAATAAATTTCATAACTAACATAGGGTGCTCCATTAAAAAATGACATCATTTGGCCAGTTAATACACCACCACAGTAAGTTTACCTCAACCAGTACCTTCTTCAAACTTGGATTTTTTAACAAGTTTCATCCCTCTTAACCATTTTTCCTTGGAATTTCAGGGAATAGGAATTTTCATATTGACAACTGAGGTCCAATACCTCTGTCTACCTTAGATGATTTTACTTTACCAATCTATCAAATTAATTTTGTATTTTCTTAATTCTTAAAACAAATTGAGACCTCTCAGCAAAACAATAACTTTTTTTTTCAGGAACAATTAGTGTAAAGAATTGGATAAAATATGTTCACTGTATTCAAAAATATTATTTGGGGGAGGCTAAGGGGATGTTTGTCAATATAGAAAACATAAGCATTGGGAAGAAAATATAGTCTGGTTTGTTTCCCCTCTATCAAAATTTAAATGACAATTTTTAAATAACATCTTAATATAAAATACTTACCTAAAGATGTGGAAGTGTCTTTTCTGCCCACTAAAGCACTGGGTACATCGGATGGTCTCCTGAAACTCTAAAAGAATAGGGCAGCCTTCCTGAGTTTCTCACTTATTCCCAGGAAACTAGTTGTACAATCAGATTCTTGGAATCAATAGATGCCACTAGGGTGACCGTGAATATAAAATTTTTGAAATATTTGACTTACATACAAATTAATTTAAATATATTCCTAGAGATGAGCGTAGATTCACACTGGAAACTGGAGTGGCACATTCAAGAGAGTCTTTGATAGATACATCTCTCCGTCATGTTGCATTTTAGTAAGGGCAGCTTAATCAAAGTGGAAAGGATGAAATGGAGCCAATCAGGGGAAAAAAAAAAATCTGGGCATATCATAAAGGATAAGCACATGCGCTTTGGAGTCATATAGACCTCAAATCCGGATGTCATCACTTACAAGCTGTGTGGCCTTGGAGAAGTTGCTTTTCTTTCTAAACTTCATTTCCCTCCTCTGTAAAGCAGAGTATATGCTAGTATTTTCTAATACAAATATGTGATATGTGATATGTGATATATATACTATGATAATAGTATGTTGATAATTTTAAATTTTCTGATAGCCACATTTTTAAAGAACAGGTAAAATTGATATATTTATTTATATATTTATGTTTATATATGAATATATTTATACTTATTAATTATATACATATAAAATATATATTAAAATCTATAAAATGTACCCAAAAGGGTATCATATCAACAGGTAATCAATATAAAAATGATTAATAGCCTATTTTTCTTCCTTTGAAACCTGGTGAGCATTTTACAATTACAGCACATCCAATTTGTACTAACCACATTTCACATGCTCAATAGCTACATGTGTGTCATGGATGCTGTAATGGATAGTACAGGTATAACCTATCCCTTAGGGTTATTGAAGAATAACATGACATAATGCAAGTAAAGGATTTAGAACAGTGCTTGGCAAATAATAAGTACTACAAATGGTAGTGTGAAAGGTGCTACTATTATCCACTGATATTGACTATAATAGCTTCCTTGCTATGCTGGGGGAATGCAAAACTATATGGCATGGCCCCTGTTCCTGAGTACTTACAAAGTCAAGAGTGTAAGACAAATACATAATTGACTAGAATTTTTGACATTTTATTATCACATGAATGGTGTGAATGAAATGCAGTAAGTGCTCAGAAAAGGCAGATCTTCTACTAGGGATCTCTTGTACTAACTTGGTGAAGAAAATCATTTTGAACTAGGATTTAATAGGTAGGTTGATTTTTGTTAGCAAGTAATGGTTGGGGACCGTGGAGACAGCTAGGAAAAATATTACGCTACGGGGAATTACAGAAACAACAATCTAAAGGTAGGGAAGTGAAGAATACATTCAAGAAATGATGGCAAATTGTTTGATGGAGAGCACAGAGTTCATGTAAGAGTGTACTTGAGTTAGCAAATGCAGATTTGTATCAGAGAGATCTTAAAAGCCGTGCTAAGATACTTGGACATTATTCAGTGTCTGAAAGAAATAGTAAAAAAGAGCAACTGATTTAGGAGCCAAAGATCTGATGTCAGCCATATTCTGCAACTGCCACATGTGCATTTTCTTACCTGGGCCAGGTCACTTCAGTTCAGCTGTTTTATTTGTAACATAAGATGGTTAGATCTAAAACAAAACAAAACCTGAGAATGTCAGAGATGAAAAGGGCCTCTTTGTTGTTGTTGCTGCTGCTATTGCTTTCATTGTTCTGTTTATATTTATGGTATTTTAGGATGAGGGTAACATTACTGAAGAAATGCCTCAGGAATTAATATAGGTAGATTTAAAATGAAAAGATCATTTTGAGAATCATTTCAGTGGTCCTAGTATCTTAAAAAAAAAAGGATTTTAACTAATTATGTGGACATAACAGTTGGAAATAGTAATAAATGGCTGGACTGGATTATAGAAAATTGGTTTAAAAAAAGAATGGCTAGGACTTGGATTGAAGATGGAGATGGAGGCAAAGTTAGAAATGAATTTTATTACAGTTTGGAGTCTAGAAAACAAGATAATTAGTATTCATAATAGAAATGGTAGAACCAGGGAGATAATTTGGCTGGAGATACAGGAAGAGATGTAAAATGAGAGTTTTTAGTTATTGGGTACAATTTTTAGTACATGTTATATATGCATTAGAATGTATGTATTTAGAGAGTAATGGATATATATGAACAGTGACTTTTGCAAGAACATGAATGTTTTCATTTCAGAGTTTCACAAAGGAGTACAAACAACATTACATAAAACAATTATAAGATTAACATGAGCATTAAAGTTAAGAGCTTATGCAACTAGAGAATTCAGTGATATTCATAAAGAAGCCCCAAAGTGTGACACTTATCTGAGTCTTTTTTGCTTATTTTTTATTATTATTTTAGAGACAGGGACTTGCTGTACCACCCAGAATGGAGTGTAATGGTGGGAATAGCTCCAGCCTCCACAGTAACTAGGACTAGAGATGCATGCCACCATGCGTGAATAATTTTCTTTCAATTTTTTTGTGGAGTTGGAGTCTCACTATGTTGCCCAAGCTGGTCTCAAACTTTTGGCCTCAAATGATGCTCCAGCCTTGGCCTCTCAAAGCATTGGGATTACTGGCATAAACCCAGTTGGCCCTAAATCTTAATTTATGTAAGAATTTCTAAAGCCAGTAAATGAAGCAAGACTTTTTGAGTAATAAAGTTTTCAATTCAAATCCCAATTCAAGGCCGGGCGTGGTAGCTCATGCCTGGAATCCCAACACTTTGGGAGGCTGAGGTGGGTGGATTACCTGAGGTCAGGAGTTCGAGACCAGCATGGCCAACATGGTGAAACCCTGTCTCTACTAAAAATACAAAAAAATTAGCTGGCCATGGTGGCAGGCATCTATAGTCCCAGCTACTCAGGAGGCCGAGGCAGGAGAATCATTTAAACCCAGGAGGCAGAGGTTGCAGTGAGCCGAGATTGCACCACTGCACTCAAGCCTAGGCAACAAGGGTGAAATGCCATCTCAAAAAAATAAAGAAAATAAAATAAATAAATCCCAATTCAACCTTCTGTGAGTCTCCTTCATTTTCTAGGAGGAAAGAATAGCTACATCACAGAGTTGAGTGAAAAACATGTGATGTAAAAGAGAAAGTTCTAGACATTCAATAAATGAGGGCTACCATCAACTAATTCCAGTAATCCTGGATGACAAAGAAATGGGCTCAAACTTTTCTATTTAAAAATGTCATAAAGATGTTTGTGCTCCTACTTGTAACACACTGACTCTTCATACAACAAGCACGTATTAAGTACTGATAGGTCAAGTTCCATGATTATTAAAAAATTGCAATAATAAGCAGCATGTATCTCAACCTTAAGGAGAATTTGGCTACATGAGAAGGAAAGTAAGTATTGAAAGGTTTAAGATAACTCCTGGTTATTCTAGGTGTACACTGTCAAAATCAAATTGACTTCTCACATGTATTTCTAAAATTAATTAAAAATTTAATAAAAATTAATGAAAACTGAAGTTTTATAAATTGTAGCTAGAAAAAGTGTCAATACTACACATTTTATTAGCATGAGAGTAAGAGTTTCCAAATTATGCTAGTTTATATAAAGTGATTTTTACACCCAGATAAAATTTTACCACTCAATTTGTATGGATTAATTCATTCTATAAACTTCTTCAAGGGATTCTATTGTTAGTAATGCTTAAATTAATAAGTATATTCAAATACTCAAGTTTTTATACCAAATTCAATTGAAACTGTTATGCCTAAGATATTAGTGAAACTATTTCTTAAAATAAATATGGCATATAAAGGAACTCTGTTGTGTTAAGAAAGTTAAAAATTTATTTGGAACTAACTTTGAGAGACCCTCCAATTTATAAAATTTGATTGGATCATTTAATAGCAGAGCAATACTTTGAGGTTAGGAGAAACTTAATTCTTGTCTTCAAAGCCAAAAGGAGTTGGAAAATTCATCCTTTAAAGTAAAATAGACAGCACCATATGTTCCTCATTGAGTCCTATTGGTCAACAGAAAAGGTATTCATTTACTAAACATGAAAATATTCTGAAGTCTTGGTAGATAAAAATAAGTATTGATTACATTTTTTAAGACATATGAAGGAGTCATAATCACTCAATGTTGATATATACTGAGTTACTTATATAAATAATAGCAGTTACAAAATTAAATCAATCTTCTCCCTAGACTGTTTATTTTCTTTCCATTCTGTGAAAAGTGTGGACATCCTTATAATTTGAATGTTAACAAAAGAAAAAAAGCAAAGCATTTTTTACATAACAGATGTTTAAACATTTATCTTTATTTTAAAATATCTTTATAAATACATTTTGACCATTTTTATTTTTAACCTATACTGTTTTTAATCACAAATTTAATTCATGTGATTTTTATGTAATGTGTGTATTCATAAATTGTTACAATTATTCTTGTTAAAAAACTATGCTAAATAACATTGTAATAATCTGTTCAGAAATTACATGTTACAAGACAATATTTTGCTTTTAACATATTTAGAAAAGATTTAAAGTAAAAATACATTATTTAATTTCACATTTTTAAGAAATATATTTACTTTAACATGAACATTATTAGTTCAGGTTTCACATAAATTCTCATGACACTATTTAAAATTGTATTTCTACCATATTTTCATTCCATTGACCAAGTTCTGATATAGTTAAATCTTTTATTCTCCCTAAATTTATCATTAAGACCCTGACGTTCAGATGACAAGTGATTTGCAGTGTGGTTTGTTATTCATTGCCAATCACCAGGAGATTGAAAAAGATACCCATGCACTTCTCCATAAACACTTCTCTATAAATGCTACACTTTGTGGAGATGCTACCAGTAATGAGGCTGTGGCATTTTTTATTTTGTTTCTGAGAGTACCTCTTCTCTCTCACACCAACTGGATACTAAAGTACTAATGTAGCAATTAACATGCCCTGGTAAATAATTTTGAACATTTTCTAACTTCGAAAAAGGTTAGCATCCCCGTTCCCAGCAAAACTAATTTTTAAGTCACACCTTATATGCCGTGTAATAATCCAATATACTTTAAATGAAGTTGAACATGATTATAAATTTATATTCATTTTAGGAATTAGTTACGATACATGCTCAGCCTTGCAGTCTTCTGAAAATGAGTTCAGGAGAACCTGAAAAACCTCATAATAAATGTGCTGACCCAAATCTGTTCTTGAAAAAACAAATTATTGAAACACCTGAGGCATGGTGCTATTGAATTAATATTAGGTTCCAATATTATCATTTTCTGTATTTTATTAAACAAACTTTCTTTATAAATATTTCCAATTATTATTTTTACAGATTTGAATAATGATTTAAAGCTAAATATTTTTCTTTTTCTTTATGGACCTGGTTCTGTCTGGTTTTGTTTGATTTCAGAAATAAAAAAGAATATTTACCCCCCTTTTCAGCTGTTGTGTAAAGACTACAATAAAAAAAAAGTTATTTGTTTGATTCTTGGGAAAGTCACAAACAGCAATTGCCTATAGAGTGAGGTTGGAAGTGAAATCCATATGTAATGCCTCTGTCAGCAAAGACTTAGTAGAAAAGGGTTTATAATAAATATTCACATCTGCTGCTTTGGACACTCTAATCCATCCTAAGGATCTTTGCTGTGTCAGGCTTTGTTCTATATGAAGAAGCCCAGTAGTTATAAAGGTTTGCAAATAGGCTGTATTTATCATGGTTAGCTTTACTTTTATAACTTTTCTCTGTTTTAGAAGTATTCATGATGATTGGGGGTAAGATTTGTGATTAAATATTTCACTGTAGCTTTTATGGTGATATCATTCTAGAATTCTTATTATAAAATGGGCCAATGCTGTTTTCACAATATATCACTTACCTAAAATCTGTCAAGGCGGCATCATTGATAACAATGCTATGCTGGCTGTGGAAAACATAATGGCTAAAAGCCCAGGCTCTGGACCCAAAGTGCTGTGATTAAATGCTAGCTCCTCCTATACCTAGGGTGTCATTGTGAGCAAGTTACTTCACTTTTCCAAGCCTCTATTTCTTCACCTACATAGAGGAGTTAATACTATTTTCTTTATCATTAGATTATTGTAAGGATCATACAGAATTATCCATATCAAGCACTAAATATGGTATCTATCACATTAAAAGAGTTTGATAAATTTTAAATGTTATTACTGGAACAATAATATGCCTTCTAAGTATGATTAAATAATCCCATGGATAGTAGTAATGTCATACTTATTTACACTAAGTACTGAGCTTATGTAAACATAGCCTGTTGTTTTACTTACCTCCAAGTCCCATGATAGTTTGTTACTGGACTTCCTTAATAAAAATATTAATTACAATTGGATCCCTGATTTGTTTTCACTCTGAGGAAATAAGCCACTAAAAATATATGGTACAAAAATTATGCAAATACCCTGTGCTGTATTTAGCCATCTTATGTAACAAAAATTTATCAAAAGTTGAATTCTAAGCTAAAGTAAAAACTCCCAAGTCATTTTGAAATGGAAATATTTATTTCCACTTCAGCTTCAAAAAAAAAATTTGTTGAGTGCATGAGTATCACAATTTTTAAAGCAGGAATGTATATTGAGTTGTAAGTAATGATTAACATAATTATTATAAATAAGTTTAAAGAAGAATACAAATTTTAAAATACAAATTATCCATACATAGATATGTTTTTCCATAAATTTTGAAAGTTATGTCTTTTAAAACTTTTTAACATATAATTTGAAAAAGAAAGTTGCCCTGCATAGTTGCTTTCAATCTCATCTCCTCAAAATGCTTTATTAATCACAAATATAAAATAATAGTAGGACATTTGATGAAATCTGCATATAAAGGATGTAGACAATTAGGCTCTATGTCCCAATTTGAAAATTTTGTAATCTAATTATTGATGTGTCTTAATTTTGACTCAACTTATTTCTTATACCTACAGGAGCTACTTCATATTTAATAACTGACCCCAACACAGAATAATTGAAAAAAATAGAATGCTTCGTTGCTTATAAACTGTGAACACTTGAAATAAAACTTTGATTCATTCTCTCTCCTCTGTCTCCCTCAGGTCGAGTTTTAGCTCAGGCAAGTGGCAATGGTGTTATCCATTTGCTAGATCTTAAATCTGGGGAGATTCACAAATTGATGGGCCACGAAAGCGAGGCACACACGGTTGTGTTTTCTCACGACGGGGAGATTCTGTTTTCTGGAGGCTCTGACGGCACAGTTCGAACGTGGTCTTGACTGTCAGCACATCCCGCTGCAGAGGGCATTCCCTTTAAGGCTTGAAAATGCTTCCTGTAGTCCCAAACCAGCAAATAACTGGTTAAATGTGCCAGCAGGTAACATTTACAGTCTGCTTTAAAACATGCTTTGCACATATATTTTAGTGCGCATACTGTTACTAATAAAAAAAAAAACTTTATGCTCACCCATTTGTGTCGGGGTCTTTTTTCTGTCTCATTTTGAAAGAATTTAGAGACTCGGCATCTTTGCTAGGGATTTTGAAAGAAACAGCTTTACAATGACGCCTAATGACAGACTAGATGAATTACAGGAGATTGATTTTTAATGTTAGAGAACAAACTGCAGGAAAACCTGGCTACTTTTTTTTTTTTTTTTTTTTTTAATCAGATCCAAGCTGCAGGAAGACCTGAAGTTTAATCATGCAACACCGGGGAAGTCTTTCTGCCACCAAAGGGTCAAATAGAATCGACAAGCATACGTTTTCACAGATTGTTTGACAATGATTATGCTTTATCTATTAATAATAATCGGGGACTGCAGATGGCTTAAATCGAAATGCAAGCCTCTTCTGGAACTTTCATCTCTGCAGTCCATCCAAGAATGCGTTAGGTGTAATTACAATTTTTTAGAAAAAAAAATTTAATTGTAATTTCAATGCAAATAAGTATCTCGCACGTAGAATGTCTTTACCCCTCCTAATGCACGCATCCGCTGTATAAAGTACGACTGCTTGTAGAGCACTCTAGCCTCGTCTAAAGCAGCTCGGGGATTTCGACAGAGCTGGGCTCAGAAGCCAGTTGTTGGCGCTGTCCGTGGTGCTGAGGAATTCCCGGCTGCCGGCAGAATGAGCTCCAAATCAGCAATCTGCAAACTGCTCTTACTGATGCAGAAACCCAGCTAAAGTTGCTCCTTTCCTTCACGTCCACAGTTAGTATTTTCCGGTGTGTAACAGGGGATTCAAGCAACATACTGTGGACGATGGTGATGGTACTGCCAGCGGAGTGGGCTTTAAGCTACAGCATGTTGTTGCTGTTTGTGATCCTCCGAGCCTAGCCAAATCACCTCTACTGCCGTAGCAAACACTGTGTAAGTGAACTCATGTGTGGAGGAGGCGTAATCAGCCGGGAAATTTCATAGAAGGATCTAAGAGAATGCTAAAAATAAGTTCAACATGATTCTGCTACTGGGGTCTGGATTTCTACAGGACCAGCATTGCTTCTTGCTTTGAATTCTGAAGACAGGTCCAAAGCAAATTTCTTATGTGTTTCTGCTGTGTTTCTTTCTGGAAGGGCGGGAGACTGCTTCTTTACTGTGTTTTGAAATGGGAGGTAGAAAGAATGGATTGCCTTTAATTCATGACTAAAAATGTATTCTTTTGGTAATTAAAGAGGAACTGCTTTCTTAAAACATAGCTGACCTTTTAGTTCATTTTGGGCTGTGACCCCTACCACCACCATTAACCTCCAGAGTGATTAGGTAAGTGTATCTTATGACATGAGTTATGTTTGTTTTCTCAAAGAAATAGATGCAGTCATTTTAAATCATATGTAGCAATATGGGGAGGGGGGAAAGTTAAGCTGGGAAGTGATTCTCAGTTTAGCAGTGTTTGCTTGCTTTATAAAAATCTTCAGATAAACATTATATTTTATTTATCCCATGTTTCTTCTGTTAAATAAATAGTATCTTAAATTGTACTAGGGCAGCTCAATTATGAAGGCTTTTAAAAAAAAAATAGCCTAAGAACTTTGTTATATTGAAAATAAAATCTTGTTTTTTTACCATGCAGATTTTAAGATATATTTCATATAATAAAAACATCTTTAATGTTTGTATAAAGTAGATATTACATTCCTATTTTTACCTCTAAGTTTACATTTACCATAACCTAACACATTAATGCCTACCTGTGGCTTACAAAGAGATCATTTTCTGTCTATGTCCCTTTGAAGCAGAATCATATGTGTATTTTATATGGCTTATCTTGCATGTGTTGACAGATATTGCTGGAATATTATAAGGAAGCACAGTAGCTTTCTTTTCCTCCAAGATAAACTTTCTAAATATGTGATGTATAAATGCTTGCTTTAATTAGTAAATTATATTTATGCTTTTTCAGAAGCTTCTGTTATGTTTGTTATCTCTGTAGTAATTTGAGAGAAAAAAATGCTTTGTCAAAGGGAGCTTCCAGATTCTCAAGTAGAATTATAGGTTTGCATTTTCTTGTTCTGTCATGACTCATTATTTTTGACATATTTTATAAGAAATCATCAGCTTTATTACCTACCCAAAGGGAATTCTAATATCAGAGGATATCAGAGGAATTCTAATATCAGCTTTCTCTGGAAAGAGGGCATACTACCTTCCATTTTACTATTATAGAATTTGCATATCTACCTTAAAATGCAAATATAATAGTTTATGAAGTTTCCTAATGTCATCTTTATCTTAAGTTATCATCTGTATATGTTAGACTGAAAAGGGATGATTTATCATTGCTCTTAATATAATCTGAAAATAAACAAATGTATAACATTTATAGCTGACCTGAAAATGTCCTATATACAATCTTAGTGATATTGGCATTAAGCCAATAGCATTTAAATAAACAAATGAGCTATTTGACAATACTTTTTCTTATTTATTACTCCCTAAACTCACAGTTTCCCCAAAGCCTCTGTGTGAGTTAGTTATTCTAAATATTTAAATAAGAGCCCACTCCCAACACTTCACATCAAGCACCAATACTAAGTGGAGTTTACAAGAGTCAGTGTCACAAAATTAGTAAGGCATATTTTCTATGAATGGTTAACACTTAATTACTGTTTTAAGCAACTTCCATAAACAATTTTATGCTGGCATCTTTGTGCAGATTGCATACATGCAAATATTTCTGACATTTCAAGAGTTATCTTTTCAAGATCTCATAAACTGTATTTATATTATATTGAAATATTTAATTTAAACAAATTACATATATACTAGATTCAAGTTACTGTGAAATAAATTTATAGATAGATCTTTTCCTGCCCACTAGGAGCTTACTTCCTGTGTAAAATAATGTGGACAATAATACAAATAAATTTGTTTGTTTTTAACAAATTATTTTAAGCACATGGAATTCTCTTGTATTATTTATTTCAAATTTTCTTAACCACCATGGGATAGTTTTGTTGTTATCAACTATATTTCAAAAATCCAGATTCATGTTCACTGAAACAGGTAACTGATGTGGATACCACTGTTGTTCTTTAATTATAGGCATAAATAAGTAGGAAATCCTTTATAGCAGCTCCATCCTAAATATAATTTATATTCAACTGTTGGTTTATTCTCTTTCCTTTAGAATTAGATTTTTTTGCACTAATCTCTTGAGTTGACACAGATAATTATAACATATGTTCCATCATTGACTAGTCCAGTTTAAAGAATAATAGAAAATGTGAGTTCAAATATTCTTGAGCTATTTATAAGTGATTCCTTGTAATCACCTTTTGGGGCTCAGTAAAACCATTTCTTTGCAATTTAGACAAAGCCAGACCTTTGAAATTCAGAAGGAATATTCAAGCTGAAGGTTCGTATATAAAATAATCCAAAAGGACAAATTTTAATGCAAAGTATCAACTCTCCAAACCTCACAATATGGCATAGATAGTTGCATCAACTTAGTCTATTTGAGGCCTTAGTATCTTTAAATTGATCCCAAACAGTTTAAGAGCATGGGCTTAAATGAATCTATCTTCATTTTGTATATGTCAAATTATTCTTTTTAAATATTTATTTTCAGCCTACCCCTCTTGTATTCCCATGGAAGGAGCTGAGTGTATTTAATATTAGGAGTACATCCAGAAGTCTTTGAAGAGGGGGATGGCTCTTCATATTCATGAAGCTTGCATACTTCTGTTGGTCATCCCTGGATTGGTCACCTCTGCTGCTATCAGTCATGAAGACTATCCTGCTGATGAAGGTGACCAGATCTCCAGTAATGACAATCTGATCTTTGATGACTATCGAGGGAAAGGGTGTGTCGATGACAGCGGCTTTGTATACAAGTTGGGAGAACGATTTTTCCCCGGGCATTCCAACTGTCCATGTGTCTGTGCTCTAGATGGACCTGTTTGCGACCAACCAGAATGCCCTAAAATTCACCCAAAGTGTACTAAAGTGGAACACAATGGATGCTGTCCTGAGTGCAAAGAAGTAAAAAACTTCTGTGAATATCACGGGAAAAATTACAAAATCTTGGAGGAATTTAAGGTATGCGTTACCCTCCATACTTATTGAATATCAACTTTTCATACCACGTGCTTAGTATATTGCTACATTAAATTCAGAGTTGGAAAAAATGTACTTTTAAATTTTCCTTTAAATTACAGCAATTTGATTCTAATTACCATAAGTAGCACCATGGTCAACAAATGGCCAGTTGATTTGCTGATCTTATTAAGTTTCACAATAACCTTTATTTGTTTCCCAGAAGTATCTGGGGCATACCTAACACCTTTTATTTTTGCCCTTAAACATTTCTTCTCTGCTATTACAAAAATGTTTTCTGAGGGGAACAATTTTGTGTATAGTGTGTCTCCTAAATTAATTTTTAAATTGTGTCAGTTGTGTGTGTGTGTTGCTTATTAGCCTATATTTGAAGTCATTTAACAATATAGTCTAGAATTATTTGTTTATTGTGTGGAAAAGCTGCAGAGATACACTTCTTAGCTGTGGTCCTCATATCAAGAAAATGTGTTGGGCCTACTTATTGTCAAGCAAGATTCCCGTTCTGTTCTCTGCTCGCTGGATTTTTTGCTTACAGGATTCCACAGAGAACTGAATTTTTATCACAATCCAAGTAAAGAGTAGTAAAAAAGACTGTAATTTTTTTCAGCCTACATGGTATTTTTTAGTTTTTCTTTTATGCTTGTGTCATATTTTCACAGTAGCTTAGAGTTCATTTTTATCCCTTATTGGACTTTCTTTTCTCCAATGGGTAGTTTTAATTGGGATATCCTACAAGCGTGATCTGAACTCTGAAGGTATGAATACATGAAAAATGTCCACCTTAAGTGTAATGGCAGTTTGTGCCTGGAGTGTCTGTCATACTGGTGACTTTATACAAAATGTTCCCATTTCATCTAACCAAGTTCTGTGACAAGTGCTCAGAACCTTAGAGGTAAAAGTAGATATAGCTAGTTTTCAGTGTGGGTGTTTATGTATGAGAGAAGACATTTCCATTACTAACACTGACCCAACTTCTCTCACCACAAGAGTCAAATGGTGCCAGAAATCAGTATGTAGAAAAAAGGTCTCAACTGATCATCATTAGCGTAATCTGTGTATTTGATTCATTATTAACCAGGAATGAACCAGGTTATGTGTTCAAGCCAGTTCTGATTTACCCAAGAATACCCAGTCATAGAAAAGAGTTCCTTAGGACAAAAGGGAAATTTTAATTATGACATTCGACTTTCTTAGATGTGTTATTCTCAACTTTTGTCTGTCGTGTATTATTTTATTGCACAAAATTAAGAAGTAAAAACATGAGAGTCTAGTAAAAGTATCATTGTTGACACCAAATAATAGTTGAGAGTATAGTACATTTATTAATGGTTTTATATCTCTAAAATATTGTATATACTTTGACATTACCTATTTTTAATTTCATCTTAATGGAAGTAAGTAGAAGTACTCAACACATTTGATTCTAGGCATGGTTCTATAGTCATATCACCCTTTTCTAACATGCGTTTATATCTAGAGTAGAATACAAAAAGGTATTGTGGGAACAGCATTTCATAACTAGCACAAATAAAAATATAAGTTTCTGAGATTTATATAATTTGGTAATCCATATTTAATGAAGAAAAAAGATTGTCTAATTAACTATTAAAATGCTATAGTTTTCCCTCTATTTATTAGATTTCACTACAAAGGTATAGCTATGTTACCATGTCAAACAATATAGAGATATTTAAAGAAAAAGTTAATAATTTCTGTACCCCTTCTAGTTATAACCCTACTATAATCTAATTAATCCCTACTACTTCTTTCCTAATGTATGATCCATTAATATGCACAGCTTTTTCACCTTGCTTTTTGTGTCATAAAATTTTTGATGTGATTTTTTAAATAATAGATATCACTTTTTTTAACAAGAAATTTGAGTCATAAAGAGCTTTAGAGACTATATAGGGCAAATGTACAAGAATGAGAAACTGAGACCAGTTTTGGATAAATTACGTATCCAAAACTGTCAAGTTATTTACCTTAATTCTAAATGCTGCTATTCTAACAATACTATATGATCTCTCAAAGCACTTTGTCACTAAGGTCAGATAGACCTGGATTCGAATCCTGAATTCATCACTTGGATATAAATTTTTGAATGGAGTTCTTAAACTTTTTGATCCACAGTGGTATTGACTATGAAATAGCCATTGTAATAATCACTTCCCTTGAAAGGAGAGGTTGGAAATTCTTAATAACATATAATTTCTCTAAAGTCACTAACCTTGTGATGACGGGTACAAAATAGGTATTAAATAAATGGTTGTCCCCTCCTTCTTAACTCTAATATCCAGGGATTTACTCTAAATTCTAAATTCCTCTATGGCTTTGCCTACATTTTATAATGAAAGTTTAACTTTAAAAGACTTTCAAATGAAGAATTCTAATACCTTTTTAAAATGCTCTACTTATCCATATGAACCATATAACTCTAAGTAAATATTAGCCATAATCTGTCACCTTGATTCTCTTCCAACTCAGCTTGCAAGGAACAAGTCATTAATTATTAAAGATGCATTAAACTTTCATATAATGTTGATATGTTAATTAGAGAGGTTGTGTTATGAGATTTTACATTTAATATATTCATCCAACAAGCATTTATCAGACTGTTCAGTAGATAAGATACTATAGACATATTTACATTTTAAAGTAGGATATCTAGAAACCAAAATCTCTGCTCACAAGAAAGACATGATCGATGTGAAGAGAGAAGGGGAAAAAGCAGGTAAAAAGTTAAGTATATGATTATAAAATCCCAATGTAACTCCCAAGAGATTGTGATGTCAGAAGCTTATCAACATAGTATGAGGCTAGGTTAAGCAAGAGACTTGTCTTCAGGATGCTCACCCTATACACCTTGTAGAGTTGCCTGTTCTTCCAGAAGTACTTGAAATTGATCTGGGGAGACAGAAACTCCAAGGAGGAACTGCTGGAGCAAATTCAGAGACTGGGATGAATACAATGTGCAAAGAGGAGGGAGATGGGTATAATTGGAAGCTAGCTATGACTAAAATGCTATCCTAGTAAGAGGTAACTTCAGATATGTGTCGGTGGACAGTGGATGGAAGGGCCTTGAATGCTGGGCCAAAATATTTAGATTCATCTGAAGAATAACAGGATATAAAGTGCAGATTGTTCTGCACATAGATGACCTAGTTATACATAAATAAAAACGAATGTCCTATATCCAAGCACAGAATTGAATAGAAGTAAAGGGAAATCAATAGTGGAGGAAGGAAGTCTGTTGCAGAAAAAAAGAGAATGAGGTGCATAAGGACAAAGACATTCAGGACAGTTTTCAGGGTAAAATCTAATTTCCCTACTGTAGCCTAGATTCTACTCATCAACCTCTCCAAATCCCTCAAACTCTTGGTGACTTTTCTTCCCTGTGTGTTTGCACTGCTGTTCCACAGTGTGGAACACTTTTTCAATGTTGCTCCCTGTTTAAATCCTACTGGACCACTTCGAGGCTCCATTTAAATCTCACCTCAACTGGAAACCCCTCTCTGTCTGTCCTACCTCTTATCTGCCACACTGTATCACTCCTTCCATATGTTCCCACGGCCTGCTGTACACACCATCATTACAAGAACAGTAGCTGTTGTCTGATACTGTGAAGAGCTTTATGTATATTATAACACATTTTATAATAACACTGTGAGAATTATACTTTTATTAGCACTGTTTTACAGATAAGAAAACTGAAGCAGCAGAGTGTAAGTAACTTGTCCAAGACCATACAGCTGGAAAGAGGAAAAAGTAGGACTCCAAGCCAGGCAGCTTGGCTGCAGAATCTAAGCTCCTCACCACTTCTACTGTTCTATCCCACAGCAATAATGTAATACATCACACTGCAATAATATTAAATCATATGAAATATAATGTGAAATAATATCATGTCAAACCACTTGTCTCTTCCATTAGTCATTGAACCCTTTGAGGCTAGGGACACTGTTTTCTTTTTTCTATTCCCTTCTGTTCCCAACACCGTATGAGCTACGTAACAGTCATTCAATACATTTTTTGATGAGTAGCATACCAGGTCAAATTGTAATCGAACTTACAGGATAAAGAACTTAGAATTTCTTTAGAATGCTTTAGTTTCTGTTTATGTGTTGATCTCTTCATTTTAATTAAAGAAGCACTGAAAGTTGAGATGAAAAATACTCTTTGGGCAGTTAAAATGGCACATATTGTTCTCTTATGATAAGAGTGCCTATTTTCATCCTGATTTTACTTTCTTCCTCGCTTGACCCCTTCCTCACCAAGGGTTGTCTTGGATTCTGTCTCCATCCCAGCATCGCAATGACTACCCAGTGTTTTAGCTGTATTGTCTCACCCGGTGCAGTTGCAAATCATAGGTCACATTTCAATATTTTCTGATCACCAAATTCAAATGTAAATTGATCCACTTGTGTCACCTGATAGGAAAACTAATGTCATTTATAAAGGTTGTGGGGTTTTTATTTCATTTACTGATGCAAGCTTTGAAAATGAATTTCTCTCTACTCTTTTTGAAAACTCTAAATTCTCCGGTGTTCTGGTAATATTGTATTAAGATAAAGGTCACTGTATAGTAGGTTCTCTCATCTTTCTTTTATGTGCACCCGGGCGATATGACACTGGAACCTACTTTTTGAGAAATAAAGCATATCAATAATAAATTATAATAGCAGTTTCTATCAGAAAAAGTTCATTGGAAATGTAGGCTTAACTATCTTATGCTGAGTTTCTCAAAGGAAGAATTTATTTTGCTCAGTATTTTTATAACTCTGATTCTGTTAGAATTAGCCTTTTTGACTATTTCCTTATACTTTAGAACTTGTACTGATTTAGTTATAGGTCATACAGTGAAGGTTATACTACATGCAGCTGAAAGAAATCTCTCAGCTTTTGCATAGCTTGTTTTATTTTAAAGTGATTTTCTGCAGTCAATTCCCAGTGTCCCTAATTCAGGATTTGGATTTACCCAAGACCAGCTCTTCCCTGCTGACACTGACCTTTGTGTTTTTCCCACTATGGGCCAAAGACAGTGAACCAGGTCTCTGAATTGTATATTTGAAAGGTGCAGTGTGAATATTTTTTGAAGGCGAACATCTCATGGGTTTGTTATTGCTTTTATAAAAATGAGCATGTTTTCATGACACCAAGTCTTTGCCCTGAATTTTATACTTAATATTTAAATCTCAAGAGACTAAAAGGCGACCAGCCTGGCCAACATGGTGAAACCCTGCCTCTACTAAAAATACAAAAATTAGCCAGGCGTGTTGGCAGGTACCTGTAGTCTCAGCTACTTGGGAGGCTGAGGCAGGAGAATTGCTTGAACCCGGGAGGCAGAGGCTGCAGTTAGCAGAGATTACGCCACTGCACTCCAGCCTCGGCAAGAGAAGGAGACTCCGTTTCAAAAAGAAAAAAAAAGAAAAAAGAAAATTAAGCAGTGGGATTATTTTTCCAAATCATTACACTCATAAAAAATGTTGATGCCAATATGGATTTAGAACTGATTTGCCCTTTAATGGGTATATTCACACAGAGATAAAATTTTCAACTTTCTCATTAATAGGTGCTACATCATTAATGTCCAATATTGTGAAATTAAATCTGTGAAAACGTTTGAGTGGGAAGAATTTTGGAATTCAGGTTTGGAAGAGTCATTTGATGTCTAGTTGTTTTTTTAATATGGAGAAGAAAATGGAAGGCAACATGTTCTAGGAGCTGAGGACCAGATTTATGAAAGAACAGGGGAAACCAGAGGCTGTAGAGATATCTCGGTTGAGGGGACTAACAGGTAGGTAACACTTCGCACAGCACAATTCACTTTCCTCCACCCACTTACCCACCTGCCATTTCTGTCTATGGAAAGCACAGGAACTAAGTCAGATGTTTACACAAGGCAATGGAGTAGAAAAAGCATATTTTTGAAGTATGAAGCCTGTATTTGTTTTAATAACAGAGAAATCAGTGGATTATGAGAATATAGGTGCAGTTTTTAAAGAATTTTATACAAAAGAGTTTTCACTTCTCAACAAATGGGTAGTAGAGTCACCAGTGGCATTTTAAAGATATTATCCCAAGAAAGAACTAGAAAGCATCATGATTTTATGCGGCAAAGATAATTGGGGATCTTTGTAAAGAGGTTGAGAAGATTAATTCCATAATTATTGGCTCTGCAAAATGCAGTTTCTGTTTTGCAGAGCATGTTGTGGCTTTTAACATTAAAATGGCTTTGAGTGAGTTAAAAGGAATGCCTTCCCCTTTCAAGTTGCTACAAAATAACAGTGATTGAGACCTTACTGTTGCTTATCTGAGGCTTAGCCTCAGCATGCAGAATGAGTGGGTTCAAAGTGGATAGTCTCAAAGGGGAATTCCCATCTTTGTAAGTAACTGGGGAACCTTTAGTTAATTTTTATACTCTCTGAGTGATTTCATTTCAGAGATTAGAAGTCAATTTCATTTTAAAAATTTATAATGTTCATTGCACACTTTGTGCACTCACAAAAGTACACAAAGTTTTTTGCACTCACAGAAGTACATGACAGCTAGGAAAAAAAAAACAAATTTTAAAAATAATTTTTTTAAAAAATTCCATTGATAATTGAGTGTTATCCTTTTCATATTAAGTACTTTCTAAAATAGAGTAGAATTATAAGAATAAATGGCTTCCAAATTAATTCCCAAAGGAGTGCATTAGCTCATTTACAGTCAGAATTACAGTCTCTTACTTTACATTTTAAGAGAATTGATGGTCAGCTAGCCCTTTCACTAGTTATACATAGGAGCAGTTTTTCATACTCACTTACCAATATTTATTGCTGTCCTTCATATTGGAAGATGCCACTGTTAATGGTGATAACTGTGTGACAAGCATGACTACCGAGATTTGTGACTGGGCTTCTGCGCCCTGTGCACATTGGGAGATCAGCGTTGATTTGCAGCCACATCTGAGATTTGCAGAGCTTGTCACTGTTAGTGACTTCCCCAGACTTGAGGTCAGTCATCAGTAGTTTACAGACATGATTGCCCATTCCTTACTGACTCACCAATATTGAGAGAAGATGAAGCTGGAAAAAAGAATGACCTGGTAGTCTCCCTTCCAAATTTTAACTCCAACTGTACAAGGTTTTGGATATGTTTTTAAAAAAAAAAAAAATGCCTATTTTTAATTGTTTTTCCTCACCAAAAGACAGAATTGGTTAATAGGGTGATATGAACAAGCATATTTTTTTTTCTATTTCCTACATCTTATTTCATAACACAGGCCTACATATCTTTGGCAAATTTTGCAGATTAATTTATAATCTATATAATCTAGATTTTAATTGCTCCATACATGCATTAATTTGGGGAGTGTGTGTGTGTGTGTGTTAAACTGGAGGGAGCAAGAGTGTTCTTCCTTTAAGAAAATCTTATTTTAAGATTATTTAAATCTTTTGTTCCTACTTCTTAATCACCATGAACATATCTTCACTTTGTTTTGTTATGCTGCATCTTGATTTATACATCAGGCAGTGTGTTGTATGAAGGACAGCACAAGAAAAACCTATCGGTGTATTTTTTAGTTGTCTTTTAGGGAAGCATTTGAAATAAATAACTAAGAGGAGAATTGAAGTGATCAATGTCTTTGCTTTCTCAAACAATAGGCATTATTAATGGGGAACTGGCTTATTTTAGAGTCTATACTTTGGGTTTTATCATCACTACTGATTAGCATCAGTAATTTCAGTCTAACACACTTTCATTGTTGATTTCCTTGCCTCTAGCCTGCTGTAGAGCATATCACAATAAAGCCATCTTTGCAAAGATTTAATGACATCATGGAAAGAGTGAATAAAGTACTAAAGTGACAAGAAAGATCATTCAGTTCCTGAAAAAGTTTTCAGATGACATTATTCTATGGCTGTATAAAGTTGTCTGCAGTGTATAAACATGCACTGAACACAACTCTTAATTTTCCCGTTATGTCACATAACCATGAACAAAACTTGATATACTTTTATTCTATCTATAGAATTGATACAATAATGAGACCATATATGTCTTATGAAGAATAAGTAGTATTGAAGATTTGAAGATTATAGTATTACATATCAATTTATAACAATTACCACTGCCAAAAGGTTTTTTTTTAATTAAACATTATTGGGTTGGGATTTTGAAGTAATTTTTGTTTTAGTATTTGCCTTTCACTACCATTGTTACATCTTGGTTTGGGATTTTATTTCTAGTACCTGCGTTTATATAAATTTTTCTGTTTGTAAAAAGGCAGGCATTATAGTTTCTTTTTTATAGTCTAGGTCCTTTCTACTTTTGAGCGCTGACCATAGAATATTAGATGTGAAATAGCACTTTGAAATTATTTTATCTAACTCCGTTATTTTAGAGGTGATAAAAGAAAGACTAACAGAAACTTAGTGATAACACTGTAATGGCACAGCTCACTATTTGCAAAGGCAATATTAATATATCACTTTTCTGTGATCTTTTTTCTACATTTTACTACCTTCAGGTTTAACAGAAAAATGCCAGTGCATTGCATCTTCTTTTCCAATAAATATGTTAGATGCAATGATTTATCTCAGCCAATTGTCTATAGAAATGTGATATGAAGACCTATCACCATGACAACACAGAGTTACAAGTAGACAAGAACAATAAAATATTGGCACATCAGAAATCAGTCTTTGATACAGACTGAGTACAATTTGTGAAACTAGCCTAAGTTTCCAAAGGCTGTAATAAAAATGGGGCCCATTGTCTAAAACAGAAAAATTATGTAATTAAACCAAATAATATAAGCCAAAATAAAATTAAAATATATTACATTAAACATTATCTATTTATTTTCACTGAGACTATTTTATACTTGGACGTAACAAAGGAGCAAAATTAGCTGTACTTACTCATGTATTTTGATGGCTTTAGAAAATGAAGACCCATTTTTTTTTCACTTAGCAAACTCTCACCTCTCACTAGATGGCAGGAATGGAGTGTGCAAAATAGATGGCATATGCAGAAATCTCTAATTCTGTGGCATTAGAACAACAACAACAAAAATCTCTAAACTGACTGATGATCAATATCATCTAAGGAAGGAATGTTGCAAAAATTCAGATTCCTTCAACTTTCCATCTCAAATTCCAATTTAAATCATTTAAATCTATGTCATTCTAAAGGTTCTGAGATTATTATAATTCTCAGCAGGATTTGGGAATCACTGATTTACTTCAGCCTTTTCTAGACTGTTTTCTAAGGAATACTAGAATCTTGTGTGATTCTTCATAAGGATTTCAATTATTTTTCATGGTCAAATAAATTTGAGAAATGATACATCCTTTAACCTCTCTTGGAAATGAGCAGTACACGTTAGTATACTGAGACTACTCGAGCAGATTGGAAAGTAGGTTTGTTTGAGAGTTAGTCTGTAGAGTTCAACAGCTGAGAGCTCAAAAGTGTGGTGAAAATTGGATTTTAAAGCAGATCCTACCACTTACCAGCCAACTGACCTAGGACATACTACTTTACCTCCTTATGTCTCCATGTACACATCTATAAAAGAGAGATCATAGTAGACAGTACTTGGCATACACCACGTGATTTATAAAAACTACCTGACATTTTTACTACTATTACTATTAATACTAAACTATATTTAATCCAGAATTTCACAAATTTATGTGACAGTAGAACACTTTTTTTTCTCAGAATATTTATTAACATCTTAAAGTTCACAAAAGTTCAATGAAACACAGTTTAAGAAATATTTTGCTAATGATTCAAGATAGGCTAATTCCTTTATTTGATTTTTATGGGCAGTTAATGATGAAAATCTATTTTTTTCTCAGCTTATCTTTTAGTATTTTTTTTTTAGTTCCCAAAATTGTATTTAATGTGATTATTTATGGAAATTTATTAATTTGTGTTACAAAAAAACAAGTTAGTTGAAAATGGCTTTTTAAAAAATAGTGGTAATATCAATTACAAATAATGGATTATCTAAGACAAGGGTCAACACACTATGCTCCATGAGTCAGATCCAGTTCACAATCCACTTTATTAATAAAACTTTATTAAAACACAACCATGCTAATTCACCACATATTGTCTATGGTTGCTTTTAGAATGTTCCAGGCACTGTATGACCCACAAAATCTAAAATATTTACTATTTGACCTTCTATAGAAAAGGTTTGCTGATCCTTGCCTAATCTAAAATCAGATATTCTTCCCTTTCTACTTCTCTCAAACTGTGCTGTCACCAAATCCTTCTAACTTGCACTCTTGAAGGTTACAGTCATTTGGGTACTGGTGGTTATCAGTTCTCTTTCGGCAGTGCGTGGTCTCAGGGATCTCTTTTCACACAAGTAAATTTCAAAAAGTCTGTAGATTTGCCTATTTTAAATGTATACATACTTAACAGCAGGCATGTTAAGTCCTATTTCTCTGCATTCCTGACTCAGAAAAGTATAGCTTTGCTTTTTGCACTGATGTGTTATAACTTAGTAATTTTCCATTTTCTGAAAATTCTCAAATAAAACAGATAAAGATTAACTTTTTATCTTTTTTATATCCCATGTGTTCTCTTTTGATAAGTCAAAAAGTTGTCTTTAATATAATAGATATACTCAGGATTATATTAAGTGAAAACATGTATACATTATTTCTGCTTACTTAGGTACTCAGTCCATTACTACATTTTTAAAATCAGCTTACATAGACAATCCATAGTTTGATCCCATTAAATAAATATCCCTTTCATATAGAGAAGCGGTAGATCTTGTGGGCTTTACCAAAATACGGAAGACAGAAATCTGACCCTCAAGGTGCTCCTAGTCTATCTAAAGGAAAAATACAGGTGCCACTGATGACAAGTGGTTTGTAATGACTGCTCTAGGAACTCAGATGAAGAAAGAATTCAGACTGGGCACGGTGGCTCACCCCTGTAAAACCAGCACTTTGGGAGGCTGAGGCAAGCAGATCACCTGAGGTCAGGAGTTCAAGACCAGCCTGGCCAACATGGTGAAACCCCGTCTCTACTGAAAACACAAAGATTAGCCTGGCATGATGGTGGGTGCCTATAGTCCCAGCTACTTGGCAGGCTGAGGTAGGAGAATCACCTGAACCCCTGAGGCGGAAGTTTCAGTGAGCCGAGTTCCAGCCATTGCACTCCAGCCTGGTTGACAGAGCGAGACTTTCTCTCAAAAAAAAAAAAAAGTAATTCAGTCTTAAGAACTAAAGGAAGATAGCTAAGAGTGGGGGTTTCAATGCATTAAAAGTAGTTTAGACAAAATTGGAAAGTTTGCAAACATAAAGGCAAAGCTTAGAGAAACGGTGTCAACCTGAGTGACAAGAGCATAGGGTATAGAGAGTTAGAGAGAAATAAGAGTGAGGCGGGAGCATGGGACCAGTTCACAGCATGAATGCTAGGCTAAGGAGCTTGGGTCAAAGTCTGAACTGAGTAGACAGCCACCAAAGGGCTTAGATCAAAGAAGCAAAAAAACTAGATTTGTGCCTGAAACAAATACCAATAATAGTTGGCAATTTCATTAAGTATGTTGCACATGCATTTCCTTATTAAATTATTGAATCCTAAAATATTTTCACTCCCATTTCACAAATGAGAAAACTGAGATTCAGAGAAATTTGTGCTTTTGTCTTTGTCTTATAAATGGAGATATCAAACTTGACAGATCAAGAAAGGTCTTCTAACTCTGACTCTGGTGTTTTCTCTCATATCTTATCAGCTTTGATTAATTCACTATGAATATTATGCAAGTAATGTGGTAGAGATACTGTAGTTTTCATTTTGGGTGTATGTATTTCCTCTATTGTTGAATGTGTTCAATTATAAGTCTATTTCATGTTTAGTCCCCTCTTTTTCACAGAAATGTGGCACATTGCTAACATAAGGAAAATTCTTTTCCTGCTCCAGATTTATAGGGCTTGATTGGTTTCATTTTAAAAAGCTCCCACTGTCAAAAGAAGTATGCTTCCAAGGCACATTCCTATCCATTTAAAAAACAAACTGCATTCTGAATGCAGTGAGGATTGGCCAGGATTATTTTTGCCCATTTAGAGATTAAAAACACAATTCTAAATCAGTGAAATACAAATTTTTAAAAAAGAAAATACAAAACTTGTTAATGATTCTTGCAGTCTTAGAAATGCAGACTTCTGCCATTGTAAAAACTCATGATGATTACCAAATGAACTCATGTTTTATAGTGAGAGAAGAGCCACAGCTCTCTAATACTTCACTTACTTTCACTGCATGTTAGCTTTATTGCTCTCTCCTAAATATGATAGAGAAAAAAATAAAATTGTTCAGTGTAACTTTAATTTTCCCCCAACATTAAAAATAAAATCCTGCTAAAATTGCAAACCTTTGACTGCTGAGATGTAGAAAGCTTCATTAGAGACAAAAAGGAGAATCAGAGAATTTTTCTTTTGTTAATGAGACTCTAGGACATTCACATTGAAACTAAAAGATACTTAAATCAAGACTCCAAAAACTGTGAGCTAAAGTTACCCTGTTAAAAATCTGTTTTTGGCAAGATTCTGATTAAAGATTGAAGTTTCATCTCTGTAAATAAGAATCTAATTAACTATCTAAAAATACTGTCCAATGCCATTCTCAATCGAACCTCAATTTGAGTGCAAACATTGCTGTGTTTTAGAGATGTAACACAGATTGCTTTCAAAACTCTGAAAGATGTACAATTGTCCCTAGGTATCCGCAGAGGATTGGCTCCAAATCCTCTCCAATACCAAAATCTGCAAATACTCTGTAAAACTGTAAGATACAAATTTCTTACGTAAAATGGATTAGTATTTGCATATAGCCTATGCACATTCTCCCACACACTTTATTTCTAGATTACTTATAATTTCAAATACAACATAAATGCTATGTGATAGTTTGTTATACTGTATTGTTTAGTAATAATGGTAAGAAAAATAGTCTGTAAATGTTTAGTACAGACAACCATCCATTTCCTCTCCAATACAGTATTTTTGATTCACAGTGGGTTGAATCCATGCATATGAAACCCATGGATATGAAAGGCTGACTGTATCTTTTACAAATTCAACATTTCAAATAATTCATAATGAATATCATTATGCCATAATAAAAATAAGTTATAACTAATATGCTCCCTTGAGGAATACACAGCCATTGCAAATGGACAGAGTGGGGAAGGAAACTCTGTTGAAGTTGAAAGCTATGATGGCAATCATAGTCATGTAATCAATGCCGCATCATTTACATGCGCTTTCACATATTATATCATTTAGTCTCAAAACAATGCAATGAGAAAACTAGAATACTCTTAATATTATATTAACTCTATCTTGCAAATGAAAAACCCAGTCTCAAGAGGTTTAAGTAACCTGTCCAAGGTAGAACAGCAAGTAGCATTTCATGCCAGGATTTCAGCTACAAATGTGCTTATTTCACGTTATCATATAGCCAAGTTCCACTGGGTGATAGCACTAACAATTTTTATACATAGTTACAAAATCATCCCTGCTTCTGCCATACCTTGTCCCAAAGTTATACACCAAAGCAGAGAGGTTTATCAAGAAAGTACTCAGTCAAGATTTTTTAAATTAAAATGTGCTTTCATGTTACTGCCTATAAGCCATCTCAATATATTTTTGTGGAGTGAGGTAAGTTACGAACTAAGCATCAAATAATGAACTATCAAATTCAGTAGAAAATTACTGTTTGGACTTTAAAAATTAGAAATATATTTCAATACCAGCAGTTATAAAGCACTTATTATTATATTTTAATTACTCTTTCTTCATAACCTGTCAAAGTATGACATCAGCAAATAGTAAATGAAGAAAAAATTCCAATTTTTAGAAAATCTTTGCACAGAGACAGTGGCAAAAAAAAGGTGGGGGGGAGTTCCTGAGAAATAATCTGATGCATACTTCCAATACAAATGGGTTGGGTTGTTCCAGGGTGATAACTCCCATCCCTTAGACCCTAAAAGGCCTTGAATTCACTGTCATCCACACACTTTTAACAGGCTGATATGGCTCTTTCTCTTTTCTGTTATCACTTCCTTTCAGTGTTTTCTGAAGAATAGGCCAGGTCGTATTCATCTCCTATGATTCTTTCAGGCTGTAGAATTCTCACAGTGATGTACTCTTCCCCAACCATATGTGACCTTGTTTTATTGCTGTTGTAGGTTACTGATTCTTTGTCTGATATCAAAAATCTCTCCTTTCCAGTATCAAGAGAAAAGTTTTGAAGTTATACAGTTGCTCACTTTTTTCCTGTTGCATAAATGGGTGATAAATGTAGCACCTTCAGCAGGAAAATACATGGGTTCCGATGACAGTACTCAGTTGCATTGTCAAGAATGCTTTTTGTACCAAAGCCAACTGTCAATCCAGCTTGTCAGTGAAGGACTAAGGACTGCTGCTTTTCCAGAGTATTTCAGAAGTATATGTGTGATCATCAAAACCTTGATTTTATATTAAATCCTCAAGTTTTTGCCTATATGTTTGGGCCCTCCTTTGATGATCATAAAGGCAGCTAAATTATCTTTTTCCTCTCTTAAATATACCTTGGTATTTCCTTGATAAGTATACTGTACCTACTTTAAAAAAAAAATTCTTTGATTGCAAATAAAGAGATATTGTTGCTTACCTTCTCCTTACCTACATTTTTTAAAATTTACATTTATATGTTTTCTTCATATTTCGGAAGAAGCTGCATTTTATTGTCATGAGACTCCTTGAAAATGTTGAGGAAAAATATTGATTCTTCACACCATCAGTTTGTTGGTATAGGCAGAATAAAACTATGGGTTACCTGCCTTTAAATATATACTAAAGTATCTTTTTAAAACTTTATTTTGGAAAAAAATTATTTTATTATTTAGTATTATTTTTCTTTTGAAACAGAGTCTCACTGTGTTGTCCAGGCTGGAGTGCAATGGTGCAGTCTTGGCTCACTGCAACCTCTGCCTCCTGGGTTCAAGCAATTCTACTGCCTCAGCCTCCTGAGTAGCTGGGACTACAGTCACCTGCCACCATGCCTAGCTAATTTTTATATTTTTAGTACAGGTGAGGTTTCACCATGTTGGCCAGGCTGGTCTCGAACTCCTGACCTCGGGTGATCTACCCACCTCAGCCTCCCAAAGTGCTGGAATTACAAGCGTGAGCCACCATGCCTGGCCAGAAAGAAAATAGTTTTAGGGAAAAAAAATAGAACATTGATAAAATGTTGTGTAGCAACAATGACAAAATTTCAAGAATGAGTAACCTTTTTTTTACTTGATAATTAATAATTACATTTGGGTACTTCATCAATGTTTTCCAATCTTCTTATATTTTACTTTAGCTCAGAGTGCATGTGAATAAAAATAGAAAGATTAAATCCAGTGGTTAGGTTTTCTACTATAACAGTACCATCAGTTATTCTTACAGAAAAGGTATTTGTTTTTCAAAAACATCAAAATTTGTTTTTAAAAATATTTCAACTCTTCTTTTAGATTTCATTTATTGGAGTAGGAGAGATATATAGTTCATCTCGGTATACCTTATATATACTACTTTGTATACAATGTATATTTAATGACTATATTGAATATTTTTTTAAATTACACATCATATTTCTGAATTGTAGTTTATTACCTACCTAGTTTATTATATCTACATGGGCAAAGCTACATGCACTCTGCAATCATGTCACTAAAATGCTTATGTTTTCAACAAAAATGAAATGTTTTTTGATAGACACACTGAAAATAATATAGTCCACAATGTATTATCAAAATACGAACTCCACCAGAAAAAGCCAGAACAGCTACTACTTAACTCATAATGCAGATAATAATACCACGATATACATTTGCTGAGTAACTGAGATGGTTATTTTAAAAAACTCTGTGCATCTTTTTTTATTATTATTTGCTTCCTCGGTATTAAAATTCTTAAAGAAGTTTCAGCTTGATGTCCATAATTTGATGAGTTACAACCTCAGTGTTCCAAATATGCTCCAATCAATAGAGCGGATCGCTGAAGAGGTCATCACAATCTCATTAGACCAGGAACACTGAGGAGCATTTTAATCAGTGATGCTATGGGTCATCTTTTAGATGATTGTAAATTTTGGTTAAAACCCATTGGATCAGTTGATTATTAGGTGACATCTGTTGCATGCAAATTACTGGCTACAAGAGTGGCAGGGGATGCTAAATACTTTTGCAGTTTGTAATTTAATGTGTATTTTAATGAAGTGAACAGTGACATTCCTGAGAGGCATCAGCAACTTTGAAACAGAGTCTTCTAAATTTTCATACAGTTTGAAAGTAATGAGATTTGTTCCTTAAAGTGATAAAAATTTATGGCATAAATTATATCTAAAAGAAGAGTGCTTCTAAAAGCTGTGTTTTTTCCTTTGTGGAAAAGATTAGATTTTAAATAGTTGCTTAATGGGGGTTTTTTGAAAAGTAAACAAAGATGTATTTTCTTTGATCATTTTCACTTATTATGAAAGAAATGAAGTACCCCTTGGTCTCTGAAGCCTCTTCTCACTTGATCAGAAGGAAACCCATTTATAGGGTTCGTAAGTATAAACTTGGCTCTTAGAATATATCCCATCTATTTGTGTATCCATCCCTTCAGCTTTCAACAGTATTCACAAGGAGCTTTCTAAGAATCGAGTGTTGTTTCTCAGAATATTCAAAATGTGTGCTGTTGAGCTTTGTACTCTATCCCATCCTTTTGGAAAATTGACATGTTTAAAATCAGGACTTTTTCTGAAAAACGATTTTCTAATATGCTAAATGGTTGTGCTTAATAAGCAACCATTAAAATTGATACACATTATAAAATGAGACTATCTTTTTCTCAGATCCTTTAGCAATTCCTCTGCATATATTCTTGTCCAAATTTAGTTAGCACAGTATTTTCTAATGCAATAAAAGTTGGTAATCATCTACTGCTAGATAGCCTAGTCAATGGAGTGCTTGAAGATTGACTTACCTGTGATCTGCATGATGAATATTATGAATTTAAAATTACCTTTAGATGGTGAGTTTATGTGCATTGCCATAATGTTGGAACCCAAATAGGTATTTCATGACTCACAGTCGGAAACCTTTTTCCCCAAAGTGCCCTTTATAATATTTAAATAAGACACAAACATCTCATTGACTCAAAATCATTTACACGCATAATGAACACAGATGAAGCCGCCCAGAGATATGGTTTAGCAAATAAGAAAACATAGATTATACATACATGATTATGCATTTTAGTTAACAAATATTTGTTGAGTATCTATCATGTGCTAAGATGTCTTCTAGGTGCCGAGAATACAACAATGAACAGTATATAAGGAGATTAGAATCTATGAGGACAGGAGCAATTTACCAAAAAATGTAAACAAATCAATAAGATAAATTTCACAGACTGATGAGAGCTCTGAATGGTTGACATGATGGACAGAGAAGATGAAGGGGCTGGATGACTGGAGTCATCAGGGAAGACCTCCCTGGAGAGGTGGCATTTGAGTTGACACCTACATGATGAGACTTCAGGAAAAGAAAATGGGTTCATTGCTTTTCATTCTTTGATTTTTCCTTAGTGATTTATAGTGACCAATCTCACCATTCACAATTACTCTTTATCTGAGGTTTCTAATAACAATTTTTATTTTAGTCACCTAAACCAATATTTATGGAAGAGTCTCCTTTTGCCCTATTATATTTACTGTATGTAGCAGGAAATCCCTTTATAATCTCGGGCCAGCTGAGACAGCATTTGGAATTGCCATACAAGGTATGTATTTAGGACCAGTCACAGTGGCTCATACCTATAATCCTAGCACTTTGGGAGGCCGAGGTGGGTGGATAATTTGAGGTCAGGAGTTCGATACCAGCCTGGCCAATATGGTGAGACCCTGTCTTTCCTAAACACAAAAATTAGCCAGGCCTGGTGGCGTGCACCTGTAATCCCAGCTACTTGGGAGACTAAGGCAGGAGAATCACTTAAACCCAGGAGGCAGAAGTTGAAGTGAGCCAAGACTGTGCCACTGCACTCCAGTGTGGGCAACAGAGTAAGACTCCATCTCAAGAAAAAAAATGTGTATATTTGTATTCAGAGACAGCAGAAATTGCTTAAATGGAGTTCTACATTAGTTATTTAAAAACACTAAGCTGGAGAAATAACAAATTTAAAACAGATATATTAACTGCTCAAGCCACCTGATATACATATTATATATAAATATATGTATAAACAAGTAAATTTGACCTCTAATCCTAATTTCAACTAAAATTTATGAAAAAGTAGTGAGTGACAGGCAGGGATACTAACGATAAGACTTAAATGTTAGACTTAAACCATAAAAACCCTAGAAGAAAACCTAGGCAATACCATTCAGGACATCGGCATGGGCAAGGACTTCATGTCTAAAACACCAAAGCAATGACAACAAAAGCCAAAATTGACAAATGGGATCTAATTAAACTAAAGAGCTTCTGCACAGCAAAAGAAACTACCATCCAAGTGAACAGGCAACCTACAGAATGGGAAAAAATGTTTGCAATCTACTCATCTGACAAAGGGCTAATATCCAGAATCTACAAAGAGCTCAAACAAATTTACAAGAAAAAAACAACCCCATCAAAAAGTGGATGAAGGATATGAAAGGCACTTTTCAAAAGAAGACATTTATGCAGCCAACAGACACATGAAAAAATGCTCATCATCACTAGCCATCAGAGAAATGCAAATCAAAACCACAATGAGATACTATCTCACACAAGTTAGAAAAGTGATCATTAAAAAGTCAGGAAACAACAGGTGCTGGAGAGGATGTGGAGAAATAGGAACATTTTTACACCGTTGGTGGAACTGTAAACTAGTTCAACCATTCTGGAAGACAGTGTGGTGATTCCTCAAGGATCTAGAACTAAAAATACCATATGACCCAGTCATCCCATTACTGGGTAAATACGCAAAGGATTATAAATCATGCTGCTATAAAGACATATGCACATGTATGTTTATTGTGGCACTATTCACAATAGCAAAGACTTGGAACCAACGCAAATGTCCATCAGTGATAGACTGGATTAAGAAAATGTGGCACATATACACCATGGAATACAATGTAGCCATAAAAAAGGATGAGTTCATGTCCTTTGTAGGGACATGAATGAAGCTGGAAACCATCATTCTTAGCAAACTATCACATGGACAAAAAAACACCATATGTTCTCACTCATAGGTGGAAACTGAACAATGAGATCACTTGGACACAGGAAGAGGAACATCACACACCGGGGCCTGTTGTGAGGTGGGGGCAGGGGGAGGGATAGCATTAGGAGATATACCTAATGTAAATGACAAGTTAATGGGTGCAGCACACCAATATGGCAATGTATACATATGTAACAAACCTGCACATTGTGCAAATGTACCCTAGAACTTAAAGTATAATAAAAAAAAAATTGATAGACTATATAGATGCAAGAAAGAATACATAATTTATAAAGATAACTAGAATTTTCTAATAAAAATATTTTCATTAAATAAGTCAAAAAAGTACTTGTAGTTTAATCATAGTAACTATTTGTTTTTGCTTAATCCCTCCAAAATTTATTCATATATTCCTCTGAATTGGCATTATTATCATTATCTTGTATATGCCATTCTGTTACGATCTTTTGATGAATAACATTTAAAATTAATTAATTACGACTTTCTGCATTATCAATTTTTTCACAGTCTAAAAAAGCTGGTACTAGCTGATGAATTATTTCATTTAAAATCCTAAGCTAACCTTATTACATATATTTTCTCATTTGTACAACATAGGTGAGTGATGATTATTATTATGCCATTAACTGAGGATTGCAAGTAGTAAGTAATTCGTCTGATATCACATAGGTAGCAAGTGATGGGTTGAGGATTTATAAGCAGATACTTTAACCTAAGAACTTATGCCTTTAATCAATATGCTATGCCACTTCTCACAAATAAAAATGCATGCTAAAGTAAAAAAACAAACAAACAAACAAAAAAAAACAGTAGTAAGTGAGTGAATGTTACTTTATTTTCTAAAGAGTGCATAGAAATAAAGTGTTCTGTGAGGTTTCTTAGAAAAAAGAGTTTTCTTGTATAAAATTTTAGGATGGTATAATTCAATCACCATACTTACCAATCTCTAGCTGGCAAAAGCCATGCACTAGTCATAATTTCACATGTTCTTCTTAAAAAATGCTAGTAGAAATAATTTTTCCAGGTATTTGTTTTGGCATTCTCTGTTTCTCTAAGGATAGCTTTATTCTTTAACCTTTGGTTTTACAGGGACATTTTCAAGTTTAATCTATAGTTTTCAACACGGAACAACCCAATACAAGGAAATCTGTAACCAGCTCAATGCTTAAGATGTAAAGATTTATCCAAAGTACCATGAGTTTTATACTGTAAGTGGGAAGTATTTTTAAACTTAATGTCAAAGTAGCACCCTGCACACTCCTAGTAACTTATTCCTGTTCAAGCAATATCTTTTTACAAATGCAGGGGCAGGCAGGGGCAATGGAGAAAGTCAAGTTGAGCAAGAGGACAACAATAGTTCCGGAATTGTAAGATTATGAAAGGAAAGAGGCTTGGCACGTCTGGAGAGGATGGAAAGGGGTTCTAGCGTGAGGTCGATGGGTTACATTTGATTGAGTGTTTACAGCGGGATCAGAGGGGCACATGGAGGCTTGACACGAGAAAAAGTGCGCTAAAATAGAGACAGATCATTTGTAAAAACAATTTAATGAAAACAGAAGAGGAAATCACATGCATATAAGAGATTCTGAGTCAGAAAGGGATGGCGTACAGTACATAAATAAAGCCAAGTTCAGGGCAGGGTGAGAAGCCACCAATGATTAATGTGATGTTTTTACTTTTCTCATTTATGTTTTTTACTATTCAAACCCTCTTCAAAGAATCAGATATACTCTTATCACTAAGCCTTGTTGTCTTAGCTCTTCGTCAGAATATTTCTCAGTTTCCAATGCTTTATTGGTCTTTACTGAATTATTACCTGTTAACACTTCTCCAGATGCCTGCACATCTACTTACCAGGCTCCAAAGCTTGAAGATGCTGAGGTCCCCAAGAATGCAACCCTTGTGGCCACCTAACTTTGGCAACTACAGTTTTCTAACTCACATTTGTAGAAAGTTAAAAAGCTCTAAGTTTCCATAATGATCTCATTATGCACCAAACACCCAAGTTAATGGACTTCTCTTTCTTAGCGAGAGCATCAGTACACAGAATGGTGATTCTTGTTACCAAGTGGCAGTCCATTATAGCAGTTAGGCTACTGGATTCAAATCCTGCCTTTGCTTCTTACTACCATAGGCCCTGGGAAAGCTATTAAACCTTTCTCAGTCAATTTCCTCATCTGTGAGATGAAGATAAAAACAAGTCTTGCTTCATAGAATTATTACAAGAAATAAGTGAGTAAATATAGGAAAATTGCTTAGCACAATGCCAGTGTTTACATTAGAATGATGTTCCTCATCAGAGTTGGGAATCTAATCGTTCAACAAATCTTTCTTAAAGACTATAGTCATTTTGAAGTAAACATTTTGAATTTGAAAATTGGGATTCTCTTCAGAATTTTTATTCCCTGAATCAGTTCACTAGAGTTGTACAAACCAGTCCTTCCTTCAACAAGAATGAAACCAGAAAGAATAAACAATGCTAGCTGTGGGGAAAGGACTATACTAGTGGCTTCCTTTTTTCCCCATATTGGCAGTAAATACAGTTCAAGTCTTTGCTGCATTTCAGAAGGCCATGTGAAAATACTTCCTTGTAATTAACCAAGGAAAGGGGAAAATTCTGACAAATTTGCTTGGGAATTTTAGATATCACAATGAGGTTTGCAAAATAAGGAGCAAAAGAGCAACAAGAGTTTCCATCTCTTATTTGCTAATTTTCTCCATTAAATAATGTACTGTAGATTCTAATCTTTTTCTTAATTTGCTGAGATTATTTAGCAGAAAAGCATCAGAAAAATCTCAACCTGAGAATGCAATAGATTTCTCTGAAATCTTTAAACACAACTCACCACATGGTAAAGACTTTAACTGCACACTTCAAAAATGTATTGATCATGTTAACAAATAGCAATACTTTACCACAGATCCTATGGCTAATTGTTTTGTTCATACTAAATTTGAAAGCAAAGTAATTTAAAGTTAGGCTTTCATTCTCCAAGCAAAAAGCAAAAACAAAATGAATTTTTAAAATAATTAGTTGAAGGGTTGCCATCTACACCTACAGACTGCCCGAGTTAAGAAGCATTGATATTACACAGATTGTCAGATCCAGGGAAGAAATAAGAGCTGACAAGGGTTTTGGACAGTAGTCACTGAAACAAGGGAAGAGGGCTTTAATTAGCACAGTTTGCAGGTGAGGATCTGTGGCATCAGATTGGAGGCAGAACTTTCTAAGAACAAATGGCTTGATTTGAAAAGTGCGGACATTGTATGACTTCTGACACCTCCAAATTTTCATTCCAGAATTTTAAACTTCTGTTCCATGAGAAAAGTAGAGATAGAACTTACAAAGGATGAGAAAGTCAGAGGGTGGCCCCTGCTTTAGATTATTTGTGCCATAGGCAGTTTCTAGAAAGGAAACAGAAAATTCCAAACACTCTCGGTCGGTAAGTACTGCAAAAACAAATGTTCCTTTCTGATGCTTAATTTTTTTCCCTTAATTATCATTTTTAGTTCCATTTTTAGAGTCTTTGACTCTTACATAGTGGCTTTTTAAGCCAGTCGATTTGTTCATTCATAAAAGCAAGCAGGCAAGATGAAAGGTATTCACTGAATCTTTCAAGAGGCAGTACCTGGATGTTTGGTTCCTAAATGCAATCTTCTCTAATATTCACATTGAAAAATGCCATTTAGAGTCTAAGTTAGCTTGAAAAAGAGTTCACACAAAGGGTACAGATGTCCACTTACCATTTTCTTGTTTCTCAGTAATTCTCCTTTCTCAAGAAGAATAAAATGACAGATGGCAAAAATTATCTTACATGTTCCAGTAGAATGCCTATTTACCAGAGGAGGTCAGAGCAATCAGTACATCTGGAAAACAAACCAGGAGATGACATATTAGTTATGCAAATATTTCTCTGGAAAGTAGGAACATAAGATATAGGAAAAGTCATAAACAGGTGCTTTACTTGTTCACAGCATCCCGAGTGCAGGTTGTAATCCACTGTGGCTTGGGTATCTAGGTTGCCTTTCACCGGGGGAGAATGATCATAGACATGGTAAATGGAATTAATACAGTAAAGCCAAAATAATAAGCACTGATGTTTTGTCTTCTGACAGCATATGAATGTGCAAGCATTAAGTTATAGGAGAAAAGGGGCTAATTTTAGATTTGTTCCTAGCCCTCTCCATGTGAATGGTGTCGCTGTGAGCCCAGCAATGAAGTTCACTGTGTTGTAGCAGACTGCGCAGTTCCTGAGTGTGTCAACCCAGTCTATGAACCAGAACAATGTTGTCCTGTCTGCAAAAATGGTAAGACCACACTGCATTAGCTTTCGAAGAGGGGTTAGCACAAAATACAAATATCTCACTACTGCACACCATTCAATGCAAGAGCCCTCTAAGATCTGCCTGTGGCTTTCCAATATGGGCATGGCGGATGTATAGTTTTATCCCACCTTAAAGTGAAAATAAAGCTGCAGTGGGTTTATCGTGCAGCTTTCCATTTGGGGAATTAAAGCTGTTGTAAGCTGACTTTGTTGTGATTCCTATTATTTCGTGTTGATTTAAAAGGAGGATATTGGAAAGAACACAGTACCATCCTTTTGTAGTGACTGCATTCCTCTCTTTTGTAGAGCCAATGGAGCAGTTCACCCCATTTTGTGGTACATGACCCAGGATATAGAGTAGGGTAAAAGCCAGGTATTTTGTTTTGAACATAGATAAGACCTTAGGTTTAAAGTTAAATATAAAATTCAAGAAATAGTAAATAAAATTATCAATGCACTTAAATTGAAGTAATAAAAAGTTTAGGGCTTTTATTCAAGGTTTTTATTATAGTGGAACTATTCTCTCACAGTAACTGCTACAGAGGGAAACTTCTTTTATTTACAACATTATAGTTTCCTTTTTGTCCCTCATGGAATGGAGAGGTTGAACCAACTATAATATCCTAATCACCCCAAATCAACATGATGCTGCAGAGAAGACAATGCAATGCTATAAACCCAAGACAGTGCATAAACAGAGCCAATAGCGCACTTTGCCTTGTGACCATGTACTACCAAAAAGGAAAAAATAATTCTTTACTAGGCCACACTCCACAAATGTTCCCTCTGTCAATAATATTGCTTGAAAAATGGTTCTAGCCCCTAATTAAGATAAGCTTACTCACTCTCATGCTAAATTCCTGTCCCTTTTCTTGAGTTGGCAGTGGCCATCTTTCTCTGTTATTTTTTGCTCTGAATTTGGAGCTCACTTACTAATCTTTTCCTTTACAGAAGGATAATTAGTAAAAATAAGCATAAAGGTATCTTTTATCTTTTATAAAAGATAAAAAAATCTTTTTGAAAGATTTTTTAAGTAGCTCTGGTTGTTTCTGATAATTTTTTGTGTTTTGGTATCTTCCAAAGGACTTATTAAAAACCTTTGTGACATTTTCCAGACACAGGTTTTGCTATTTCTGATCATAGAAATCCAATAACTTGAATATTAAGTTGCTCATCTGGCTTCTCTTTTTCTTCTTATCTCCTTTCTCCAATCTACCTGTCATAGTGACCGTCTCTCTCACTTAGCAGGAAGAAATAACGCTCCTAAAGTTCTAACTCATCTAACATAAATATATGCAAAGATATTAAATTTAAGACTTCAAAATTTTAAAGGGACTGAAGAAACTGGAAAAGATACAAGAAAGAACAATAAGATGATTTAATGGTTGAAAAATAGGACCTATGGGGACAGACAGAAAGAGTTAGCATAATTTGTCCTAGAGAAGAGATGGCTCAGGTGAGACCAAACTGTCATAAAGTATATGAATGGTGAGTCTAAAGTAGAAGAGAAAGTGTTATTTTTCATTTTCTCCAAGGATAAAAGGAAGAAAAACTCAGCTACCTAATCAATCTTTAAAAATTGGATTGACAGGTCTTGGACTGAAGACCGCATTTTTTTTTTTTCTTTTTTCCCCTAGAAACAACTGTGTAAACAAGTCCTTGAGGCTCTTTCCTTCCCCAGGTGGCTCTGGTTAGCTTTGTCGCACTTTTAGCTTTGTCTCACTTTTAGCTTTGTCTCACAATTATGGTTATAGTTAAAATTTATTGTCTAGACACTTCCAGCATACTCGTAGAATTAGAACATGTAATGCATATGTTTAAAATATAGTTTTTACACATGCATCTATCACATCCTTCTAGCGATCCTACACTAAAGCCCACAATATACCCAGAGTTAATGTCTATGTCATATGTTAAATCAGCCACTACAAACTAGTCACACTTAATTTGATGTCGCCCAAGATTATCCTTTTTCTCTCAATCATGTCAGAGTAGAAATTTTTCTCCAAATGAAATCCTCTTTGTACAAAAGTGTATAATGAATAGACTTTATTTGTTCAATCAGTTAATTAATTAGTAACCACTGGTATTTCTGATAAACAGATGCTAAGTACACAAGGTATATTAGTTAAGTTTTCTGATTTTTTTAAATCATGAAGCACTGTGAAATGGCCACTTCTGTTCCCTCTTGGTACTTCCAAACAAATTTGCTTTTCTTAAATAAAGATAATGAATCTGAATTTAAATTAGTGGAAGGACTGGTTGTAATATAACATTATGAGATGTTATCTTTTTGTTATTAAATGCCGCTAGTCATATATGCCCCAAAACTAAAGTATAATCATTGCCAAAGAAGAGTATATAAAGAACCACTGAAGACTCCTATGACCACCAATGGTACCAATAATTTTATTGAGAAGACAGATTGAATCCCAGGTTTTATTGGCTCTTATTCTAAGCCTAGCCCAGAAAAGAGAAAGAGACAAATGACATATAGAAGACTTGGAGAAAAAATAAATGTTTATTATGACAGCATAACTGGAATAACTTAAATTTCCAACACATGATTTAAGTCTATCTCATTATATATGATTATTAACTATAACCATAATAAATATGCCCATTATAGTGTAAACTATTTTAAATATAGTTGCTATGTTCATAGATTTTTTAAAAACAACAATAAGCTAAAAATATATCCTATGGATTCAAGGTAGACGCAATGAATTTTAACTTATAAACAGTCATAACATTTTCTATATTTTCTTAAATCTTCACAAATGGTTGTTTTGGCGGGCAAGTAATTTTCAGTTTGCATAAATGCTGATTATCTTGGCTGTCAAATACTTTCTTTTTTCATATTAAAATTGATTTTTCTGCCTTCCTGAATTACAACTTGCCAAAAGCACAAGGCATTAAAGTTATAAAACTTTTAAAATATGATATAAACTTTATATTAAAGATATAAACTTTTGAATGTGATAGAATCCATCACACCAAACCTTGTAACTCCACATTCAGCTAACATAGAAATATTTGTTTTGATATTTAAGAGCAAACAAAACAAAGAAGCATAACAATTTTTTCTGTAAAACACTTTACCAATGAAAATAAACAAGTATCTTTAGAAATAAATATTTTAATATTATAAAGTGCAGGGAAATCTACTCCCTAAATAATGGTACCATGTCTTTATTCTTGATAATATAATTTTAAGAATAAATTTAAGAACAAGTATTTCCAGGAATTTTCTCTAATTGTATAAAGAAGAGAGTTTTAAATTGTCTTGTCTCAGTGATTACCATAAACAAGATTTTCAATGGTTATCAATGACTATACCCAAACTATAAAATATACAGTAATCCATTCATATTAAAATTAGTTCAGCACCAAGAATAGTCTATCAATGTAGCCTGAATAAAATAAAAACACTAAGGAAAGATATGAATGACTGGACAGAGTCTATGTAAGACTCATAATAGGAGGAAAAAGATGAGAGTAATTTTTTATTTGATGAGAATTGGGATTGACGTAGGAATTTATTGTTTCTAAAAATATTAAGCGTTTGTTTCTCTTTCCTTTACACAGCTCCAAGAGCTAGCAATACAAATGCCTTCCTGAAAAATATGACATTTTCAGACTGTTTTTCTTTCCCTAAGATTGTGTTACTTTGACCTATCTCTCAGCCCCAGGCCTTTCCATGTGAATTAATGAGCACTCTTTATGGATTTTTGTTTTTATGGTATGAAAAAAATAATTTAGCACAGCATCTGTTTAAAGAAAACATTATGGCTTGGAATGTCACAGAAATATTTCAAACATTTGGACACTGATCATAAATTTGACTAGTAATGTGGCTGTTAAGTATATATTATATACATATAGCTAAGAATACCCATCATTTATTTTTGTATGTGAATTAATATTAATTTCAAACTCTTGCTCTGCAGCCACTCATTCCATTCTTCAGTTGTTCATACATGCTAATATTTTTGTCCCAAGTCATTAAGAATCCATAGTTATAGAATGCTGAATCTCTGCATTAAAAAATAAAATATGTAGTCAGTTATCAAAATATTTGATCATTGGAGCATCCAAATGACAGACTGCATTTTTTACATTTCATTAGCTGGTATGGCAGTGAGTTCTGTGTTTTCACTGGAATATACAGTCAGTCATTATTCAAGGCTCAGCAGGAAATGTTACCCCATGAAAAATTTGAAAAGACAGAACGCTCCTACAAAATCCTGTATACACATTAAGTTTTCAGTTCCTTTCAACTAAAAGTCACAAGCCCTGTTCAAATATTTAATTCTATGTCCCTCACTCTCTTCTAGTTTAGTAGTGATGCAAAAAAGCAGAAAATAAACTAGGCAAAAGGGCAAATATTAATAGAAAAGAAGGGGACAACAAAGGGGATGAGCCATGCACAAATAAGAAAGAGAAGGGACTTCACAGCCACCCAATACCTTCTAAAGGTCCTTGGGAGAACATATTTGCCAAAAAAAAATTGTTAATATCTCTAATATACAAAGAGCTCCTTAAAATAAATGAGAAAGGAAAACAATTCTATAGGGAAGGAAATGGGCAAAGAGCAAATAAAGGAAATTTACATAAGAAAATGAATTGTCTAATAAATATATAAAAATATATAATAATCACCAAAAGGATAAGGAGATAGAAATAAAAAAAAATAGGAAGCCAATTTTTTATTGATGATAATGTGGGATTGGTGGTGCCTCATTTCGGCAAAAAAGAAAGAGTTGAGAAGAGTTAAGAAAGAGTGGAGAAAATGTTATAAACTTTTAACAAGACACTTTCTTTCAAAATGTTTACATCACTGAAAGTCAGCAGTTTCACCTTTTGTACTTTGTCCCACATTCATGCCATTTTAAGAGTGAAAAGTTGGTAGAAAACCTAATAATTCTTCACCGGGGTAATTAAATAAAAACAGCCTTTTAAAAGACTACTGATATTTTTTACTGCCAGGTAAAATAAAGCAAAAACTGTATAGAAGAATACATATCATTTTGTATGTAATATAATGTATACTATATATCTAATGTGTACATTTTATGTTACATAATTTAAAATAAGATAAATATGTATCTTATAATAAAATAAAAACCTTATTTTATTTTATTTTGAGACAGAGTCTAGTTCTGTTACCCAGGCTGGAGTTCAGTGGCATCATCTCGGCTCACTGCAACCTTTGCCTCCTGGGTTCAAGCGATTGTCCTGCCTCAGCCTCCCAAGTAACTGGGATTACAGGCACCCGCTACCATGCCCGGCTAAGTTTTGTATTTTTAGTAGAGAGGGGGTTTCACTGTGTTGGCCAGGCTAGTCTTGAACTCCTGACTAGTGATCCTCCCACCTCAGCCTCCCAAAGTGCTGGGATTACAGATGTGAGCCACTGTGCCCGGCCAATAAGATACCATTTAAAATAGATATTGAGTTTGTATGTGTAAAGGAAAAAAGGTAAGTGGCTACATAATAGAATGTTAATAATGATTCGATGATTAGTTTTAGGCAGAAGTGAGAAAGTAGAGAAAAGAGCTAACGTCTTTAAAACATTAAATATTTACGAATTAACAATAAAAACAATAGAAAGATGTGAACAGGTAGTTCACATACAAAATACAAAGTTTCACAAAATACAAAAATTATTATCTCACTACAAAATCAAATTAGATTATTTTTAAACCCCTTTTAATTTTTGCATGTTGCATTGATAAAGTTCTGAAAGAATACACACCAAATTTTTAACAGTAATCCAGTGATCAGAAGAGGAAGTAAGAAGTGGAAGTAAGAATCTAGAAGCAGGGAAATTTGATATTTTATTTCACAGGCCTCTTTGTTAAATAATTTTTACAAATCTATATTTTTATAATTTAAAATATTTTATCAAACATTTGAAGAAAAAAATCCTAATTTTATTGAAATTTTTCTAGAGAAAAGGCAAGAAAAAAGCTTTCTTTTTTTAAATGGTGTATAATATTGATACAAACCAAAGATTGCAAACTGAAAAAATGAAGCTAAAAAGCTACCTTGCTTATGATTACTAATGGAGAAATCTTAAATAAAATACCATTACAAAATCCTCGATCTAAATCCCTGAGTTCTAGATTTTACAGAGGAAATGCAGTTCATATATTGTATGATATATTACTAGTGGTCTAGGAAAGCATTCTTCAATCAATTACATGAACATTTCTGCAACAAAATATGTAATAATGATACTAAGGAGACTGGATAAATATAATGAAGAGTCTAATATCATCTCAGGTCAGGGTTTAATCTCACCTGAGTTTTTCTATCAAAGTCATGAAAAGGCCGGGTGTGGTGGCTCTCGCCTGTAAGCCCAGCACACTGGGAAGCTGTAGTGGGCAGATCACAAGGTCAGGAATTTGACACCAGCCTGGCCAACATGGTGAAACCCAGTATCTACTAAAAGAAAAAAACTGTGTGGTGTGTGCCTGTAATCCCAGCTACTCAGGAGGCTAAGGCAGAAGAATTGCTTCAACCCAGGAGGCGGAGGTTGCAGTGAGCCAAGATCACGCCCTTGCACTCCAGCCTGGGTGACAGAACAAGACTCCGTCTCAAAAAAAAAAAAAAAGAAAAAAGAAAAAGTCATGAAGAAACTGGATTTTCAGAGATTGTGAGAAAGGCATTGTATATTTTGTTAGCAAACAGAAGCTAGCAGCAGATTAAAATAATTACACAACCTAACCAAGTGGGATTTAGTAGGGATCTGCAAAGATAGTTCAATATTATGAACCCCATTAGTATAATTTGCCTTGTTAGTAAATTGAGGAGAAAGAGCATGTTATCATTTCTATAAAATGACATTATACATGAATACGCAAAAAGTAGTGACAAATATTCTTGATAAAACAAGACTGAAGTGGACAATTTTTGCATGGTAAAAATATATCTACCTCAGCCTAAAAGGCCAGAATTATGTTTAGTAGGTAAACACTCAAGACATTCTCCCGATAAAGTCAGGTATAGACAAGGATGTCTACTATTATTTTACATTTCAGATAGATAGATAGATGAATACATCCATACTAGCTAATGTAATTAGAAAAGAGAATTCAGAAGAGGAAAATTAGAAAGAAGGAGGTAAAAATGTCACTATTTGCAGATGATATGAGATTGTATTCTCGAAAGCCCCAAGAAAATTGGCAAAAAACTACTATAAACAAGAGAATTTAGTGAGATAATGGTACAAAATGAATGTGCAGATGTCAAAACATATATATACACACACACACAAACATATAAAATATATGTATTAAATATATGTATTTAAATATATGTATTAAACATATATGTATTAAAAGAAAATTTTGGCACTAGTGAATGATGCAGAGATATCAATAAAATATAATAGAAAGTTTAACAGACCTAACTACATATGAAAATTTGGTATGCGATGAAGTTGTACTTCACATCAACGGCAGAAAGTAGGTTTGTAGAACAAACCGTGCTGGAAAACTGGGTAGTTAATCAGGAGAAACAATTTAATACCTACTTTATCCCATAATTCTCATATAGAAAGAGCTCTTAGAATTGATTGTTTTAAAAAGATCAATGACTCTATTTTTAAAATGGGCCAAAAACTACAAAAGACATTCCAGAGAAAATGAATAAACATTAATTTGGGGGGATACATATTTTACAAAAGCCACAAAGTTTATTAAAACCATTAAAAATAATAAGGAAACAAATCAGGTTTCTAAATGTAAAAACTCAAATGTATTAGGTTATCTAACAATAAATTAAACAGAAATTCTATACAATTTTCTATGGGATGTAACTTTTTAAATAAGTTGACAAAATAAACATTTCTTGTGAAAATTTTAAATACATGAAAAAATGCATTTGGGGCATGGGAAAATTCAACCTACCAGCTGTATTAATATATAAAATGTAATTTTAACCAATGTGCTATGGGAACAGAAATAAACAGAAGTGACTAGAATCTAAAAAAGTAACCCATGTGTGTATTACAATTTAGTATACAATTAAGGTGACATCCAAATATCTGGTGAGAGAATGTATTGTTCTAGAAAAGTTCATTTTTTAAAAAAAGTGAAATTACATTACTACCTTACCTATTATATAAAAAGATAAAAAAATTAAGTTGGATTAAAATTATAAATCTAAAAAATAAAATCATGAAGGTATGTTGAAAATACTGTAAATATTAACTTGTTCTGAGAATAGGGAAGCTCTTCCTAATCATAAAAGCAAATAGTTTCTAAAAGAAAAATTGTATAAGTAACATATAATTTCCTCTATAAGTTTTTTCACATATTAAAAGAAGATTGCTACCATGCTCAGTAGTTAGGTTAAGAAAAATAAACAAAAAAATATAAATAAGATAACATCTAATTTAGGAAAGGTAAAATGTAGCAAGCATTCTCACACACTACTGATAAAAGTATAAATGATATATGCTCTCTGAACAGTAGTAAAAATGTATGAACCTTTAATGCGACAATGACATTTTAAAAAATTGATCAAAAATAATGAGGTAAGAATTTTAAATGATGTATATGAATATAGTTGTTATAAAGTTCTTTGATAATAGCAACGACTTGGAAAAACTGAAACCTAAATATTCAAGAATAAAGTGATTGTTTAAAGAAACCACAGTATATCTATAGGTACTACTAAGAAAGCATTTTAAGTAACATTATAGAAAAAAAAGCATTTCCCTCACAAATATGTTTATAATATTAAACTAATGAGCCAGAAACTATATATATGTACATACATATATATAGTTATAGGTCATATAGAGAGAGACCTATTTTTAGTAAAAATAAAATACATGTATAGGAAAAAGACTAGAATGAAATACTTCAGAATATTAGTACTGCTTAACTCTATATGATATAAATCTACATGCTAATAATTTTTATTTTCTTCCTTTGACAAGCCTGTATTTTCTAAATTTCCTGCAACAAATCCATATTATCCTTGTGATTTAAAATTACTATTAAAAGAGAAAATAGAATTTATAACCGATGATGTAATTATTTCTTTTATTAAAAAAGCAATCAATAGCATGTTCCTTATTAGAAATTATACTATGACTTATTAAAATTTGTACTCTATAAACTAATTAACCAACAAATAATTTCTGCCACTTGACTTGTCAACACCTGTAACTATGAGATTCTTTTCAAAGCATTTAGAAAGCCTCATTGACCATTTTATGCAACTATTAGGGAAATTGCTAAAATATTCACTTAAATATATCCATTTACATTTTTATGAAACTATGTGAAAAACCAGCTTTTTAAATTTGAGAATTGGGTGCAAATTGTTCACTTTAATTTAGTATGTTCTCACTTCTTTTTAGGTAGACAATTAGTGATAAGCATAACAGACATGAAACAAACACACTGAACATGAAACATTTTCTGGCAGCTGCACACATACGTTGGCTGCAGAGCCCCCGAAGCAGTTCATGATGCAAGCATGTCCTATGAAAGGCAGTTTCAAAGCCTGCATCTCTACAACTGAAGGTCAGAATTATCATATTCTTATAAACTAGATGTCAAAACAGAGTAATTATAAATAGCTATTTTAATAAGCCACAAACAATAATTTCCTATTCCTTTCATAAAGCTTCCTCCAAAATATGAAAGAAAATGTTTATGTTTATATTCTCTTATACCAACAGGATTCCCTCTTAATTCATCAGCAAATTAGATTTTAGAAGTATTATTTTACAATGTTGACACAATAAAAATTAATGCCACATTCATTGCCTGCTAATCATGTTGCTTCTAGAATTATCAGGGCTCCCTGGTCTTCGAGAAAATGCAGAAAGGAAGGGTAATGTGCAAAATTTTGAATGTTTTCTGTGTTTCTCACTTAAGATATGGAAAACACTTGGGGACTATTTTTTCCCTACGTAAATGTTTGAAATGTTGAGTCCAGTCCTCTGACAAAACACATATTTTCTCCCTTGAAAACAGACACATTAGGAAGTTGCATGCACTTCTTCAAGCGGTATGCAGTACTTTAATGTTCAGTAACCCACTCTGCAGGAAGCTTGAGAGACTGATGGAAGGGTGTTGAACACATACATATGGAAATTTTTTCATAAACATTCATATAATCTTGGAGATAATCGGACTCAAAAACAGTAGCAAGGCATGCGGTTGAGTGCATCCCTGAGAATTATTCTTAAACTTCCTTCCTGTCTCATTCTTGAACCTCTCTTCACTTATGGTTTTTATAGAATATTCCTGTTTTCTAGGATTGTAGACAGACTCTCTAATAAAACACCTCTGTGAAGTGTGCATGGTAGAAAATGGGAAACTGGGATCACCTTGGAAGTTGGATATAGTTTCAGAATTAAATGCGGTGGGGTCTGACTGGGAAGTCAAGGCAGTCACTGTTGCCAAGATTCATGAATACCTAGAAATAGCTCTCCAGAGAGGTTCAAACCGCTGGCTATGGGAGAGCCTCACTGAAAGTGCAATGCAACTCCTCAGTCTCAGGAATGGTGAGTCTCCAGTCCACAGCGACCCCCAAGCTCTTCTTCACAGAGCCCAGACATCCATCTCTCTCTCAGAGGTACCCAGAGATCAAGTGGTCACTGCTCACACTGAAGGCACAAATTAAGGCACACAGCCTAGCTTCATCTAAACCTCCTCTCTGTTGTAGACATACTAGGAAGTTACATTCACTTCTTCACTTCACATCAGCATTGGGATGTAATAGCCTAAACTTTTCAGGGAATTGGAATCCCAGTGCCAACTGTGCCCTACCACCCCACCACCATTCCCTGCACAGGTTTGTGTAACCTTTGTGCAGGCTGACTAAAATAAAAACAAAGCTGTGGTGTGTTCTTCATCCTTAAATTTAAATGCCTTCAAAAGAGTTCAGGCAAGATGAGCCTAGAAGGCCTCTAGGAGGTTATCCCTCTATATTCCTCGGAAGTTTTACACATCCGGAACAAGAGACTCTAAAGTTCAGATTCCTCAGGCACAGAGTCTCATATTCCCTCAGTCTAAACCTTCCTGGGCCTTTGCATCTCCACATCATTGTTGAAGAAGGAACCCCAGAACTCTGGGTGCTCCTGAAAAGATCCTAACCCCTCCTTTCCCAACAGTCACTGTCTTACCCTCACTGCCTGGCTTGGTAATCTTGGGACTGATCTTGTAATGGCCTTTTTTCCCTGCTTGTCTCAGACCCTACAAGAAGCCCAGGACCACCAGGGCATCCCTCAAACCCTGGACTGTGATCCCCATATGGTTCTATGAGCTGTGAGTTAACAACCCAAGTCACCACCGACCACTCCATTTTGCTGCTTTATTGTTCTCCACCATACCTACTGCCACATAAATAACTATGTTACCTATTGACTTGCTGGTCTCCCCTCCTCAGGACACAAGGGTAAACCCCATGAAAGCAAGGATTTCTATCTATTTTTTCACAGTTTTATTCTTACTATGTACAACATATTGCAGATGCAAATACATATGTTTGTGAATAAATGAATCCACGCACACCCATATTGTATCTTCAATATAGTTGTAATTAAATAAGAAGTCTGATTATTTGAGCTATTTTTAATTACCTTTTGAAATGCATTTGTTTTCTATTTCATACAGAACAACCTTCACATGGAGAGTTTAGGATGCATTGCTTAGTGGGAAGGAAGGTGCTTCTCAGAAGATTACTTTTCTAATTAAGTTTGGTTTAGTTTCCCCTAAGATTAGCCTGCACGCATTAATTGATAGGAGGCAGAGCCAGATGATCTAGAAAAGATAGACGGATTGCCAGGGGAAACAAAGTCTAGCTTGAACTTTTACTGTTTCATAATCTCACTATGGATACCTAAAGTTGTTTATTAAGAACAGACTTCATGTAATGTGTGGGTCACTTTAGTGCAAAATTCATGTTATACATTACCCAGTATCATTCTCAATGATATATTTATCAAATTCTAAAGATAAAGTATGGTAATGTCTGCAAAGCACCTGAAACATATCAGGGCTTAATAAACAAGAGCTAGTGTTACTTAATAGTTACGTTAATTATCATTAGACCAGCCATTGAGAAAACATGTGAAAAGGGCAGCTGTCCCCTCAGCAGGTACCATCAACAAACATCCCTTTCCACCCTATTCTCCCAGCACTCATTGTCCTCTGACTCATCCTACAGGCACCTATCCTAGGTGTCTTCCCCTCTATGGGCCAGAACCCTCCTCCTGCCCCCCCATCATCCAAGGTTTGCTCTTCCCCACATTCCAACGAATTGGGGCTGTATTATATGACTAGTCATCTGATTAACCCCAAAATGCTCCACCTTGGGAAAATATATGTAACTAAACTGGTGTGTTTAATACCTGATGTCCCAGCTATTTCCCTCAAATGTTTAGTGGCATTCATTATGCAAACTGTAGAAGGGAAAGGGATTGCGAGTGTGAGAGTATTTTTGAATGTGTGTGGGTACCTAGATATATACTGTGGTAGGCTAGAAGTATTGAGCAGATTTTCTGTCCATCTCAGATAACATAGCATAGGGGGTTGATTGGACTTTTTAAGAGGTTGGAAAGCCATGAGAATTGACCAAATATGTGATCTGAAACATTTTGGTAAAATCAACAGAATTTAATGTGAAGACAAGAAACAAAGAAAATGTGCCTTGATATCAGAGCAGTGGGAGAAAAAAATTGATTGTAGGGGATAATAGCTAATTCTAGATATTACATTATGCGACTTAAAAATAAGTCAGAAATATGGCATAAAATGCGAACAAAGGAAACTTGCAACCAATACCTCTTTTGACATGTGGTGATTGGGAAATCCTCCAAGAATTGCTGTGGCGGTGGCAGGAAGCCCTTGCAGCAAGACCTCTGATATTTAAATGTAGCTCTGAGCTGCTTCAAATCAATCTATCAGAAATGTTAAACCTCTTTTGAAATATATTTATGGTTGGATGCCCCTCAGTTGAGAAAGGGGAAATAGGAAGTTCCTGCATGCACACTTATTTTGCTTACATGTGCTTCATTTGTACAAGGTGATAGGAAAGAGCAGCCGTAAATGCTACTGCTTGTCAGGGTGGATAACTAGACAACCCCGAGTCTTTCCTTCTTTTTACCCGTTACTTTCATATGTTTTGCAGAAAGGTCCCTAAAGCAATATATCTGCATTCTGGAAGGCTGAGCTCGGTTACTTTCCCGTGTTGTTAAATAATTAGATAGTTGGCAGTGTCATGTCCAAATTTTGAAAGCCTCCTGCTCGAACTTTCTGTATTAGGATTTGAAATAGAGGCAAGATGCAGGGCACTGAGCACTGATTCATGTGTTTAAGGTATAGGATTATTGGTGTCTTTGGATTAGATGTGATGACTCCTTTGAGAATGGGGAAAGATGACAATGACAAGGAACCCTGGAGGAAAGCTGCAGTGAAGGGAAAAGCACCTGAGCCTTTCAAGCCAGAAGTCCTGCAGGCTGATGGCAAAATCTTCATTAGATTCTGTTTTAACTTATAGTAAGTGCAAGAGTCCGGTCTTAGCTGAGTGAAGTAATCAGCCCCCTATGGAGTGTCATCAGAGAGGGACAGAAAAGCTGTTCAACCCATCACTATGGTGACCCTTCTAGCCTATCACAGTATGTGTCTAGGTACCCACGCAGATTCCAAAATACTTTCACACTCCAATTCCTTCTCCTTCTAAAATTTGCATAATGAATGTCACTAAAAATTTGAAGGAAATAGTTGGAACATCAGGTATGAAACACACCAGTTTAGTTACACATATTTTCCCAATGTGGAACATTCTTTTGTTAATCATATGACTAAGTCATAAAATATGGACCCAATTAGTTGGAACATGGGGAAGAGCAAACCCTGGATGACAGGGAGACAGCAGGAGAATCCTGACCCAGAGAATAGAGGGCTTCTGGGAGAGACGCCTGTAGGATGAGTCAGGGGGCAATGGGTGCTGGGAGAGCGGGATGGGAAAGGATCTCTGCTGATGACACCTGCCGAAGGGAATAGTTGCCCTTTTCACATGTTTTCTCAATGACGGGTCTAATGATAATTAATATAACTACTAAGAGTAACACTAGTTCTTGTTTATTAAGCCCTGATGTGTTTAGGTACTTGAAGGCATTAACATATTTAACCTTTACAACAGTCCTATAAAGAGGAAATAATTATAATTACTAATTTGTGAAGGAGGAAGCTGAAGCTGAGCTAAAATAAGTAAATTGCCCTAGGATAGATTGCTGAGATTTGAACCACACTCTATCAAATTTCAAAGCCTGTGTTCTTAATCAGTAGTTCCTAAAACGTAGTCCCAGACCAGCAGCATCAGTATTAGGTAGGAGCTAGTTTAAAATGCAAATTTCTGAATCCATCCTAGATTTTTTTCAATCAGAAAATTTGGGGGTGGGAGCCACATTCCATGTCTTAACAAGACCTCCAGAAATTCTGTTGCTCAAAGGTCAAGAAACATATCCTTCTTTTTAGATGCTAATATTAAGAAATTCGTTCTAAAAATCCTTCCTAAGGAAGGATAAGTGGGTGGGGGTGGGGGTGGGGGTGGGGGGAGTAAAAGCTGAAATAATTGTCATCCAATGACTACATGTGAGAATGTTCTACTAGGACAACAAGAAAGATAAGGCTGGAAAGGAAGGATCAGACCCCAAAATGCCCAAGAGTCAAAGCAAGGCCACCTGGGTTGGAGAAGATCTATGAATGCTAAATCCCAGTAGGGGCAAAGGAAAGTCCTCCGGGGACTAGAAGTGGAAATAGGTAGGCGATACCAGGGAGATAGTATTCAGGTTAAGCTGCCAAGAATGGCTATTCTTAAGGCTCATGGCATTTTTTAATAACAAAGTCATGAGCATTGAGAGGTAAATTCAACCGATTTTTAAAGGCAGCAAAAGTCTCTCAAGGAGGCACAATAATGAAAGGAAAGGCAATGTGAAATGAATAATGGTTGCTAATTCCTTTGTCATTCATCAGAGTCTTCTTTACTGATGTATTATAAAGAAGTGATTGTTTCAAGTAACATTCTTTCTGGATATGAGTCATGGCAACTATTAATAAAATTTTATGTCATGATTTTATTTAAAAATTTTCATTTTTAAACAGTTCTATTGAGATATAATTAACATTAAATGAAATGTACATTTTTAAAATTTCCTGCTTTGACGTGTATACCTGTGAAATTATTGTCATAATCAAGATAATAATATATTCATCACTCCTAAAACTTCCTTCAAGCTCCTTGGTAATTCTTCCCTCCAGTCCTTCTCTGCCCCATACCATTCCAGGCAATCTCTGTTCTGCTTTCAGTCCTTGTACATCAATTTGCGTTTTCTAGCACTTTGTATAAATGGAATCATTCAGTACGCACTCTTTTGTTTTTTGTTTTTGGCTTTGTGTTTGTGTGCATGGCAGGGTCTCGCTGTGTCACCCAGGCTGGAGTGCAGTGGCACAATCATAGCTCACTGTAACCTCAACCTCCTGGGTTCAGATGATCCTCCCACCTCAGCCTCCCAGTAGCTGGGACTACAGATGCACACCACTATGCCTGGCTAATTTTTTGTAAAGACGGGTTTTTGCCATGTTCCCCAGGCTAGTCTCTACTCTCTTTCATCTAGCTTCCTTCATTCAGCATAATTATTTTGAGATTCATACATGCTGTGGCATGTATCAATAGTTCATTCCTTTTTAACTACTTCATCACATACCTATACCACAGTATATCTATTCACTTGTTGATGGACATCTAGGTTGTTTCTAGTTTTAGATTATTACAAATAAAGCTGCTGAAACTAAACAGAAGACTTCGTATGGATACTTTTTTGAATATGCCTAGGAGTGGAATCCTAGATCATATTGTAGATGTATAGGTAACTTTTTTTGAAATGCCAAAGTGTCTCAAAATGGCTCAACCATTTCAAATTTCCATAAAAATGGGACTTCCAGTTTCTTCACATTCTCACCAATGCTTGGAATTACCAGTCTTGCTTAATTTTAGCTATTCTAGTAAACATGTATTGCTCTGTCATTGTGGTGTTAAGTTGCATTTTCCTAATGACTAGTGAGGATTAGTGTCTTTTCATATGATATGTTTCCACTTGTGTATCTTCTTTGGTGAAATGTCTGTTCAACTCATTTGCTCATTTTTTTATTAGCTTGTTTTTATTGAGTTTGGAGAGTTCTTTATATACTCTGTAGACAAGTCCTTTACGAGACATATGCTTTGCAACTATTTCCCACCAGTCTATGGCATGTCTTTTCATCCCTTTCACAATGTCTTTGGGAGAGCAGTTTTTAATTACAATAAAGTATAATTTATCAATATTTCTTGTATGAATTGTGCTTTTGGTTGTAACTAAGAAATCTTGACCTAACTCTTGGTCAAAAAAATATTTTTTCTATGTTTTCTCCTATTAATAGAAGTATTTTAGTTTCAGGTTTTCATTTATGTCCATGATTCATTTCGAATTAATTTGTGAATATGATGCAACAAACTGATTGAAGGTCTTTTCTTTTTTAAAACATGAATATCCAATTGCTTTAGCACCATTTGCCAAGAAAACTACTCCTTCTCCACTGAATTGCATTTGTATCATTATTAAAAATCAGTTGTCTATGCTTATATACAAATGCAATAATTTCTGAACCCTGTATTCTGTTTTACCAAAGTTGTTTAGCTGTTCTAGGTTCTTTGCTTTTCTACCTGAAGTTTAGAATCAGTTTATCAATTTCTATCTCCACCCATAAAGGTATATTGGAATTTTAATTGGTATTTCATTGACTCTATACACCCATTTGAGGAAAATTAGCATCTTAACAATACTGAGTCTTCCAATTCATGAATATGGTATGTCTCCCCATTTACTTAGTTCTTCCTTAATTTCTCCCAGCACTATTTTGTAGTTTTCAATGTACAGGCCTTTCACATCTTTGCTCAGTTTTGTCCCGAAGAATCTTTTTTTTTTTTTTTTTTTTTTTTTTTTTTGAGATGGAGTCTCGCTCCATTGCCCAGGCTGTAGTGCAGTGGTGCAATCTTGGCTCACTACAACCTCTGCCTCCCAGGTTCAAGCACTTCTCCTGTCTCAGCCTCCCAAGTAGCTGAGATTACAGGCATGTGCTGCCACACCCAGCTAATGTTTTGTATTTTAGTAGAGATGGGGTTTCACCTTGTTGCCCAGGCAGGTCTCGAACTCCTGAGCTCAGGCAATCCACCCGCCTCTGCCTCCCAAAGTGCTAGAATTACAGGAGTGAGCCACTGCACCTCACCTTTTAGATACACTTGTAGTTAGTATGCATTTTTAAAGATTTTCTGACTATTTGATACTAGAATGTAGAAACAAAATTGATATTTGTATATTTATCTAGGGTTCTGAAATGTTGTTAAACTCAACTATTGGATCTAGTAGCTTTTTTATACGTGTGTATGTAGATTCAGTTGAATTTTCCACATAGACAATCATGTTGTCTGTGAATAAAGACAGTTCTATTACTTCCTTACCAATTTGGATTTTTTTTTTTTCTTTTGTGCTTTTTAGAACATCCCACACAATGTTGAGCAGAGATGGTAAAAACTATACATACTTTGTTGTTCTGATCTTGTAGGATAATCATTCGGTCCTAAGTATGATTTTATTCATAGGTTTTTCATAGATGCTTGTTACCGGTTTGAAAAAGTCCCCTGCTAGTAGTGCTTTACTATGATTTTATATTTTTTGTTTTGTTTTGTTTTTAATCAGGAATTGGTGTTGGATTTTCTTAAAGGATTTTTGTGTGTCTATTGAGATAATCATGTGGGCTTTATGTTAGTTTACTAATATACTGAATTACATTGATTGATTTTCAATTTTTTTTTTTTTTTTTTTGAGACGGAGTCTCACTATGTTGCCCAGGCTGGAGTGCAGTGGCACAATCTCGGCTCACTGCAACCTCCACCTCCTGGGTTCACGCCATTCTCCTGCCTCAGCCTCCCGAGTAGCTGGGACTACAGGCATCCACCACCACACCTAGCTAATTTTTTGTATTTTTAGTAGAGATGGGGTTTCACTGTCTGAGCCAGGATGGTCTCGATCTCCTGACCTTGTGATCTGCCCACCTTGTCCTCCCAAAGTGCTGGGATTGCAGGCGTGAGCCACAACGCCCGGCCTAAGTCACCTTTGCATTCCTGAGATAAACTGCACTTGTTCAAAAGGTACTATCCTTTTTATATAAGGTCGAATTTGATTTGCCAAAATTTTGTTTAAAAATTGGTCATCTAAGTTTATGAGGCATATTTATAGTTTTCTTTTCTGTTGATGCATTTATCATGTTTGGGTATCAAGATATTGTTTGTCAGCATAGAATGAATTAGGAATATAGTCTCTCTTATTCAATTTTCTGGAAGAGTTTGTATAGAATAAGTATACATATATATGTTAAATGTTTGATAGAATTCACCAATGACCTATGATACTATCTGAATTTGTTTCCTTCGTAAAAAAGATTTTTAAATTATTTTATACTTATAACCATGAGTTAGCTTTGGAAGTTTGTATCTTTAAAGAATTATACCATTTTATCTAAGCTGCTGAATTTATGGTCATAAAGTTGTTAATAATATCCCCTTAGTAAATTTTTAATATTTTGATTCTACATAATTTCAGCTTTCTCATTTTTTAACCAATATATTTGCACATATTTATGGTATACATTTAATATATTGTCAAATGCATGGAATGTGTAATGACCAACTCAGTGTATTCAGGATATTCATCGCCACTAGCGTTTATCATTGCTATGTGTTGGGGACATTTTAAGACACCTCTTCCAGCTATTTTGAAATATACAATATATTATTTTAACTATAGTCACCATATTTTGCTGTCAAACATTAGAACTTATCCTTTCTGTTTGTTTGTGCCCACTAACCAACATAAGATAATCCTCTCATTAACTCACCGCAGAACAATCTCTCTCCCCTGCCTCTGGTAACTATCAATCGACTCTCCACCTCCATTAGATTAACTTTTTTACCTCTCACATATAAGTATGAACATGTGAGTATTTCTCTTTCTGTGCTTAGCTCATTTCACTTAATGTCCTCCAATTCTATCCATGTGGCTGAAAAAAACAGTATGTCATTTTTTAATATCTGAATAGTATTTTACTGTGTACAGATACCACATTTTCTTCATTCATTGACGGACACTTTGGTTGATTCCATATCTTGGCTATTGTGAATAGTGCTGCAGTAAACATGGCAGTGATGGTATCCCCTTGACATACTGATTTCCTTTCCTTTGGATAAATACATAGTAGAATTGCTGAATCCTACATTAGTACTCGTTTTTAGTTTTCTAAGAAATTTCTGTGCTGTTTTCAATAATGGCTGTACCAATTTACAATGCCATTAACAATGTATAAGCTTCCCTTTTCTCTTCATTCTCACCAGCATCTGTTTTTTTTGTTTGTTTTTGTCTCTTTGATAATAGCATTTTTAACTGGGGTAAACTGGTATCTCATTGGCCTTTGACTTGAATTTTCCTGATGATTAGTGATGTTGATCATTTTTTCATATACCTGTTGGCTATTGGCTTGTCTTCTTTTGAGAAATGTCTGTTCAGATACTTTGTCTACTTTTTAATGTGATTGTTTGGTTTTTGTTTGGATTTTGTTTGTTTGGGGGGTTTTGTTTTTTGCTGTTGATTTGAGTCCCTTGTATATTCTGGACATTAACCCCTTGTCAGATGAAAAGTTCACAAGTATTTTCTCCCATTCAACTTATTGTCTCTTCACTTTGTTGACTGTATTCTTTGCTGTGTTGAAGCTTTTTAGTTTAATATAGTCCCATGTGTCTATTTTTGTTTTTGTTGCCTGTGCTTTTGAGGTCTTAGCCATTAAATCCTTGCCTAGACAAACATCTTGGAGTTTTTCCCCTGTGATTTATCCTACTAGTTTTATAGTTTGGGGCCTTACTTTTAAGTCTTTAATCCATTTTGAGTTGATTTCTTTATATGGTGAAAGATCGGGATCTAGTTTTATTCTTTGCTTATGAATATCCACTTTTCCCAGTACCATTTATTGAAGAAAGTGTTTTTTCCCACTATGTGTTCTTGGTGTCTTTCTCAAAAATCAATTGTCTATAAATACATGGATTTATTTTTGGGTTATAATCTTCTGTTGGTCTATGTGTTTGTTTCTATAACAACAGCATGACGTTTTGGTTACTATAACTTTTTAATTTATTTTGACGTAAAGTAATGTGACGCTTTTGGCTTTGTTCTTTTTGCTCAGTATTGCTTTGAGTATTCAGACTCCTTTCTTACTCTATACAAATTTTAGAGTTTAAAAAAATTTCTGTGAAAAATGTTATTTGTATTTTGAAAGAAATTGCATTGAGTCTGTAGATTGCTTCGGGCAGAAACATCATTTCAGCAATGTTCTTCTGATCCATGAACATGGAATATCTTTTCATTTGTTTGCATCCACTGCAATGTCTTTCATCAGTATTTTTCTTGTAGAGGTCTTTTCACCTCCTCGCTTAAATTTATTCCTAGACAGGTTTTTTTGGTGGGGTAAGTGTTAGGTATTGGAAAGTCTTGTAATTCCTCATAAAGAAATTAAAGTCTTGATTTCTTTTTCAACTAGCTCATTGTTGGTGTATAGAAACACTATTGACTCTTTTTTTTTTTCCCCCTCTGTTCCCCAGGCTGGAGTGCAGTGGTGTGATCTCTGCTCACTGCAAGCTCTGCCTCCTGGGTTCACATAGTTCTCCTGCCTCAGCCTCCCTAGTAGCTGAGACTACAGGCGCTGCCACCATGCCTGGCTTGTTTTTTGTATTTTTAGTAGAGATGGGGTTTCACCGTGTTTGCTAGGATGGTCTCAATCTCCTGACCTCGTGATCCGCCTGCCTCGGCCTCCCAAAGTGCTGTGATTACAGGCATGAGCCACCACACCTGGCCCACACTATTATTTTTGTATGTTGATTTTGTATTCTGCAATTTATCAGATCCAAAAGCTTTTTGGTGTAATCTTTAGGTTTATTAACATCATATCTGCAAAGAGTGGCAATTTGACTCTCTTGTATCCAATTTGGATGACTTTTATTTATTTCCCTTGACTGGTTGCTCTGGCTGTGGATTCAAGTATTATGTTGAATAGGAGTGGTGAACTTGGGCATTCTTGTCTTGTTCCAGTTTTTAGAAAAAAGACTTTCAGCTTCTTCCCATTATAATTTTAGCTATGTGTTTGTTATATATGGGCTTTATTATGTTGAGACATGTTCCAAGCCTAGAGTTTTTATTATGAATGGATGTTAAATTTTATCAAATGCTTTCTCCATGTCTTTTGAGATGATCATAATGTTTTTTGTCCTTCATTCTTTTAATATGATGTATCACATTTATGCATTTGGTTATGCTGAACCATCCCTACGTCTCTGGAAGAAATCTCACTTGATCATGGTACATTATCTTTTGCATGTGCCGTTGAATTTGGTCTGTTAATATTTAGTTGAAGATTTTGGCATCTATGTTCTTTAGGGATATTGACCTGTAGTTTTCTTTCTTCTGTTGTATCCTTATCCGGTTTTGGTATCAGGGTGATGCTGGCTTCAGGAATGAATTGGAGAGAATTTCCTCCTCTTCTGTTTTTTTGTTTTTGTTTTTGTTTTTGTTTTTAATAGTTTGAGGAGAACAGGTTTTTCTTTTAATGTGGCAGTAAAGCCATCAAGTCCTGGGCGTTTCTTTGTTGGGAGACTTTTTATTACTGATTCTATCTCATCACTCATTATTGGTCTATTCAGGTTTTCTATTTCTTCCTGATTCAATCTTGGTAGGCTGTATGTGTCCATTCCCCCTAGGTTTTCAGTATGTTAACATACAGTTTTTCACACAAGTCTTTGGTCATCTTTTTTGTTTCGTAGTGTCAGTTGTAATGTTTCTTTTTTTCTTGGTTAGTCTAGTTAACGGTTTATCAATTTTGTTTATCTTTTCAAAAAGATAACTTTTTGTTTCCTTGATATTCTATGTGGATTTTTTTAGCTTCTAATTTATTTAGTTTGTTCTGATTTTAATTACTTCTTTATTTATACTCATTTTGGGTTTTGTTTGTTCTTGCTTTTCTTCTTCCTTAAGGGCATCATTAGGTTGTTTATTTAAAATCTTTCTACTTTTCAGATGTAGGTGGTTATTGCTATAAAGGACCCTCTTAGCACTGCTTTTACTCTATTCCCACAGGTTTTGGTATGTTGTGTTTTCATTCCATTTGTTTTGAGAATTTTTTCATATCGTAATTTCTTCATTTACCCACTGGTCATTTAGGAGCATATGGTTCCATTTTCATGTATTTGTAGTTTCCACGATTGTCTTATTAATTTCTAGTTTTATTTCATTGTGGTCTGAGAAGCTACTTGGTATAATTTTGAATTTTAAAAATGTGTTGAGACTTGCTTTGTGGCCTAACATATGGTCTATCCCAAAGAATGTTCCATGTGCTGATGAAAAAATAATGTGTATTCTGCAGCTGTTGGATAAAATATTCTGTAAATGTCTGTTAGGTCCATTTGGTCTAATGTGCAGTTTATATCCAATGTGTCCTTGTTGATTTTCTGTCTAGATGATGTCCAGTGCTGAGAGTGGTTTGAAGTCCCCAACAATTATTACATTGGGTATTTCTCTCCTTTTAGATCTAATATTACTTTATATATCTGGATACTCTGGTGTTGGTACATATGTGTTTAGAATTGTTAGATCTTGTTGCTGAATTGATCTCTTTCTCATTATAATAACCTTCTTTATCTCTTTTTACTAGTGTTGACTTAAAGTCTGTTTTATGTGATACAAGTGTAGCTACTCCTGCTCACTTTTGGTTTCCATTTCTGTGGAATGACTTCTTCCGTCCTTTTACTTTCAATGTGGAAGTGTCTTTAAGGGGGAAGTGGGTTTATTTTAGGCAGCATATAGTCGGATCATGTTGTTTAAATCAACTAAACTTTTAAATGGAAAATTCAATATATTTACATTCAAAGTGGTTATTTTGTTAGTTATTTTCAGGTTGCTTTGTATGTCCTTTGTTCCTTTCTTCCCTCTTATTGTTCCTACGGGTTGGTTTTCTGTAGCAGTAACGTTTGCATCCTTTCTCTTCTTGTGTTTGCTTTACCAATGAGTGTTATATTTTGTGTGTGTTTTAATGAGGGTAGATATTGTCCTTTCACTACCAGATGTAGGACTCTAAGACTCTCTCAAGCATTTCTTGTAGGGCTGGTCTAGTGGTGATGAATTCTTTCTTTTTACATGTCTGGAAAAGACTATTCTTCATTTATGAATAACTTTGCTGGGTATAGGATTCTTCATTGCTATTTTTTTTTTCCTTTCAGCATTCTGAATATATGATCCTATTTTCTCATGACCTGTACAGTCTCTGGTAAGAAATTCACTTAGTCTGATAGACAGTTCCCTATATGTAAATAGATGCTTTTCTCTTGCTGTTTTTATAATTATTTCTTTTCCTTTGACTTTTTTTTTTTTTTGAGATAGAGTTTCACTGTTGTTGCCCAGGCTGGAGTGCAATTGTGTCATCTCAGCTCACTGCAATGTCCGTCTCCCAGGTTCAAGTGATTCTCCTGCCTCAGCCTCCTGAGTAGTTGGGACAACAGGCACCTGAAACCATGCCCAGCTAATGTTTGTATTTTTAGTAGACAAGAGGTTTCACCATGTTGGCCAGTTTCACTCCTGACCTCAGGTGATCCGCCTGCCTCAGCCTCTCAAAGTGCTGGGATCATAGGCATGAGCCACAATGCCTGGCTTTCTTTGACTTTTGATGGTATAATTATAGAAAGACCTGGAAATCTTTTTGAATCCTACCTATTTGGAGGTTTCTGAGCTTTTTGTATCTGGATGTGTAGACCTCTAGCTAGGTTTGGGAAGTATTCAGCAGTCATTTTGTTAAATAGGTTTCCTATATCTTTGCTCTCTCTTCACTTTCTATAACACCCAAAATTTGACTATTTGGTTGCTTTATAGTACTCTATATGTCATGTAGGCATTCTTAATTCCTTTTTATTGTTTGGATTTTGTGTGGTCTGTGTGCGTCTGTTATTTCAAAAGAACTGTCTTCAAGTTCTGAAATATTTTTTCTACTTGATCTAGTCTATAGTTGAAGCTGTTGATTGTATTTTTATTTCACTCATTGAATTCTTTTATTTTAGGATTCGTTTGGTTCTTTTCTGTAACATCGCTTTGATGAATTTCTGATTCATATTCTGAATTGCTTTTCTGATTTATCTGGGTTCTCTTGCATCTCACTGAACTTCTTTAATATCATTATTTTAAATTCTTTTTCAAGCATTTCATAAATTTCTTTTTCATTGGAATCTGTTACTGGTCAATTATTGTGGGTTTTTTTAGGTGTTATATTTCCTTGTTTTTCATGTTTTTTATGTCTTTAGGTATCTGCACATCTGGTAGGATCATTAGTTCTTCCATTTTTTTGGATTTGCTTTCATAGAGGAAGCCCTTTGTGTGAAGCTGTAGCTATTGTATTGTCTGGGTAGGAAATGTTAGTTTTGATTCTGGGTGCATGCAGTAGTCTAGTATCCATATGATTTCTTCAGCTATAAATAGCTTAAGTAGTATGTATAATTTCCTCAGTGGCTTGGGCTGCAGTTATTAGTGGAGGCTGTGGTGAGGCTTTGTTAGGAATGGGGATGCCAGATGGGCCAGTAATCAGGCCCCAGTCGTGGCAGCAGTGGGACAAATGTTCCTGTCCTTGGGCCCCTGAGCAGTGTACACAGGCGCTGGTGGTAGTGGATTTAAGTGGGCTAATTCTGGGGCCTCTCAGCAGCTTGCTCAGGGGCCAGAAGTAGTAGCAATGGTCTGGGCAGTTGAGTAGGTCCTCACACCCCTAGGCAGCTTGTGTGGCACAGGCAATGGCAGTAGCAGTGATGAAACAACCCTCAAGTTCCAAGGTAGAACACTCTAGTGTTAATGGTGGTGGTGATGAGCTGGGTAGACCAGTCCTCAGGCCCTCAAATGTCACAACCAGGTGACTGTTGGCATTGGTGGCAGGCTGGGTGACGCTAACCATGGTATTCAGGTCAGAGCAATCCCTATGCCTCTAGATGGCCTGCTTTATCACCAGTGGAAGGTGTTCTGGGCTTGTTGCTAGGCCCTTGGTGGTACATACGCACACCTGGGGCAACCAGTAGGATGGGGGCAATCCCCAGGTCCTGGGGCAGTATGCTCAGGCACTGGAACCGGCAGTGCCAGGCTGGTAACTCTGTCCTCAAGCTCCCTAGTAGTACACAGAGGAACAGGTTATGATAGGCAGGATGGGGCAATCCCTAGGTTCCCAAATAGCATGGTTAGGTGGTAATGGCAATGGCAGCAGTGGCGGTGTGTGGGGACAGCCTGCAACCAGGACAGTTGCAGTGGCTAAGCTACTGGTGTGCGTGTGCTTGCTATCAGTGTCAGCCACCTCAGAAAGCTGGCTTTTAGGCTCTGGGAAGACTCGTCAGTGAACTGCACTGCCCATTCCCTGTAGGACATTATGTGGGATAGAGTGCTGAGGACCCTCTTTGACTAAGTTCAAATGTCATTGCATCACTGTAGCCCTCTAGGTAGACATGGGGAAATGTCACCTATGCTCCATGGATGTGGAGAAGCTGTAGGGTCCCAGAGCAGGATGCAGTCCGGTGGAGGCTAGGCTCTCAAAATGGCACTGTGCTGCAGCTGCTTGGGTTTTGGCAGGTGTGTGAAACCTAGAATTATCTTCGTTTCTGGAGCAATGCCATCTCATGGACTCCAGGCAGCTCCCTATACTAATCTTAGGGCCCACAGGGGGCAAGGGCTAGCATCACAAGAGTCCACAGTGGGAAAGTGGGCTACTGGGGATCTCTTACCCTTTCCCTGCACTGGGAAGTGTCTCCAGGCTTCCAGCCAATCCCAGCCTGGCCAACTGCCTCATTTCTCTTCCCTTCCATGCCTCAGGTGCCTTCTGTTACTTCTTTGCTAGATTACAGTGTGCTCTCTTAGATGCTTATTTAAAATGTGATTATCTTGAAGTATTGATTCTTTGTGGAGGAAGCTAGTGCTGGGTGCCTCTAGTCAGCTTTATCTTCTTGAAGACCCCTCTCATTCTTGATATTGGTAATTTTTCTCATATATATTTCTTTCCTTAGTCTGACTAGAAATTTATCAGTTTTATTTTCTCAAAGAACCAAAGTAAAACGGCTTTGGGTTTACTGACATCTGTATTTTTCTTTAACATACTTTGGGTTTAATTTCCTCTTCTTTTTGCAGTTTATTAAGGTAGCATATAGAGTAATCAACTTGAGACTTTTCTTGTTTTCTAATACTAGAAGCATTTCTATAAATTTCCTCTAAATTCTGCTTTAGTATCATTCTGCAAATTTTGATAGGTTGACTTTACATATTCATTACACTTAAAATATTAGTAATTTCTCTTTTAATCTATTCTTTGAATCATGAGTTATATAGGATATGTTGATTAGTTTCCAAATACTGAATATTTTGCAGGTATCTGTGATTTAATTTCACAAAGATGAAAGAACATTTTTTATAACTCAAAATTTTTTATATGTATTGAAACATGTTTTATGGCCAGGAACATATCTTGGTAAACATTTCACATCCTGAAAAGAACATGTATTCTGCTATTCTTGGATATAGTACTCTATAAATGTCAATTAAGTCAAGATGATGAATAGTATTGTTCAAAATTTATATATTCTTATTAACATGCTTTATCAGTTTGGTGGGCATTGAAATAATGAACCATACTTGAATTTGTCTATTTAACAGTTGTATTAACTTTTACTTCTAGTACTTTGAAGTTTATTATGTACATAAATAAATTATGACTTCTTCACAACTGACCTATTTATAATCAGGAAATGACATTCTTCATGCCTTTATATTTGCTCAGTAATCAACTTTGTCCTGAAATTAGTACAGTCATTCCATCTTTTTCTTGTATCCTCATTCTACTTTTATTTGTATTTCTATAACATCCTTTTCTTATAGACAACATATAGTTGGGTCTTTCTTTTTAATCCAATCTGATAATCTCTACTTTATAACTGAGGTATTTAACCCACTTACGTTTAATGTGACTATTGATACATTGTTTGGTTAAAATTTATCAGTTTAATTTTTTCTGTTTCTTTTCTTTGCTATTTTTTGCATTTTAAAAAAGTAACTGAATATTGTATGATTCTATATTTGTGTTTGTTGGATATTTAAGCTACAATTGTTTAATTTTTTATTTTAGTGGTTGCTTTGAGGTTTATAATATACATCTTTAGCTTATCACATTTGACCTCCTTGTAAAGACCCATAACTCTTAGATTTGCCCTTTTGAGGATACTTTCTAGATCTTGTAGGCATGCTTCATGTTTTATTTTTTTCTTTTGTCTCCTCTACGTATTTTCAAATATCTTCTCTCAAGCTACTTTTTTTGCTTGATAAATTCTGCTGCTGAGAGACTCCAATGCATTCTTCAATATGTCAGTTGAATTTTTCAGCTTCATAATTTCTGCTTGTTTTTTAAAAATTATTTCAATCTCTACTAAAATTATGTTAGAATTCTGGATTCCTTCTCCGTATTATCTTGAATTTTATCGAGCATCCTGAAAACAGCTCTTTTGATTTCTCTGTCTGAAGGGTCACATATCTTTATCACTCTGAGATTGGTCACTGGTGCCTTAGTTCATTTGTTGAGGTCATGTTATACTGGCTGGGCTTGATGCTTGTGGATGTTTGTTAATGTATGGGCATTGAAGAGTTTTGTGCATTTATTGTAGTCTGGGCTTGTTTGTACCTGTCCTTCTTGGGAAGTTTTTCCAACTATTCAAAGGGAATTGTGTGTTGTCATCTAAATATTTGGTTACTACAGCTGTATTTGCTTTAGAGGGTACCCCAAGACCAGTAACAGAGACTCTTGCAGACTCATAGAGGTACTGCCTTGGTGGCCTTGGATAAGAACTAGGGGAATTCCCTGGATTACCAGGCACAGTCTCTTGTTTTCTTTGCTTACTTTCCCTCAGAGTCTCTCTCTCCATGCTGAGCTCCCTGGAGCTGGAGGAGGTGTGACACAAGCACTCCTGTGGCCACCACCACCTAGACAGCACTGGGTCAGATATGAAGCCAACACAGCACTAGGTCTCACCCAAGGCCCATGGCAACCACTGCCTGGTTACTGCCAATGTTCACTCAATTACCAAGGGCTCTTCAGTTGGCAGGTGACTCATTCATCCAGGCTTATGTCTTACACCTCAGGGCAATGAGCTCACCCCTGGCCCAGATCAGGTCCCAGAATGTTGTCCAGGAGGCAGGACCTGGAGTCAGAAAACTTAGAAATCTACTTGGTGCTGTATTTTACTGTGGCTGAGCTGGCACCCAAACCACATGACAGAGTCCTTCCTTTCTCATGCAGAAGTCTCTCTCTGTGGCCACCACTGCCCCAAGTCTGTGTCAATTACTGTCGGGCTACTGTCAGTGTTCACTCGAGGTCCAAGGGCTTTTTAGTCAGCTTGTAGTGAATGCTTCCAGGACTCGGTCTCTCCTTTCAAGGCAATGTGCTCCCCTCTGGCCCAGGACGAATACAAAAACAGCTGTCCATGAACCAAGGCCTGGAATCAGGGACCCCAGGAACTTACCTGGGGTCCCACTGGCCAAGCTGGTGCCTCAGCTGCATGACAAAGCCTCCTTTACTCTTCCCTCTCCTTTCCTCAAGCAGAAGGACTATCTCCCCATGGCCACCAGAGCTGGGAATGCCCTCAGCCACATATGAAACCAGACTGACCTAAGTCCCACAGTGAGAATTGCCTGGTTATCACTCATGTTTATTCAAGGCCAAGGGCTCTTTGGTCAGCATATGATGGATTCTGCCAGGACTGGGGCCTTCCTTTCAAGGCAGCATGTTCCCTTCTGACTCAGGGTGTGTCTAGAAATGTTGACTGGGATCTAGTGCCCGGAATGGTGGCCTCAGGACTCTGCCTGGTGCCCTGTTCTACTGTGACTAGGCTGTTACCAAGATGCAAGATAAAGTCCCCTTTACTCTCCCGTCTCCTCTCATCTAGTTGAAGGAATACTCCTGGACCTGTGAGCTGCTCTACCTGGGTGATGCAAGCACTTGCTTGACCACATTGGCTGGTATCTCACTAGGTTGCATGCAGCCCAAGTCCACTGGCAAGCAGCCCAGCTCAGGACCAGGACTTGCCCAGGAATTGAAGTCCTGTGGCCTAGACTGCCTTTCAACATTATTTGGGACCCCAAATGCACTTTAGCCTGTGGTGGTAGGTCTAGCCAGAACTCAGGTTCCTACTGTTGAGATGGGCAATTCCTCTCTGGTTAGGGTTGTTCTAAATGCTTCCTCTGAATTCTTCCCTATGCTGCTTTCTGCTGTGACAGGGCAGCACTGAGTTCCAGTGCAAAGTTGCACAATCACTGCACTCTCCCTCCCCCAATCACACAGGTTCTTTCTCTGTGCAATGAGGTCACTGCCAGAGGATGTGGGAGGGGTGGCATCAAGGATTCAAAGCTGTCTTTCCTATCCTCTTCAGTGTCTGTTTCCTTGATATGATGTTAAGACCAGGTACTGTAATTGCCCACCTGATTTTCATTCTCATGAAGGTGCTTTTTTGTGTAGATAGTTGTTCAATTTGGTGTTCTTGTTAGGGGAATGACTACTGGAGGCTTCTATTTGGCCGTATTGCTCCACCTCTCTCAGTAAACCTTTAGTTTTGAAAGATGCTATCACTAGCGTAAAATTCTGGGTTGACATTTCTTTTTTCTTTTCAGCACTTTGAAGATGTCGCTCCACTTCTCACTTGCATGTTTTTTTCTGACAAGATATCTACTGTTATCCTTATCTTTGTTCCTATGAATGTAAAATGCCCCTCCCTAGCTGCTTTTAAGGCTTCTCCATCACTGCTTTTGTGGAATATGTGTCTTGATACAGTTTTCTTAGTGTTCCTTGTGCTTGTATTTCTATAAGCTTCTTTGATGTGTGGGTTCATAGTTTCTGTGAAATTTGAAAATTATGCAGCATTTTTAAAAAATCTGTCTACCTGCCTTTGAAAACCCCAATTACACATGTACCAGGATGCTTAAAATTGTCCCATGGTTTAATATTCTATTTTCTATGTTTTCCATTTTGTATAGCTTCTACTATTGTTTTCAATCCTATTAACCTTCTTCACTGCAATGTCTAACCTGTTGATAATCATATCTAGTGTATTCACACTTTGTAGTTTTCATGTCTAGAAGTTGGATTTGGTTTCTTAAATGTCCTCGTTTCTACTTAGGTGTTTTGAATATATGAAATGCAGTTAATACTGTTTTAATGTTTTTGTCTGCTTATTCTGATATCTTTGTTAGCTCTAGATCTCTTTTATTGATTGCTTTACCTCCTCATTATGAATCACATTTTCATGCTTCATTGCATGACTAGTAATTTCTAATTGAATGTCAGACATTATGAATTTTACCTTGTTGAGTGCTGGCCATGTTTTCTATAAATATTTTAGAGTTTTGCTGTAGGACAAAGTTACCTGGAAATACTTTTCTCTTTTTATGCCTGGCTTTTAAGGTTTGTTCAGCATTACCAGTACAGCACTTAGTCTAGGGCTAATTATTTCCCACTCTTGAAGCAAGAACTTTTAAGTAGTATACCCAATACTCTTTTAATCATCAGGCCTTCTAATCTTGCTAGCTGGAACAGTCACTTTTCCCAGTCCTATACCCTGGTGGTTTGTTCCCTGGTGAACGACTGGTTTCCCCACATGCATGTGCTGATCAATACTCAGCTGAATACTTGAGGGGAACTGTCTCCAAGTCTCTTGAGTTTTCTCTCTGAGAAGCTTGATCCTCACCAGTAGTTTGTCTTCCAAACTCAAGCTGCCTTGGTCTTTCTGAAATCTTAGCCCTGTTTCCTCAACTTTTGCAGAAGTCATCTGATTTTCACTACCTAGGACTATGGCGTAGAAACTTGCAAGTCAGAAACAAGGGGCAATCACAGGGCTCCATTTATTAGTTACCCATCTCTCAGGAGTCACTGTCCTTCATTGCCTGATATCCAGTGTCTTGAAAACCACTGTTTTACATATATTGATTTTTTTTTATGGTGTCTAGTGCACTATTACTATACCTTGACCCCAGCTAGAAGAACATACTTTACAACTTGGATTTTTTAACAGAGATTTAGCTCCATTCAGTCTGGCCCAACAATACAGCAATGTTGATCAATTCACAGATAATCAAATTAAAACGTAATATTCATTGTCCCTCAATAACTACTAACTGGTCATTTAGATAATTTACATAAGTTATTTATATTTTTAATAACATAGCATGAAGCCAGGAACAGTGGTGTGCACCTATAGTCCCAGCTACTCAGAAAGCTGAGATGGGAGAATCACTTGAGCCCAGGAGTTTGAGACCAGCCTGGGCAACATAGTGAGACATTGTCTCAACAAAGACAAAAAGTAAATAATAATATATTATGAAGTTTTACCGCTTTTGAGACGGAGTCTCGCTCTGTTGCCAGGCTGGCGTGCAGTGAGGCAATCTCAGCTCACTGCAACCTCTGCATCCTGGATTCAAGTGATTCTCCTGCCTCAGCCTCCCGAGTAGCTGGGAATAGAGGCACTCACCACCACACTCAGCTAATTTTTGTATTTTTAGTAGAGACGGGGTTTCACCATATTGTCCAAGCTGGTCTCGAACCCCCAGCCTCAAGTGATCTGCCCGCCTTGGCCTCAGTGCTGGAATTACAGGTGTGAGCCACTGTGCCTGGCTGGTTTTACCTCTTTCTAATTTTACCTTTTATGTATATGAGGAAAACTAGGGTTAAAAATGTGAAATGCTGTTCCAAATACCTAGTAAATTATGGATCTAGCTTTCAAATCCAGATTTTTCTGATTCCAAAGACATTGTGCTTTCCATAGCAATATGGTTATTAACCCTTTAATAAGGGATTTTCTAATTATGCTTTTCAGCTAAATACATTGAAACATTACTAATTGACTACCTTAAAAATGTTAGCCGACTAGTAGAATTTAAAAGAGATTTTTCTGTAGATCGGCAGGGAAAAATTATATTGCAAGAACAAAAGCGATAAAATGAAAACAAAATTAAAGTAATTAACTTTATCACTCAGTTTCATGCCAAATGCTGAGAATTAGAACTTGTAATGAGAAGACAATGGGTACCCAGAGACGCAGACAATCAAAGGAAGACTCAGAGGAGATGGATCATTTGACAAACCACCAAACGCAGCACAGGTTTGCCGACTTAAGACCAAAACTGTCAGATGTTTTAAAAGTTAGATTATCTTGATGCCTTACAAACTCCATTTAAGATATAGAATATACAAACTGTAAAAATTAACATTACCAATTTAATCTTCATTAAAGATATCAAATAATTTTTTGACTTAAAGATATTACTAAAATTTATGTATTTTTTTTAAAGCCACTTAATCTTAGATCTTGGTTTAAATATTATAAATAAGCACAGTAAATACTTCCAGTATAAAAATAATCATTTTTAAAACTTCTTTGTTATCAAAAATGTCACAAAAATCAAATAATTTTTTCTTATTACTGAATTAAACCAGTGATGAAAAATACACAAAATGCGATAAAGCTAAAAGAATGTTCCATACATATTGTGCAAATAATTCTATCAAATAGTCAGGAAAGACCACTTATCTCCAATGTAATCCATACAGTTAATGGCAATCTTATATAAGAAGTTGGTCTGCTTCAGGTCTATACATCCTCACTAAAAGCTCCTTAAAATATCATGGGCTGTGTACGGCGGCTCATGCCTGTAATCCCAGCACTTTGGGAGGCCAAGGTGGGCAGATCATGAGGTCAGGAGATTGAGACCATCCTGGCTAACACACTGAAACTCCATCTCTACCAAAAATACAAAAAGTTAGCCGGGTGTGGTGGCGGGCGCCTGTAGTCCCAGCTACTTGGGAGGCTGAGGCAGGAGAAGGGTGTGAACTGGGGAGGTGGAGCTTGCAGTGAGCCAAGATCACACCACTGTACTCCAGCCTGGGTGACAGAGCAAGACTCCATCTAAAAAAAAAAAAAAAAAATCACAGGTACACTATGTATGAGAAGATGAAAAGAAACTCTATACAGCAGTAAAGATCTCTGCATTGCCTTGGGGATAAATGGAAGTAAAATATCACCTTGAAAGGCATTAGGACAAAATAATAAATTTTCCAGAACTACTTTCCATTCATTTCATCTATTTAAAGATTCCTGCATTGAAGCAAAGTGTAAACTTGAAGACTATTTTATTCCTGTTGAAGAGAGGACTAAGAGAAAATCTTGGCTGTACGAATGAATACTCATGATATGATGATTTTTCTTTATGGCGTGGTTGTAAAGAATGGAAATGGAAATGATTTTCCCTATGTATTAGCATTTTTTAAGCATCCGAGGAACTTAAAGTCAGATCCATTGGAAAGAGAAGAAACTTTGATACCTTAAACAGTTGAACTTTAAAGAAAAAAAAATCAAAAGGCAAAATGGTATTAATATTACATGTAAGTCCTCAGATGAACTATTAGTATATGTAAAATATTATCATGCTCATTTAGACACAGGTATGAACCCATTACAGAATAATTGTTGTTCAGAAAGAAAAGCTGGGATGCATATGGTAAAGCTGAAAAGGACCTTGGAAATCATTTGTTATAAATGCTTTTTTTTTTTTTTTTTTTTTTTTGCACTTGAAGGAAAGAAAACCCAAAGATGGAAGGTGAAGATAATTTGCTCAAAGGACTAAAATAGGAAGAGTTAGAACTAGAACCCAACTCTCCTCATTCTCAGGGCCCCGTGGTTTAAACTAAATGAATGCATATTCTGTGTGATATCCCATAGGTACTTACTGGTTTGTTTTCATTTAACAGGGATGCTTGTACATTTTATGACAAGTATTTTATAGGATTTAATTTGTTTTTACATGCTGCTGGGTGTTGAGTGCCAATCAAATGATTCTTAAGGTTATTTTTGATTTTGGAAGTACTTGAACACTTACAAGTAAAAACGTGTGGTTAGAATATTAAAGGCAACATTTACTGAAAAAGATTGAAGCCTTTGTTTGAAACCTTCTGTTGAAACATATAGGTGAGGCTGGGTGCAGTGGCTCATGCCTGTAATCCCAGTACTTTGGGAGGCTGAGGCAGGTGGATCACTTTAGGCCAGGAGTTCGAGACCTGCCTGGTCAATGTGGTGAAACCCCATCTCTACTAAAAAACTACAAAAATTAGCTGGGCGCGGTGGCACATGCCTGTAATCCCAGCTATTTAGGAGGGAGGCTGAGGTCAGAGAATCACTTGAACTTGGGAGGCGGAGGTTGCAGTGAGCCACGATCGTGCCACTGCACTCCAGCTTGGGCAACAGAGTGAAACTCCATCTCAAAAACAAGAAAAAAAAAAAAGATAGGTGATAAATAGTTGATCATGTAATGGGCAGATTAAGACTAGGTCAAAATTAGGTTAAAGGTCATACTTTGATAAAATGTATATCCTGATTACAAAGTACCTTTTCTCCCCAGGAGTTTAAATTGATTTTAAAGGAATATTTCAATCATTTCTCAGTAATTTTCATTGTCTACAAGAATGTCTCAGTAATCTTTCTAGCATAAGGAAGAAGACACTATCCATGTTTGCCATGCTATGAGCTGCATTACATTCCTGGAGTTGGAAGAAGAAAAATTCAAAGCCCAAATCATGCTTCCTGCTAGAGATTGCAGACCCCTTACATTGCATGTCATGAGTCTATAATTACATATAATTTAAGTAGAAAATGAAGGTAATTCATAGAAACTCTTCAGTGACTGAAGTTGAATGAACAAATCAATCGATGGACCAAGGCAGAATGGATAAAGTACAATTGTTTTATACACTGTAGAATGAGTAGGTTGAATGAAATTAAAGCTTTAAAAAGTAAATTTATAAAATAAACATTTTAGGGCCAGCTACATCAGTTACTGTACACATGTAATCTCACTTAATCTTCACAACAGCCCTTTTGCAGATGAGAGATGGAGACTTAGAAACATATCTATCACTGGGTCGCATGGCTGGAAAGTTGTAGGACATATATTCACCACTATTTCCTATCAGAAGCCCATGCTCTTTCTACTAAACCACACAGCAAATATGTGCTCTATGAAGAGACTACTTAGATACAACACTGTACTGTCAGTAATAAACTCTAATAACAAAGAGCAAAATCAAATGGAGGTTTGGGGCTCTGGAACATATTCACAGGGTTCCATAAATTATATTACTCTAGATGTGCTTTGCACACTAGTTTTAGCTTATTTTCTCTGGTTGCATTGGTGATTACTAGCTCATTGCCAATGACAGGAAACCCAACTCCAATGGGCTTAAACCAACAAGGTTCATGTATCTGTAAAACCCAACGGCATCTGCCTTTAGGCCTACATAAATTAAGGGACTCAGACAATGTGAGAGAACCTAAATTTTTCTCATTTGTCTTTTCTGCATTTCTCTTAATGATCGTGTTTTGAGGAACTTCTTAGTGACATGATGGCTGGCAGCAGGTACAGGCTTTCTTCCTCGTATGTCTCTATCTAGTAGGGAGAAGGGAAAGGGATTTTTTCTAACGTAAGTATTGGGTGTGACTCACATTGGCTTGAATTGAGAATAAACGGATTCCTGCAGCAATGCCCCTAACCAGAAGGATGTGATACACAGCCAGGCTGGAGCTACATTTCTATTCCTGAATAAGGAGATGGAGATATCATTAGAGTCACAAGATAGTGAAAGTGAGTGGCTCCCCAAGGAAAACAAACACTATATTCTGAAAAAAAGGATAATATTTGCTAAGTGTCAAAACTATGACATTTTTCACTAGAGTCTAGAATTAGGAAGAAAGTAGAAATATTAAAAAATCTGTGTGCACATGTACCAAAATGATAGGCATTTGCCAATAAGTGACACATAATGGATCATTTAAAACCAGGTAAATTTTGATACAAAATTTATCATAGTCATGTTTCTGAATGTTCAATTCATACATGATGAATAAGAACCACCTTTGAATAGAAGAAATCTTGATACAGAGCATTACCCAATGTCAGGCAACAGGTTAAAGAGACCTAAAGCACAAGTTCTACATCCAATAGATCGGCATACCATGTCACCATGGTGATGATATTGCCATTATCACCATTCCGAGCTGGCCTCACCAGGTTGCTGTGGAAATGAAATTCTTTGGCACTTTTAGAAAATTTTATTTAGAAATTAGAGCCAACAAGTCTATCATACAAGTCAGTGAGCACTATATTCATCATGGGTCCTGACGGCAGGCTTGTCCTTTCAGTGTGAAAATATATATGTAACATGCCATAATTAGGCATCTACTTGGGTTCTCTAACCAAAGTGATATGTCTCATATGTAATCACCATTTTTTAATGATAAAGCCATTTCTTTTCCTCCAACAATAAAGATATTATATATTGAAATCACTTTCCAGAAATGTCTGTTTAGAATTATTTTTGTAAACAGTTTAACGAAACTTCCTACCACCAAATAGTCAAAAGTAAGCAAAAGCAAATATTAAATGAAAAGTCTAGAATAGTCCTAAGATCATTTGAAATTAAGCAAATTGCTTACAATAAAAGCTGAGTACATTTCAATCACATCCTAATGATTAATAATGACAAAGAAAAAGGTGATCGTAATGAAAATCATTAATACATGCCTATTATGTCAAAAAATATGTTTGACCTCTTCTATGTATTAATTCTGTATTAAAGTACAGTCAAGTTGCTATAACAGATAAACCCCCAATTTTCAGTGGTTGAAGGCAATAGTAGTTTATTATTGCTCAAATAAAAGCCTAAATAGGTATTTCTTACTGGTGGCTGGCGCTCTTCCAAGTTAAGTTTCAAAGACCCAGTTCCCATGCCTTAAGAGTTTACCATATTGAAGTTGAGATAGCCAAGTCTTCTTACTCATCAAGCCCAAGTGAGAAAAGCATAGAGGACAGTCTCTGGTAGGTCTTTAATGGACCAGGTCTGGAAGTGAGACATTTCATCTCCACTCAGTATCACATGGTCACATCTAATTGCGAAGGAGGCAAGGAATTGGGATCTCACTGTATGTCCCGTTTTGGGGAGGCCACATAGCTAATTTACCCAAACCCAGACAGGTTTTACACATACAACAACTTTAATTCCAAGATGGCTTTTTATGTTGTCTCTTGGCGCTCTCAGGTATAGCACAACTTCATCATTTAAAAAACACTGTAACCAACATGCGTAATAAAAATGTTTTATAGGGAAACATATTGCTTGAATTAAAAAAAAAAAATCCAGAACATCTTTTAGCAGAGGGCCAATCTGTGTCTATGGACATATACAAAGTTAAATGGTCATCTTGGTCTCATTAGCACATGTGTTAACTGAGCTAACTGATTACAAACAAGTTCCCTTACACTGTGAAGAAAGACCTTAATCATAGCAGTCACTTCTTAAAGATGACACTTCTTAAAGATACAATTTTATCCATGAAAGATAGGAAAGTCTACAGGTTTAAGAAGAGCAGATTGCTAAATTATTGCACCCTGATTTTCAATAAAATTAATTTTATTACCATCTGCACTGCAACATTGGGGGGAAAAAAGGAAGAAAATATCTTACTGTTTACATTGAAGGTATCTTATTTTTCTTCACTTTGTAAGAGAAGCATCTATGTCACACATAAAAGCTTACTAAAGTTAGCCTGAAAGCGAAGAGGCAACATGGCATAATAGGATATGGCTTTAGAGGACTGTGGGTCAATCCATTCGCAGTGTGACCTTGAGCAAGTCCTTTCATCTATCTGGGGCTCAGTTTTCTCATTTGCCAAGTGAAGTCAGTGAGACTTTCTCTGCCTGCCCCCCAGGCCTGTTGTGAGAGCTACATGTGTGTGTGCAAGTATTTTTTCCAATATGAAAGAAAAAAATGTGTATTTGTAGAAAAATATTACAACATTTGAGGGGAAAAATACTTACTATTATTGCAAAAGTAGGCTATTCATTTTGTTCCCTGGTCTCTCTTTTTCAAAACCACAAAGGCCATTGTATAATATAATGAAGTGGCTTTGAGCAGGGCCTGTGGCAATAGAGAGACTAGCTCTCCAATGCTACTTTTGTGACCTTGACCCAGCTCTTTATTTTCCCAGCAACTTAGACTCTCCATGTGAATTGGGGAAAACAGCATGTTCCTAAAAAGTAATTATGAGGATTAAATGAGATAGCATATGTAAAACACTCCACATGGTTGCCGGCACATAATAAATCCTGGCAATATATTTTATCTATTATCAGAGAAGGGTGTTTGATGATAGGGCTTGCTTCTCCCAGCTTCCCAGTCGGCTGTTTTCTACAATTATCAAAAAAAAAAAACCAGTATCGGCCGGGCGCGGTGGCTCAAGCCTGTAATCCCAGCACTTTGGGAGGCCGAGACGGGCGGATCACGAGGTCAGGAGTTCGAGACCATCCTGGCTAACACGGTGAAACCCCGTCTCTACTAAAAAATACAAAAAACTAGCCGGGCGAAGTGGCGGGCGCCTGTAGTCCCAGCTACTCGGGAGGCTGAGGCAGGAGAATGGCGTGAACCCGGGAGGCGGAGCTTGCAGTGAGCTGAGATCCGGCCACCGCACTCCAGCCTGGGCGACAGAGCCAGACTCAGTCTCAAAAAAAAAAAAAAAAAAAAAAACCAGTATCAACCTGAACAGGAGTCTTTGGTTCCTTGTGGAAATGAAGGATTTCAGAGAGAACTGGGAATCTGGTTTGGGACAGCTGTTATCTCTGGCACACAGTGGTCTCACCAAGGCCCCTGACTTGATGCGAATTGTTTGTAACTACTCAGCTTGCTACTTTCCTGACCTCCAGAGCCCTTCTTTTGAAAGTTCTACATTGCAGATGTAAAAGAAATTATTTGTTGTACATCAATGGGACATTAAAAAGAAAGTATCTGTTGAGAAATTTCTTCATGATATTATAGAATTGTAGCATTTTATAGCCAAATGGACCAGGGATGATAAATTCAAATGCTAGATGGGCTGGGCAAGGAACAAAAGTAAGTGAAGTAGGGTTTGTATTCTTTGAACATGGATTCATTTTTTAGCATATTCAAATCAAAAATGCTTGTTAGCAAATTAAAAACAAAGAGATATGTAACAAAAAAAAGTAATGTGCTTTTCTCATTTATTTTGAGTATGTCTTGGATATTTATTTTTGCTCATTTTGGAAAGACACATAGGTACTGAAAAATATACCCATACTATTTTCAAAATAACAAAGGTAATGGAACTAGCATTTAGTCCCAATGTTGGAGAAAGACTATGGGTGAAGACTGTGACAAATGAAATAGAAGACATGACATCTGCAATGGAGGCACCATTCTGCTCTGGTCAATGGTTGTCATGTAAGAATGTGAGACTGATATTACATCTCCCAATTTTTGAACAGAAACTGGAAATCTGATTTTTAAGTGAAATCTCCCTATTTTTAAATGTTGGCTTAAAAAAAAATGTAAAACTTGTCAACAAAAAGTACCTGTAGGTCAAATTTGGCTTTCTCATTGCTGACAATTACATGAATCCCCTGTTACAGAAGTAACTGATTGCAAAGGAACTAAATGATCCATGCCCAAGGTCACATTGATATTGTCAAAGTCAAAAGTTGAATGTGGATGTCCTGGGCCCCAGCCTGGGAAAATCAGTCTGTCTTCTCACATGCAAAGCAGCCGCAAAAAGACTGATGAAACAGAATGCGTGAAAATGGAAGCAGTTAAATGTGTTATAATTTCTGCCCTTCTTTTGTCTCAAGAGACTTCTCCATTTTCTCACGTATTATCCAAGACATAAGGCCTCCTTTCTTTCCGATTGTGTGATAATAATTTTCACATTCACAGGAAGCAATCTTCTGCTTGGTAGATACTATCTTTCTAGAGTTAAGGAAAGATATCACAGCCAATATGCAAAAGGGGAACAAGAAGCACATATTGAATTATTGAAATCAGTATTTCAATGATATATATTCATAACCAAATCATGCACTTTCCAATTGATAGTTTATGTAGTTTCTAATACTCAGTATGAGGCTTATGGACCACATATTGACATACTGGTCAAAATGCTAGTTTTCATATAGTAATAGTATAGTAATTGCATATACTATATATACATACTATATATACACACTATATATATACTATATATACTATATAGATACTATATATACTATATAAATCGTATGTATGTGTGTGGGTGTATATATATACACTATATATATATAGTCATTGGGTTACAGAGCAGAGTATCAAATGTCAAATACAAATGACAATGATTCCGGGGGGGAGATGCATATTAAATCTAACTTACCCAGCTTCTCATACTCTGATGTACCACAGGCTTAAACTAAAAAGATTACTTGTAGTTACCTAGTGAACTAATGCCACCCAACCCAAAATCTATATGGCAGCAGGTGTCGAATAGCACATTATTAGGTAGTGTGGAAACAGTGATTAAAACCTGAAGCTGGCCTCATTACATCCATAATTAGATTTATTCAGTGAATTTTGAAGATAAATCCTATTTTTGCCTGGCTTTCTCATGAGCATGCATACTCACTCTCTGTTTCCCTTTTTCTCTCTCTCCCTTTTAAGATACTGAAGTATTTTGGTATTTCATCTACTTATTAAGACTGTGGAAACTCAGGAAGAAAAGCTGAACTTCAAACATTTATTTTGCCAATTTGTTATGTAGCTGATGCCGAGGTGTTCTTTCTACATCCAAGAGTATTGATTAACTTCTCTTAAGCACTGGAGCCCCGTTTAGAACCCTACACTCAGGAAACTAACTTTTATGTTGTGATAAAATCAAAGGTTCTGAAGAAGAGAAAAAGGAAAGAAGAGGGTTGCCACTGTTAATTTATTTTCCATTTGCTAAAGCTATGTGACACCTCCAGCTAGTACTAGCTCTTCAGGAAAACTGAAGCATCGGGAATATATATGTTAGGTGAAAAGGGATAGAGCTCAGTAGGTGAGAAAATGCCAGTCATGTGAACACTTCACTCTCTGATAGGGCTGTGAGCCGAGTTCTTACTATCCTACAGCAATGTTGGGAAATTCCCCTAGCAATGGAAGGAGCCAGGATGTGCTCTCCTTCAACCCTTCATTTCTCTGGGAGCCATAGCTGTGCATTCACATTGCAGGCAAGCCTTGAGAAATATGCAGAGGTTGTCCTTGGTGCGATTCAAATAGGACTTATATCTCTGGTACAAATCTGTGGTAGGAGATTTACAACCCCCTCCTGATTTGTAAGAGTGTCTTTTTTGTTCCTATGACCACAACTTCTGGAAAAAGGCCAGTCCTGCCTAATTTCATCACCATCCCTGGAACCTAACAAAAATGACAGCAGTTTGAGAGTGGGTGGAGCACTTACTGCTTTACCAAGGAGTTTAATCCTCAGAAAAACCTTATGAGGCAGCTGTGATTAGTGTATTATTCCCATTTTAGAGCTGACGACACAATAGCCTTAATATATTATATCTCTTGCCTAACATCATGTAACTAGTAAATGATGTAGCAGAATTTGAACCTAGTCAGCCTCTTAATTCCTGTGTTATGCTGAATATATTATACAACTGAAGCCCTCATCTTTCTTTGAGTTTCATTCATTGTTAGATAATGCTATTACAATATTAAGGGAATTCTTTTGAAGGAAAAACAGCTGTTTTAAAATGTCACTTTTTTTTTTTTTTTTTTTTGAGACGGAGTCTCGCTGTGTCGCCCAGGCTGGAGTGCAGTGGCCGGATCTCAGCTCACTGCAAGCTCCGCCTCCTGGGTTTTTACGCCATTCTCCTGCCTCAGCCTTCCCGAGTAGCTGGGACTACAGGCGCCCGCCACCTCGCCCGGCTAGTTTTTTGTATTTTTTAGTAGAGACGGGGTTTCACCGTGTTAGCCAGGATGGTCTCGAACTCCTGACCTCGTGATCCGCCCGTCTCGGCCTCCCAAAGTGCTGGGATTACAGGCTTGAGCCACCGCGCCCGGCCTAAAATGTCACTTTTGTTCTGATGGTTTCTGTATGTCCTAAGTTGTTGATCACAGCTAACAGAGATTATGGAAAAAAAAAAAAAAAAAAACAACTTTCTTTTTGATTCTTCTCTTCAAACTTGTTTGGTGGAAGTTCTTCCCCAGCTCTTAGATGAAAACTCAGGCCTTTCGGCACTTTAAATCATGAACATCATCTCAGCTCATTAATTAGAATGTCTTGTCCAAGATATTAATGAAAACTCCAACCTGATTTAATGTCAAATTTCTCCTCCTCCCGCTTCAGTTTGGCAGCCAGGAACAGGTGAGAAGATGTGGTCTTACTCCTTTAATTTCATACTATTAAATTATATTTGTTATTAGTTTTTATTATTTTAAAAAATAGTGACTGTTGGGAGGCCAAGGCGGGCAGATTACCTGAGGTCAGGAGTTCAAAACCTGCCTGACCAACATGGTGAAACCCCGTCTCTACTAAAAATACAAAAAACTAGCCGGGCGAGGTGGCGAGCGCCTGTAGTCCCAGCTGCTCGGGAGGCTAAGGCAGGAGAATGGCGTGAACCCGGGAGGCGGAGCTTGCAGTGAGCTGAGATCCGGCCACTGCACTCCAGCCTGGGCGACAGAGCAAGACTCCGTCTCAAAAAAAAAAAAAAAAAAAATACAAAAATACAAAAATTAGCTGGGCGTGGTGGCGTGCGCCTATAATCCCAGCTACTCAGGAGGCTGAAGCAGGAGAATCGCTTAAACCCAGGAAGCAGATTGCAGTGAGCCTAGATGGCTTCACTGCACTCTAGCCTGGGCAACAAGAGTGAGGCTCCATCTCAAAAAAAAAAAAAAAAAAGAGAGAGAGAGAAAGAAAGAAAGAAGGCCGGGTCTGGTGGCTCAAGTCTGTAATCCCAGCACTTTGGGAGGCCGAGACGAGCGGATCACTAGGTCAGGAGATCGAGACCATCCTGGCTAACATGGTGAAACGCCGTCTCTACCAAAAAATACAAAAAACTAGCCAGGCGAGGTGGCGGGCGCCTGTAGTCCCAGCTACTCGGGAGGCTGAGGCAGGAGAATGGCGTAAACCCGGGAGGCGGAGCTTGCAGTGAGCTGAGATCCGGCCACTGCACTCCAGCCTGGGCAACAGAGCCAGACTCCATCTCAAAAATAAATAAATAAATAAATAAATAAATAACTGAAATAACTGGCTGCTGATTTTGTATGCGAATAAAAGAGACAGGTAACTTGAATTAACACAATTAGAAAAACCCAAAGTCACTGCTTTTCCTAGGCTTATCTCCTCTACCCACTCCCAAACTGCAGCTTCCATGGGTGTCCTCACCCTCCAGGTAGCACTATTGGGCAGGATCCAAAACAACCCCACACTGGTTCCCTCTGTCGTGGAGCCCACAGCTGTGCCTTAAATACTCAATCCCCTCTTGACTTGAGGAACACCCCAAAGCAGCAGCTGTCGTGGTTCTGCCCCAGGAGTCCATCTGCCATTTACTTGCCTTCATTATTTCCCGTCCCTAGTCCCTAGGCTGCCTTACTTTTCCCAGGTAGAGGCCAGCTGTCATTCTGCTCTGCCTCCCAGATGCAGCAAAACATATTTCAAAGCTCTCACTTCTGCCGCCTCATTAGGATTGGGATTAGGAACTCATACCGCCACACATTCCTCTCCAAAGTGAGACATGAGGGTTCAGGTATAACAGCTATTTCCTCAAAAGTCTCTTCAACGATGCCCCCTCCTCACTCTCACACACATTCTGACCCCCTCTAATAACTTTGATCCTGCAGAGGACCCCAAGGATCATGGGACGGGTCACTCTCTTTGTAAATTAACCACATGGGTGAGATCATCTCAAACTAATTTTGTTACCATGATATCATGTCATTTATAACTGATGAAGCAAACTTCCCATCCTAATGTCTTTTACAGGTATATTCATGGTAAGTGGACAATCCTTTCCTTAAAAATATCTTATCTTTTGATAGTCATAGTGTTTATCATTTTAATGACCACATAATTTTTACTTTATTTATTCTATTTTATCTATTTGTGCCCTGTTGGACTTTTGGACTGTAAAACTGCGAATTTTTATCCTTTTTGCATCCACCAAAAAGAAGCAATCAAAATATAAAACCTGCTAACAGGTCCACTTTCTCAAGGAACTGACTGTTCCCAAATTAATTTTTAAAAATAATCTGAACCGGGCATAGTAGCTCATACCTGTTATCCCAGCACTTTGGGAAGCCGAGGCAGGCGGATCATCTGAGGTCAGGAGTTCAAGACCAGCCTGGCCAACATGATGAAACTCCATCTCTACTAAAAATATAAAAATCAGCCAGGCGTGGTGGTGGGCACCTGTAATCCCAGCTACTCAGGAGGCTGAGGCAGGAGAATCCCTTGAACCTAGGAGGCGGAGGTTGCAGTGAGCAACGGAGATCACACCATTGCCCTCCAGCCTGGGCAAGAAGAGCAAGACTCTGTCTCAATATAATAATAATAATAATAATAATAATAATAATAATAATCTGGATATAGAGCAAGAAGAAAGAACATTAGATCTAATAAGATTGTATTAGTTTTTACACTTCACTGCACTTGGCCCTCTCTATCTGTGGTTCTGCCTCCAAGGATTCAACCAATGATGGATCAAAAATGTGGTTAATCCTAGGATAGTTGTGTCATTACTGAACATGTACAGACTTTTTTTCTTGTACTTATTTCCTAAGTAATGTAGTATAACAACTACTTACACAGAATTTACATTGTATTACATATTATAAGTAATATAGAGATTAAAGTATATGGGAGGATGTGAGTAGGCTATACGCACATACTACATATACCATTTCATATAAGGCACTTGAACATCTGCAGACTTTGATATCCATGGGAATTCTGGAACTAATGCCCTGTGTATACTGAAGGACAAATGAATTTTTAAAAAATTCTTACTAATTCCTGATATTGTATGCTAAAAGAGATAATATGAATTAACAAAACTAGAAAAAACCTAAAGTCACTGGTGTTGGTGATACATTTTAAAGTTATGGTTGACTAAATGCAAAGAAGATGATTAAGTTTCCATGTCTGCATGATATCAGAAGATGAATGGACAATTACTCGATATGGTTTCAGTACATTCAGAATGGCTCTCTAATTGTAAAATGAAAGGAGATATGTTAGCATTCAGGTTCATCTGCAAATATTAGAAAAGCCCAAATAATCATGCTCAGTTTAGAAATAGCTATCTCTTACACATTCAAGAAATCTAGAATAAATCAGTCCAGGGCTAGTGTAGCACTTCGTGGTGTCAGGGACCCAGGCTCCTTTCATCTTATTACTCCACTAGACATTGTTTTCATTCTGGGGATAACTTCATGATCCAAGATGGCTAATGGATCATGAGTCATTTCATCTGCACGCCAAGCTCCAGGAAGGAGCTTGGAAAACAGGCACACTCCCTTCCTTAAAGTACATTCCACTTGTCTACATCCTACTGGACAGACATCAGTCCCATGACCACAACTAACAGAATAAAAGGCTGAAAAAGTCCTCTTTATTCAGAGGTCCATATGCCAAGCCAAACAAAACAAAACAAAACAAAAGTAAAGGTACTTCCGACGAAGAAAGAACGAATGGATTTTGGAGGACAACTAGTAGTCTCTGCTGCAAAAGATGAAGTGACTTGTTTGCCATTATAACCTAAAGCCAAACTGAGCTAAAGTACTGAGCTAAGTGGGAAGAAGACTGTAGGGGCAGAGAAATGCAAACCTCCAAAGAAAAAAATCAGCTTAGAAAATGGCAATAGGGATTCACCAGAGTAACACCAAAGTCCTTCTCTGTGTACCTCCCTTTTCAATGTGACTCTCTGCTTTTCCCATTAAACAGAGTTGGAGTCTATTTCTCCACTCCCCAAATCTGGGCTGGCTATGAATTGCTTTGACAAATAGATTGTAGCAGAAATGATGTTGGGAGGGTTGGGAGGCTTCTGAGGCTAAACCTTAACAGATCTTACAGCTTCTGTTTTCATCATCTTGCAACACTCCTACCATTATGTAAGGAAGTCCAGGCTAGACTACTGAATTATGAGAGACTATGTGGAGAAAAAGGCTCAGCTGACAGCTAGGACTGGGATCTCAGACTTGTGAATGAGGCTATTTTTAGATGTTCTTTAAATCTGAGCTCTTTAGATCTGAGCTGACAGCTGACTGCAGCCTTGTGAGTGAGCTCAAAAAAGACCAACAGAATAACTGTCCAGTCAACCCCCAGAACTATGAGAAAGAATTAATCATTATTGTTTAAAGCCAGCAATCTTTGGTGTGGTTATACAACACTAGAAAACTGATATATGGGTATATTTTAAAATAACCACAAATAATAGTTTAACATCTGATACACCTAAAGATGCTGGCTTTTAAATTTTACACAAATTATATAGTCTTGATGTTAAGCTGCATTACAAATACTGAAATATTGACTTACATTCTAATTTTGTAATATGATAGCACTGGTCCCATCAAGTTTGCTCTTTTGAAGACATCACAAATACTTTATTGTATTCTTGAAAATAAAAATAACAGAAATGCTTGTGTTCATGCAAGATGTCACTTCTGAGATACTGGTGCCTAGTATAATTTTGCAAATGTTCTTAGTTAACAGGGGAGAAGAAATGTTCAATACAAAGAAGACAATGCAATTAATGGAGAAAATAAAATTGCTCAAAGCAAACCAACCCCTGATTTTAAAGTACATATTCCACTAAGGCAAACAGTGTCAGGATCTGTGATACTGATGATTAAAACATTGGCAAAAATATGAGAAAATATATGCAGCTGTACTAAACATGGCAGAATAACTAAAACGAATAGTCAAACAGGGCTAAAAACCAAAAGGGAGTCTATGTATTCACAACCTTAAGAAAAGTGTTATTTGCCATAGGCCTTCATGCTCTTCGATGCTCACCAATAGCATTTGATAGTGTGCAGAAAAAAGATTTTTAATAATTCTAATGTGGATAAAGAAAATGTAAAGCAAGCAAGCTTCCTCCTAAAACACTCTACCTGATTCCTCCTCCCTCATAATGCCTTCTTGAGCCTGTGGACCATCCTTTCCATCACTGACCCCAGTACCAGCATGGAGAAAATTTTTTCTCTCTCTCCAAACTGGTAAAAAAAATATATACACACACACACACACATATATATGTGTATGTAACATATATATGTGTATGTGTATGTGCATATATACATACACATGTGTGTGTGTGTATATATACATATTACTCTTCAAACTGGTAAATACATATATATATAAATATATGTACATATATTTACATATATATATACATGTATATAATATATACATGTATATAAATATATGTATTTACCAGTTTGGAGAGAAAAAAATTTCATATTAAAAGCTAATAAATATATATATATATAAAATATATATATATATATAATTTTTGTTAATGGCCAGGCCATGTGCTGTAACACCTATAATCGCAGCTACTTGGGAGGCTGTTTAGCCTGGGCAACACAGTGAAACTGCATCTCAAAAAAATAATAAGGTTCATTTAACATCGATTTCAGTCTACTCAATAGCCAGTTGGATGTTTGATTTTTTTTTCCCCCCTATTTCTCCGTAAGACCTGTTGTACTGGATTCTGAACATCTGCCCCATTTGAGGGGCGGGAAGAAGTGTCAAAAGACCATTTGTTCTAAGAGTACTTGTGTGTAGTCTCTCAACCCACTCCTGGTAGCAAAGCAGCTACCCCTTCCTCCCTCTCCTTTGACCACAGCAGCAGTTTGCAGGCAGTGAGCTTGTAATCAATATACTCTCCTTCTGCTAACATCCCTATCATATGAATGAGGAGGCTTGAAATGTGACATTCTAATTGACTGGTTGTTTAACGTGTCGTGTAAACAGAACCTAAGTACTTCAGCTGAAAATAGCATTTCTGGTCACAGAGCCTGAGCTATCCGCCCTACCTTACTACTGTCTGGCCTAGATGGAGTGCAAAGTGAGAGTACCAGCTACCACTACGATGTCCAGGATGGCAAATAGTTGGAGAGCAGGCAAATAGACTGTGATAAGCCATAATACAGTAATCTGAGTTAATGACTCATCCTTTTTTTCTGTTAGGCTTTCAATTTCAATTAGCATAATAAAAATTAGAATAATGTATCTGGCAAAAGCAAAAAAAAAAAAAAAAAGGGATTGCAAGGATTTTGAAAATTGCAGGGTGCCAGTCAAGTCTTCAATTCTTTGGTGAGGTGGTACCCAGAATATCAGTATTTCTCTCCTTCTGACCTCCAACAATCTGTTCTCTTTTATCAGTTACAGATTTCAAGACCCACAACACCTTGGAAAACAGCAATACATTTACATTCAACTTAAATAGATCACTGCTTCCTGTGATGAGATTTAAGGTGACTTACAGCTAATTAGAACAAAAATAACAGTACATGTGCTTGTCAGTAGGAAAGCCATTTGATTTATGTATTAAAATGCTGCCGTTCACGTTTGAGAATGAGACTCTGAACCCACTGGCAGAGGTGGGATACTTGGGCTTTTTATCTTGGGATAAGACTGCACAAGATGAGCCATGGTGAAATGGAAGGGATTGGATTGGCTTTCTAGGGCTGCCATATCGAGGTACCATGAACTGGGTGGCTTGAAACCACAGAACATTTATTCTCTAACAGTTTTGTAAGATAGAAGTCTCAAATGAAGGTGTTGTAAGGGCCATCTTCCCTCCAGAAACTCTAGAGAAGAATGCTTCCTTGTTGCTTCTGGTTTCTGGCGGTCTCTGGCAATCTTTAGTGTTCCTTGGCTTGCAGATTCCTTGGCTTGCATTGCTCCTATCTCTGCCTGCATCTTCACATGGTCTGCTCCCCTATGCTCCTGTGTGTCTGCTTTTTCTTTTAATAAGGCCACCAGTTACTGGATTAGCACCCACTCTAATCCAGTATGACCTCATCTTAACTAACTATTTTCTGCAAAGACTTCATTTCCAAGTAAGGTCACATTTTGAGGTTCTGGGTGGACACATTTGGGGGAGTACACGATTCAGTACAGTACAGGGATGCTAGGAAGAAAACCAGGTTGTCTGAATGCTTTCCCAAGATTTGCCACTACCTCAGTTGTGTGACACTGGGCAACTCACTTGACAACTCCAAGCCTCAGTACCTTGCCTTAAAAGGAAGGGCTTTGAACTAGATGTGCTCTGGGGGATTGCCAAACTCTAGCCACTAGTGGCTCCCTCGTGTATTCAGTTTCAGCTCTCCCAATTTCCCGTATGAACAATGGCATACACTTACCACCCAGCTGGCTGAAGCAGTAATGATATGGCAGAACAATGGAAAATTGTCTCCTGTTAGGTAGCTTAGTTAGAGAGACAGGAAGTTTCTCTTAGGCCTCTTTATAGGCTCAATTTTAAGATACGGCATCTGGCAGAAATCAATGAAGTTTTTAAAGCTCCAACATTCTATTTATTTCTACCATGTTTATTTTAAAGTCCTTTGAAAAGGTTGCCTAAGACACGGTAAAAAGTGAAGCAACATGATAACATTTGTGTAATATTTTCCGTAATTTAATTTAGCCTTTGCAAGCTAAATGTTCTCACAAATTCTTGGCATCATGGTAATGTTGATATCAAAATTCCATACCAATGAACTTATAAGCAATACCTTTTCTGAGCTCATCTATATTTCCAGAGCATGAAAATGTATCATCATGAAAATTATTAAGGACCTGTTTGAAACTGAGATGTGAAGAATAAACACTTCTTACCTTTAGAAGTGTGTATCTGGCCAGGTGGAATGGCTCACGCCTGTAATCCCAGCACTTTGGGAGGTCGAGGCAGGTGGATCATTTGAGGTCAGGAGTTTGAGACCAGCCTGACCAACATGGTGAAACCCCATCTCTACTAAATATACAAAAAAATTAGCTGGGCATGGTGGTGCATGCCTGTAGTCCCAGCTACTCAGGTGGCTGAGTCAGGAGAGTCTCTTGAACCCGGGGGGCAGAGGTTACATGCACCACTGTACTCCAGGGTGACAGAGCGAGACTCTGTCTTAAAAAATAAGAATAATAAAAAAGTCTGTATCTTAACTACAACTTGTTGGGGAGGAAATAGCATGCAGTGGTGAAGAGACAAGCCTGGATTTGATATCTAGCTGTCATTCATTCTCTGTGTGACTGTAGGCAAAATTACTTCACCTCTTTGAGTTTCCACTTCCTCTTCTGAAAAAATAAGACTAATCAAAACATATTTTTCATACAATGGCTAAAGAGATGAAGGCCGACATACGAAGGTCACATAGCTTAGTGCCCGGCACACAGGAGAAAAAAGAAAGATTCCTCCTGATAAATGTAGTGGGAGGCTAACATTCACACATTTGCCTCACTCCCCTAGGAAATATGCTTTCTTCTTCCTCTGTGCTCACACTACCTGACATATGTCTCCACCTACACTCAGAGAGTAGGATTGTAACTATTCTCGCAGCCCTCCACTACTCTGGGAGATCCTTGAAGACAATAACCACGTCATATTCATCTCTCTCTCTCTCTCTATTGCCTAGCTGAATTGACACTCTAAAATGAATGAAGTATATTACAAAGAAATATTGGGAAAATTTTAATTTCATAGACTTTAAAAGATATGAACTCAGAAAGAAACAAAACTGATTAGAAATGAATTATTTGAGGTAAAATAGACATAGACCCTTGACCCTTAGTAGATAAATTTATTTTTTTCATCATTTCATCTGGAATGACATTAAGTGGTCTTTTTTCTTCCTGTGTCATGTAATATGTGTATTTAGACACTGTGTGTGTGTATGTGTGTGTGTGTGTAAACAGCAAATAGCCATGGCTATGTTAAACTGTAATTATATATCCAGAGTCCTTTAATTGCTTATTTATCACAACATCCTGATGAGGAATGTCATAGATACTATCATTTTTTACAGGGAAGTCTCTGAGCCATAGAAAGGTTAAGTGGCTTAGTGAAATGCATACTGTCAATCAATGGAAAAGCAGGAGTTAGAGCTTGCAGCCGTGGAGTCCCCTATTTATTGCTTAGTACCACTGCATGTGAGTTACCACCATGTCTAACAGCATGTTCTTACAAGAAATCTTAGGAGACTGGGGGTAAAAATTGATCTGAAACAGACTGTCACCTTCTCTTAATTATTGGTATGCCCCTTAATTCTTCATATGCCCCAAGCAGACTATATTCTTTATCTGGCTGCTTCACGGAACTGCTCAGAACAGCCCCTTACTGCACTGGTAATTACATATATCTGCATCAGTGAGTGAAAAATAGCCATTGGTGAGGGGAACAGGGCTAGGAACCCTACTGACCTCACATGCCAGAGGAATGGAGGAGATCTCTACATATCTAAGAATGTTGCCCATACACTCAGCTAGCTGGACCTTTAAGATGTTTTTTATTTTTTTTTTCTTTACTGCAACTTTTCCATCCTATCACTGGGTCTGCCTAAAGCTGTCTTTACTCTGCTTTTAACCTGCTTTCTACTTTAAGCAGGACTCATTTGACATAAACAATATGGGAAAAAAAAAAAAAAAAGCAGAATTCAGAGCTTCCAAGGAAACCATAAACCAGACTTGGAAATTTAGTGTTATGAGCTAAATTGTGACCCCCCAAAATTCCTATTTTGACGTTCTTACTCCCAGCATCTCTGAATGTGATTGTGTTTGGAAATAGGGTCTGTAAAGAGGTAATCATGTTTAAATGAGGTCACTAGCATGGACCCTAAACTAATAGGACTGGCATCCTTATAAGGAGAGATTAGGACACAGACACATCTTCTATGTGAAGACAGAGGAAGGTGGCAGCCATCTAAAAGCCAGGGAGACTTCAAAAGAATCTAGATGGCTGACACCTTGTTCTCAGACTTGTAGCCTCCAGAATTGTGAGAAAATAAATTTCTGTTGTTTAAGTGACCAGTATTTGTTACTTTGTTGTGGCCACTCTAGCAAATTGATACATTAAGTAATCTTGACATCACTTTCATCATTAATCAGCAAGCATGGACACGAAGAACTGAAAGTCTTCACTTTATCACACAGTAAAAACCTACTGTGTGCCAGGCTCTGGTCAGTTGCTGGGGCTACAGTGGTGAGCAAGACACAGGTGCTGCTTTTAAGAGGTTTTCAAGCCTCCTAAAGACAAAACAAAGGAAAGATATCACAGTGTAATCAATTAGCAATAAGACAGTGGCATGCCCTATGTGCCATGGGGACCCAGAAGAGTGACACAATCCAAAACATGCAGGAGAGAATAAGGTGTCAGGTAAGGCATTTAAGAGGATTTGCACCTGAGCTATGTTTTTAAGAATGAATAGAAGTCAGTCAAAGACAATGAGCCTTCCATGAAACTTTTGCCCTTGGAAAAGCAAGAGTCCCTGGAGCAAGTGCATTCAAGAATGCTATAGAGTCCAGCATAAAGAATCCGATGTGAGTGGAAGTCCCAGGAGAAGAGCTGGAGGTCAAGAAGAGGGCAATTCACAGTACCTTGTAGGTCATGATGTCTTTTGGTTACAAGCTGCAACATTCAGTTTAATTCAAATGATGGGGCTTTATTAGAATAGGTAGAGGAGTGAAGAAACACAGAAAATATCTCGTAAACCAAACAGTCAGGTCTCACAGAAAACTGGAAGGTTGATCAACTCACAACACCACCTCTGGGTTCATTGATACTCTTGCTATTTCAGCAAAACTTATCTCCTCCAAAATGAGTATATGTTAGTCCTACTCCAGGGACTCACCATACCTTGTATTTTATTCATTTTGGTCTTGGATTCTACTGTGGCTACATACATATCTTCTGCTCCACCAATTCTATCCTCTCGTCCACCCATAATGGATTCTGCTTACCCCAGCTTCTACTGTTTCATAGCCTTTGTTCATCAATGTCTTTACTCAACAGACTTCACTGTAAGTCTATTTTCAGTAATGCTGGTACAATTTATGTCTGTCATTTATAGCTCACATTCAAACTTCCTATGATAGAGAATTCAACCTGGTCAAGAAGTCACAAGGCTGGGCATGGTGGTTCACACCTGTAATCCCAGCACTTTGGGAGCCCAAGGCAGGCAGAGTGCTTGAGCCCAAGAGTTCAAAACCAGCCTGGGGAACATGGCAAAACCCTATCTCTACAAAAAAAAAATGTAAGCATTAGTCAGGCATAGTGGCATACACCTGTAATTCCAGCGACTTGTGGAGCTGAGGCAGGAGGATCACTTGAGGTCAAGATTGCATGAGCCGTGTTCATACCACTGTACTCAAGCCTGGGTGACAAACCAAGATCCTGTCTCAAAGAAACAAAACTAAACAAAAACCCTGTTAGTCACATGTCTTAGTCTGTTCTATATCGTTACAAAGGAATACCTGAGACTGGGTAATTTAGAAAGAAAAAAGGTTTAATTGACTCATGATTCTGCTGCCTGGAGGACTGGGCATCTGGTGACAGTCTCAGGCTGCTTCCACTCATGGCAAAAGGCAAAGAGGAGCCAGAGTACAGAGATCACGTGGCAACAGTGGAAGCAAGAAAGAGAGGAGGGAGGTGCCAGGCTCTTCTTTACAACCAGTTCTCACAGGAACTAATAGAGAACTCACTCACTGCCACCCTAGGAGAGCATCAATCCATTCATGAAGGATCCACCCCCATCACCCAACACCTCCCATTAGGTTCCACCTTTAACATTGGGAATCACATTTCAACATGAGATTTGATGGGGACAAACCTGTAATATATTCAGACTATGGCAGCAGAGTTGGAGTCTTGGCTACTTCATTACCCAGAGGCCTGTTTTGGGTTCAGTCCCCAGTCTCTTATCCAGTTAGCCTTGTCCAAAGTAGCAGGCCATAGTCATATCAGCTAGGGCTCAAAGAAATCATTTTTATCAATTAGTTCTGAAGGAGTCTGTGGTAGTGACACGCAAATAGCATTTCACAGTTATTATCCAGAAGATGTTAAGGAGTCATTAAAAGATTTTAAGAAGAGAAATAGAATATAATTTTTTGTTTTTAAAAGTCTGTAGCAGAAAAGAAAAGAATGATTTGAAGTGTTTCCCTAGAGGTACAAAGTCACTGTTGTAACCCAGCAAGAAATGCCAAGGGCTAGAACTGAGGCACTGAGTGGTCATGACAAGAAGGGGATAGAGTACACAGATTTTAAATATGTTAAATTAATAGCATTTAAATGGTAAACAAGGAAAATTACAAAAATTACAGAAAATGAAGCAGTCAAGTTTGATGCTGAGATTTCTGGCTTAATGAATTTTGGAACCATTCACTAAGATAGGGAGCTCTGGAGAGAATGAGCAGATTATGAGTGTGTTGAATTTGAGGTGACTGTGACACCACAAATTAGGGCAAGTAACGCTTTTACAACTGTTAAAGCTGAGTTCCCCAAATCTCCAAGGCTTAACACCAGAAGAATTTGTTTCTTGTCAGTTGGTGTTGCACTGTGGGGGTGCTCTGCTCCATTTACTTATTTAGGTCCATCTATTTTTAACATGTGGCTTCAAGGTCACCTTGGCAGTGTCCAGCACTGTATACAAAAAGAGAGGGAGTGGAGAAAGCATGCTTACTCTAAACATCTAAGACCAGAAGTGACACATCACCTTAATCACATTCTTTTGGCAGGAACTAGTCACTGGGTGCAGGAGAGCTGGAAATAGTTTAACTGTGTACCTGGGAAGAAGAAATTGCAGTCATCCAGCCAGTCTGCCACAAATAGCTGAGTGGAGTTTTCAGAGGCAAATGGATATACAGAGCAAATTCTGAGCTGATGATATATTTGGGAATAGATCAGTTGGATCCCAAGGGCAGAGATGCAGACAAGCTCCAAGAACAGACTGAGACCTGGGCTTAGAAGAGCTCATTTTGCTTATATCATCTCTCCTCTTTGGTTTCTTAGACCACATGGTAAAACGTGACCTCTGATAACTACTAGCCCAATGTGCTTTAGGAATAGGCACATTTTTAAAAACACTAGATTTTTTTTGTCCCAATGACAAATTTCTAGGAAAGGTTTCTGAATGATTCAGTGTAGATCATATGTCTACCCTCTGACCATTTAATTGGCTGACTCATGTCACAGGAGCTTAGCTGCTCAAAGTCACATTGAAGCATATAGATGGGAGGGGAGAAAATGATCAAGCTCAAGGCATGCAAGCGGTGATTGCAGGGAAGCTGGGAGGAGGAGGACTGATCAGGCAACCAAATAAATAGCTACTACTGAAACTGAATAGAGTGAGTATGGTAACTGAAGCCTTGGAGAGATAAAAATGACCAAAAAGAGAGTACAAAGGGAAATAAGCCCCAGCTGAAACCCTTGAAAATACCACTCTGCAAGTGCCAGGAGAAGAAAGTAAACCTGCAAATAAGTTTATGGAAAAAAAAAGAACCTCAACTGTATGTGATGCCCAGGAAAGAATGAGGCTCAGGAGGAAGAGAGAGGTCAAGCTCTCAACTGCTGTATAGAAGTCAAGTTAAACAGAGAAAAAGAAGGTAACATTATGGTAAATGTTAAGGAGAGCAGCTTTGTGTTTTTGTTTGACACTTCACTTTTTTATGCCAAAGATATAAAAGAGAAAGTAGCACAACTCAAGGAATTGGTATCAATGTGACGAGGCTAAAGTTTTAAAAAGCTAGCCTACAGCTACAACACGAATGACACTTGGAAACACCGTGTTAAATGAGAGAAGCAAAACCCAGAAATCTACATGTTGTATGATTCCATTTGTATGACATTTCCAGAATATGTACATTCATAGATACAGAAAACAGGATTCCAATTGCCAGGGGATGCGGGGAGCGGCTACTCAATGGGTATGGATTTATTTAGGAGGTGATTAAAGTGTTCTGCAATGAGATAATCCTGAAGGTTGCATAAGCTTGTGAATGGACTAAAAGCCACTGAATTATACACTTTAAAATGGTGAATTTTATGGATTTCACTTCGATGTTTCAAAAAGCCCATTGCATGGCAAATGATATGGTAACAGATGAGGGAGGGGTTTTATTTTTTAATGGGAGAGTCTTGATGTGTCATGTGCAAAAGAAGACACAACAAGTTGGGAGAAAAATCTGCAGAAGAAAGGGGAAATGTTTGGTGCATGTGTCTGATTGAATGAGAATATTGAGGATGCAGAGCACGAGCAATGGGTTAAATTTGGACTAAACAAGGTTTTCCAAGAGAGAAGAGAGACTAAATCCCAAAGTCAAAGAATTTGTAAGAGAAGGACAGTAAATTAAAGAAATAGCTATGCTTTTCTCAAGTAGAATAAAGTACATGGGCTTTTCAATAACCATTTTAGATGTATGTAATGTTACAATACCTTAGGGGAAATTTTACTCAACTCCCTTACTAGGGAGCAAGGTAAAGTAACTTCCCCAAAATCAGAGATTTCCCTTTGTGCCCTGAGTCCTTTCACTCAATTCTAAGATACAGCATTACATAGAAGAAAGGAGAGAACACTGGAGTCAGATGGAAATATGTTTAGGTCCTAGTTCCATTGCTTATCAGCTATATCACCTTGATCAAGTTACTTAACCTTCTGAGTTTTATTTCTACATGTGTAAAATAGAAAAGAATATTTACTTCTCAATTACTGTAGTTCCTACCCCTATCATAAGCTACATAATAAACATTCTTCTCCCCCTTTTTCTCTTGTACTCCAGCTTCACTTGCCTCTCACTTATGGGATAGCTGAAATTTACAGAAATATGGTAAATGTTAAGGAGAAGAGCATTGTGTTTTTATTTGACACTTCACTGTTTTATGCCAAAGATGTAAAAGAGAAAGTAGCACAATTCAAAATACTATCGAGCACAGTGAATATAATAACAGAAGGATAAAAGTAACCATAATGACAGCTGATCTAAGAAAATTAAACATAGTAAACAAATCAAAGCAGGGAGAAGTCAAAGAGTATTTTCTGTGTGTAGTTCTGGGATGTACCAAATGACATGGGGTGACGCACTAAATAGCATAAAGCCTCCCATAAGCAAGAGGGCATGTGATGACTATCCCCAGAGGTAGAGGTTGGGATTAGGGATGCACTGCACTCAGAGTATGGTGTGTGACAATGGGGAACAGCTGTTCAAAGAACTCCACAGTTCATCAACCATGACCACAAAAGGCGGTGCCGCTGTGACAAGCACCTTGTGACATTTGTATGGCAGAGCAGCTGAGGAGCTGTCAGCTTACAATAATGCATCAAAGAGATCCATCAAATCAGCAATCCAGCCCACATAGACCAATGTATCTGTGAGACATACAGAATAACCAGAAGCCAGAGATGACAACCAAAGAAGAAAATGGAGAAGAGCATATATCAAGGATTGGGGAGGACGTTACAATGAATGTGTTCACTTATCATGTGTAAATAAATGTTTTGGTAAATTCAGTATTATAAATGCACCAGAGGAACTTTTAATTTAAAGGAGACATCGATTGCTACTATGAATCATTAACTTTAAACAAGCATTTTTCTTTTTCTTGAGTTTTGGTATGTCTGATGTATCAGTCAGTGTTTATTAGGTTTTGCTGCTATAACAAACAAACCCCACATCTCAGAGGCTTACAACAAAGTGTTACACTTCGACTGGAGAAGAGTCCAAGTTTCTTGCTCACAGTATATAAAGAATGTGAGTTTATTGGGGCTTTTGCTCACACAGGGAACTCATCACTTTCATTCAGGTTTCATTGGTCAAAGCAAATCCCCTGGCCAAGCCTTTATCAATGGTGTGGGGAAATAGAATTGATTTTCAGAGAGAAGATGACAAATAATTGAGAACAATATTAAACAAAATATATCATAACTTATATTCCTAATATGGGGTACACTTGCATATGTGAATCTGTCAAACTTTTAAAATTACATTAGCACAAGTTAGATTAGACAGGCCTCTCTGAGAAAATTAGGCAAAATGTAGCAAAATGAAACAAAATATAACCCTGTCACATCAGAAGAATATTTCAAGGAAGAATTTTATGGCTTCTGAGAAGCAAGGTTTAAATAAAGTATGACTAGTTCAATGAGTATTATTTCTATTAACACAGATGCTACTTGATTAGACAGCCATCTTTGTGCAAATGGCAAAGCCTAAGTCCATGCTAACAAGAACAAAAGGAAAGCTATTGGTTCATATAACTGAAAAATCTAAGAGTAGGTAAAATTTTAGGCATGGCTATACCCAGAGGCTCACAAATATCTTAACGATACTGTCCCTTTGTCCTTCCATCCTTTGGCAATGCTTTCCTCTCTATTCCTTTGCATTCTTATTCATGCTCCCCACCCCCATGCATTTTTGTAGCAAAGGTGGCCACTATTGGTTTTCTATCCCACCAACCTAGTAAATACACTGAAAAAGGAAATGTCTTTCTAACAGTTCTGGCACGGATTCTGATTGGTTCAGTTTGGGTCATGTGTTTACCTCCATAACCAGGAAAGAGGATATTCTGAGGTCAGGTCTCTATCAACTGTCCATCTAAGGTACTGGAGAGGCAGAGTGTGTGGAAAGACACCTGGACCCCAGGGGCTGAATAAGACTGTTGAGATGACAAACAGGTTGTTGACAAAGGAGATGCTGTGCCAAAAACAAATAAAGAAGCAAGCAAGCGAAGTCCATCAAGACCCTACCTGCAGGTGTTTCTGGGGTGAGGTTACATCTTACCTTATTCACCAACTGGCATTTATTTCTTCCAATCTTTCTCCACAATGAATCAATGTAGTACACCAGCTCCTAATAAGCTAATGAACTAATTTGCAGCAAAATTCTATAATACTATTCCTAATTTTCTAAAGTTCAAAAGGAAATCACTGGAGATATTCACTCCACTTTGCTATAGTTACTGTATTTTACATGAAATTCATCCACTGTATCCTCATCTACTACAGTAGTCTTATTTGGCATAACTTCATTCCCACATGAACAGGAAACACTGTAAATTGCTTATCTAAGGTTTTCTTTCTTGCTACAATGCCTTTATTTATCCAGATCTAGGTGTAATAAAATATTATAATTTACTATCACAGACATGAAATGAGGTACTTCTCAATTATTCTGATTCGGAATGTTTTTAGCAAAGAAAGCTGCTTTGCCATGCAAAATGAGTACAAGACTATTAGAATGACTTAAGACAGATCCGTTTGCCAGTCACTCTGCCAGAAACATTTTAGAAGCAAAGTAAACAAGGAGACCCTACCCTCTGCATGTCTCTGAAGAGTTTCCCAGACGAGAGTTGGGAATGACTTGGGCCTTTTTGCTCTTCCAAGTCAGTCTTCTATAACCTCTCATGTTTGTGACAGTTTCCTCCATTTTGAAGGAAAATCTCTCAGCTCATCTTTGAGTCTCAAAGTCTCTTCAGATCATCTTTGTTTATCCTATTTTCCTAGACGTTCTTAAAGGCAAATCAGAAATTAAAGTTTATCAGAACTAGGCAGGTGTTGCCTACCTCAAGACTTGAACGTACTTAAAATTCATCCTTGAAAGGTTACACAACTGTGTTTTTTTATAGCACTTGGTACTTTTTTTTAAGTTTCTAATTTGGTGTCTTGGGTGTATTCTTCTTGTTTTTTCCTTTCAAGGGCACACTTCACTTAAGGTAGAAAACTTTCTGGAAAAGTGACAAATATACTGTTCTCATTTGCCCATGAAACAAAGTTTCCATCCAGGCCAACTCTTAGATTTCTAAGGTCTTTGCATTACTTTGATTGTTCCTGAAATGCCTTCTAATACAGCATAGTCTTTAGTTTAGACACTTTCAAAGTGTCTGGTTTATTAAACATTTTCATAAACAACTATGTCATACTTTCATGTTAACGATTGGTTCAACGGTTTTTATTGTTCTTGCTTTTTTTATATTGATTTGACTTTAAACTTCTCCAGACTGGAAAACTTCCTGCTAATATTCTCTTTTCCCACTGTATAGTCACTGAGAGCTGCGGAAATTAAATTATGAAGGCTGCTAAGAAAATCCCTACTCCCCATCCTTTGCTGATCCTTCGTTACTGCCTTTTTGTTTATCATCTACCATTTTTTGTTGCTGAGCCAGTTGTGACTCTGACGGCCTGCTCAAAGGTTTCTTAGAGGACTGCAACCTTCTTGGTGGCAGGGATTATGCTGTCTCATCTTTGTTTCATCTGAAAGGACAGAATAGATTCTCAGCAAATACTTCTTAACTTGAATGATTTCAATTTTCTGTTACTTGCTAAGATAATAAATCCAGGGGTCTTTCAAACATCAGTTTTGCCCAGTTGATGGACTACCACTTAGGAACCACTGGCAGAGAACCTCACTGGCCTACTAGTTTGGCGGTGCCATCTTTCAGCAGATCACTTAATCTACTCCTGCTTCAGGTTCCTCATCTGTAAAAGGAGAACCAGTATATTTCTACCAACATATTCCCACCGTCTACTGATCAGAGCTGTTGCATCAAATAAATTATCTCTGTAAAAGTATTTGCTCACCTTGAAAACATCATTTTTTCTAAAGAAATGCAAGGCCCTAAAACTTTCACACTCAAGCTGTATTATTTTACACGTAAGGATATATGCTTGAAAAGAAACATAACGTCTTTCTGAAATCTTCACAACCAGCTTCAAAACATGTAAATTATAGGAAATATTTCAAAAAGGTCAACAAGTCAGCTACGATTTTTTTGAGCTGAATATCCTACATACAGTCACATGTTGCTTAGTGCCAAAGATACATTCTAAGAAATATGTCCTTAGACTATTTCATCACTGTGCGAACATCATGGATTTTGCTTACACAAACCTAGATGGCATAGCATACTACACACTTAGGTTATAGGGTATATTTATCTATTGAAGCCTAGGAACAACAGGACAGTATGTACTCTTATTGATCCTATGCTATAAACCTGTACAGTGTATTACTATACTGAATACTGTAGGCAATTGTAACACAACAGTGAGCATTTTTGTATCTAAACATATCTAAACATAGATTAAGTACAGTAAAAATAAGGTATTACGATCTTATGGGACAACTCTCATATAAGTAATTCATCAATGACTGAAACTTTATGTGGCGCATGAGTATATTTGAAAAGAAAGATGCAATAGAATGGCTGCAAGCAAATGAAACATCTTCCTCTCCATGACTTGGTTTTAAACTTACTCACAATAATAGGCATCCTCTTCTGGACCATGACATCTGTGTGCTGCAGTCTATTATTTTTCAACTGTTAGTTATACTTAGGTCTCCAGATCTATCAATCTACAAGGGCACCAGCTTTCAGATCATTGATACACCTCCTAATTAATTTGCTATTCCTAAGAATATGTTCAGCAGTCTGCTTCATCCACAATGGGGTTTTATTTCAACAGTACAGAGCAAAGACATTCTTAACTACATCATCTGATTTTCCCAAAGGAAGCACAGATTGACGGGAAATCTTATGTGAGTGTACTATTGCTTAAAATTGTTGCTAATCAAAACTTCAATAATTGAGTGTTGCTTTAATTTAAACAAAAAGTTATAATCTTACCAATGATTTATTCTGAAAATGCATTTCTTTCAGATTCTCTTCTCACCAGACACTTGGTTCTCAATAAAAACTTGGTGGTGATAACACCTAAGAGTATTCATGTTATGGCTTCTAATTAATCAGAAATGGATGTATATTTGTCATGGTGTCACGGTCCTTTGCATGTGCATGTGTGTATTTGTATGTTCTGGTCCTTTCACACTTTGCTACAATCTCTTTTTTTAACTATGTTAAGTGTACAATATCAAAAGACCATATTTCTTTGAAAAGAAAGGATGTTCTGTTCCATCGTTAAGGTGAGATGCAGATTTCCAAGTAAATGCTATATTTCAAAAGGTTGAATAAGTCAGTACTTACAGAAGTTCAGCTGGCTAAATTTAGAGCATTGAAAAAGATCCGATCCAAGAATAGTCTTTGGCTTCACGCATGTAACATTTTTATTTGGTAGTGTATTGGAAAGGGAGGAAAAAAAAAAACCAACATTCATTTTAAGCTCTTGCCCTTCCACATATTGTTCTTCTGTGATAGGTGAAAGAGTGTGGATAGTGGTGTTGGCTTCAAAATACTGCTTCCCTTAAGCGGTCTGTTTCAATTTTGTTATGCCAGTTTTAAAAAGCTTTGTTTGTAAATGTTTATATTCAAACTATCCTCTCTTACCTCTCTAAATTCAACTGTTTTCTTAACTTCACTCTATTTTTACAATCTCTTCTTTGAGCCATGATCCTTCTTCATATATGGTGGATTCATAGGTACTCAAGTATTATATTCATTGCTGCAGTATAGAATTTTTCTTTGTTGATTTTCCCATTTATTCACTGTCTTCTAATTCATCCAGCTCATACTTTGGCTCAGGATATAATCTGCTGTCCATTTCTAACCCCGAATTCCCAGCTGCCATTTCCGTAAATTCACTGTCTTTATCGGTGTTTCTCTAAATGTGCATCCAAAAACCTGGAGTGGTGACGAAAATGCCTGTTTCTGGGCCCCATCCCAGATCCGATGAATCAGAATCTCTGCGAGGCCTGGGGATTTGTATTCATAACAAACTTCTTCCCCAAAGATTCTGCAGTTTGAGAACCGCTGCTCTCTGCTCAGTCATCTTTCAATAATGATAGTAAGTTCACAACTTCTGTTAAAGCTGTAGTATATGTATATTACTTAAAGTTGTGCTAGGTACTGTAACGAGTAAAAACTCAAATCTCTGTGGCTTGGCCAAACAGAAGTTGGGGGAGAAATGCTTTCCTCATCATGTGACGGACATGATGAATCTCATCAACATGTGGCTGAAGCTAACAGAGCCTCCACCTGCTTCAACATGTTTCCCAGGGTCACCCAGGACATGAAAATCCAACCAAGTCCACAGTCGGAAAGAGGGTGGAGAAGCACCTACGAGATGTTTATTGGCCTGGCCATTTATCACTCCACCCACATTCGCATGGGAATAACTTGGGACTCCACTTAGATATTTCAGAAGTGCTAGAAAATGTAGTTTCTGGGCAGCGGCTTCCTAACAACCACTTTCCACAAGGGACATAGAGAAAAACTCTTTGATAGATCCTTGGCATCTCTGCCGCTTTGCGCCATCCAGAGGGGAAAGACACGAAGTGTGTGGTTTCATAACACTTAGTGGAATATCAGAGGCCTATTGTTCGATGACCCCCATTTCCAGAACTTCCTGCTCCAGCAGAAAGCCACAGTCTCTGAAGCCTTGTCTCTAGGTATGCTTGAATCGTCAATATCTCTTTTTCTTAACATTTTTCCTTGACTATCTTAAAATACAGAAAAATTTTATGATTTTGAAATGCTATATGAATACCGTAATATATAAAAAAGTGGATGAATCTTTCAATATGTTCTTTGTTCCTAATATTGAAAAACAAGTTATATCTCTATATGTATATTTATGTATATATAAAATACATATTTTTATGTGTGTGTATATGTTATACATATATTTTTATATGTGTGCATATATTATACATACATATATTTATATGCACATATACATATAAATCTACCACTGGATTGTGTATATATGTGCAAAAAAACCCACAGGCAGATATATTTTTCATAAATGTAAACCATTGCCTTACTCATTTTATTATCAAGAAGACATAGAGCACATCAGCCTAAGAAAAATTAGGGACTGCATGACCAGTCAACATAGAGGGGATTTATTGATACCTTCATATCCCTTCTGAGGCTTATACTGTACCATTCTATTTTTCTTTCTTTTTTTTTTTTTTTCTGAGACAGAGTCTTGCTCTGTCACCCAGGCTAGAGTGCAGTGGTGTGATCTCAGCTCACTGCAACCTCCGCCTCCCAGGTTCAAGCAATTCTCCTGCCTCAGCCTCCTGAGTAGCTGGGATTATAGGAGTCTGCCACCGTGCCCAGCTAATTTTTGTATTTTTAGTAGAGATGGGGTTTCACCATCTTGGCCAGGCTGGTCTCGAACTCCTGACCTCGTGATCCACCCGCCTCAGCCTCCCAGAGTGCTGGGATTACAGGCGTGAGCTACCGTGCCCACCTGTACCATTCTATTTCTTTCAGATAAAATTGAAGGGAATAAATCAGCAAAGTATGAAAAACTGTCATCAAGTTTAGATACCACCAGTTACACTGAACATTTGAAACAGACATATTATTGTAACAGGCATAGGACTATTCAGAAGTTTAACAGTCTATTTGAAGTTCTCAACCTGCAATGAGCTGTCATTTTTCATTCATGCATTGATTGATTCATTGATAGTTTACTTAGAAAAATTTCAGAATTAAATGTGCATTCGCTTTCCCTTTATTTATTTGGTCATTTAACAAATATTCATTGAGCCACTAAAAAGTGTCAGACACTCTTCTGAGCACTGAGGAGATAATAATGTACAAGCCAATCATAAAATAAAAAATGTCAAAAGTAGGGAGAGTGAGTTTGTAGACAAGGATAGGGGCTATTATGGTAGATAGGATAATTAGGAAAGGCCTTTCTGAGCTGTGGATCTTTGAGCAGAAATCCCAGTGAAGGAAGGGTATGTGACTTTTGAATATTCATGAGAGAATTGCATCAGGCAAAGGTAAGAGCAAGTGTTAATGCTCTGATGGAGAGATACATCTTATATGAGAAATCTCTAACATACACACACATAAGAAACCTCTGCCACACAATTTTGGGTAAATATTTCACCTAAACGGCATCATCTAGCTTAGAAATACCATAAACTACATACTATTATTTTTCTGCTCTCATAAAATTGTGAGTTAGAAACTGTATTCAGCTAGTAATGGAAATATTTAAAAAATAGGAGCTCCAATAAAATAGAGTATTTTCTTTCCTTCATGTAGATTAAAGTCAGGGAGCAAATATCAGAGGCTGGTACAAGGGCTCTATGGTATCATCAACGTTGTGGCGTCCTACTTTCTTTCATTGCCATTCTTTGTGCATGGATTCCATCTTCAAGTTTACCTCATGGTCACTATATGGCTACTGCAACTCTAACCATTTCATCTGTATTCCAGGCAGAACAAAAGGCAAGTAAGTCCCTCCCATCTGAGTCTGTTCTCCAGCTCCCTATCCCCACTGCCAGCTTCTGAAGACCTTTCCACAAGTCTAACCTAACAACTTGTGCTTACCTGCCCTTAGTCAGTTGGGCCATATGGCCCCTTTACCTGCAAAAAAGGCTAGAAAATGTATTTTTACCTGTATACATTGCTTTCCTTAACAAGATCAGAGTTCTATTAATAAGAATGAAGGAGAGAATCAGTATCAGGTCAACAACTAAGCCCAGGTTCAGTTATTAAGAGGTGTAAACAAACGATCAACCTCCATTCTCTAACCAAATGAGTTTAAAGGTCTATTGCTCTGTTAATTATCTGTCCTCCCTAGGTTATAAAAGACCTTTCTCAGTGTTTTCATCGCTCACTGTTGATGAAACTATGAGACATTTGTCATAATTTCTAATCTCATCAGGTTGTAATCTCTAAGGAGGCCTATAAACAGCATCTCTCTTCCTTAAATTGAGAAATAAAACAACACAGTAGCAGAGAGAAGCAAAACACCATTTTAGTTACTCTAGAGTCCAAATTAGAGGGTGTGGTTTCATGTTTATTAGCCAGTAGTCAATACTAAACCCCCAAATTATGCAGACTGGCCTACTGGTGATGCTGAACTTTTTCTATAGAACAAGTGCACTCCTAAGCGGCAAATATGTTCAGTAATTTTTCACAAATTTAACCATCAGATAAGCCACTCCACCTGCCCTCTGACAAAGTGTGGCACTAACTGTCACCACCACCTAGAAAGAAACCTGAGATGTAGGAAGGAAGTGTTCTATCCAACTCTGGTGGAGTCTGTGACACTAGTGGCCACAGGGAATCATACCTCCCCGAATCCATGCCGTTATGTGTACCTGCCCACTCCCACCTTAAATCTGCTTTAACCAAAAGAATAGGCCGGACGTGGTGGCTCACACCTGTAATCCCAGCATTTTGGGAGTCTGAGGTGGGTGGATCACCTGAGGTCAGTAGTTTGAGACCAGCCTGGCCAACATGGTGAAACCCCATCTCTACTAAAAATACAAAACTTAGCAGGGCATGGTGGTGGCTGCCTATAATCCCAGCTACTTGGGAGGCTGAGGCAGGAGAATCCCTTGAACCTGGAAGGTGGAGGTTGCAGGGAGCTGAGATTTTGCCACTGCACTCCAGCCTGGGCAAGAGAGCAAGACTTCATCTCAAAAAAAAAAAAGAAAAAAAAGAAAAAAAAAAGAATGTGCCATCCCTAGGCCTTAAAAAGGCTACATGCTGGTGCCATTGCTGTCTTGGGATCTTTGAGCAACTATGTAAGAGTCCAGCTACCCTGCTGTAGAGGCCACGAGGAAAGGTCACTTACAGAGGGACCAGCCCTGAGATCACAGAGAAAGAGAAGTCCAGCTGTCCAGGGTTGTAGCTAAGCCCAGTGCCCCACCGACTCACCTGCTGACTGCAGCCACAAGAGTGGCCACCAGCCAGATGAGTGGGACTCCCCAGCAAAGTCATGCCAGATGGCATGATTGTGATTAAATAAATGTCATTGTTTTCGATTACCATGTTTTGGGGGTAGTTTGTCGCAGATCAATAACCAAAACAATTAAACACTGCTGTTTTTCCTTCTTCAATATTTTTTTTCCTCCTTATGTAGTCTCAGCTTCAATGAGTATTACCACTGAACTTGAAATATTCACATGTTCTCAATAAGTATCAGTGACTATTATGTAAGGTGTTTTGTTTGTGCAAAGTGTAAGAATAAGTGTACATGTAAAGCATAAAAAGTGATAACCATTGGCAGGGCATGGTGGCTCATGCGTGTAATCCCAGCACTTTGGGAGGCTGAGGCAGGTGGATCATGAGTTCAGGAGTTTGAGACCAGCCTGGTCAATATGGTGAAACCCTGCCTCTAATAAAAATACAAAAATTAACTGGGCATAGTGGCGCACACCTGTAGCCCCTGCTACTTGGGAGGCTGAGGCAGGAGAATTACTTGAACCTGGGAGGGGGAGGTTGCAGTGAGCCAAGATCGTGCCACTGTACTCCAGCCTGGGTGACAGAGTGAGACTTCATCTCAAAAACAAACAAACAAAAAAAAGTGATAACTACTGAGCATAGTTTGCTGCTAGTTGCCTTGTCAAAACTCTGAAATGATGCCTAGTCTTCTTTCCTAATGATATAAAATTGTTATTTTTATGCTCTTCTATCAGTTGCAGTCTCCACTCTATTTTGTGTAACACCAGGTCATTTTTCCTTGCTTATTCTTAGAAATTCTTATGAAAGTCATTCCTGCTTGATATAATGAAATTCCTTAACTAGATTGTGTTTTTCTTCTTCCCTTTCTCATCCCTTCTGTTTTCCTTCCCCAGATGAGCAACACTAGGCCCTAATACTTGGTATTACCATAACCTCACATTTCATAAGCTTCTGTTTGCATGTAGTTGTTGTGTGCATTTATTAGTGTACATCACCTAAATAAGATGGGAATGCTTAACAAAGCTGAGAACCAGTACATCTTCCCCATTTTTGCCTTTGCTAGTATTGGGAAGGTAGTTCAAAACCGGCTACCATCATATCTAGGCACGTAGCACCAAACCCAAGAACCTGCAAATTATCTTCATGCAAAACTGCATCCCCTGAACTCCAGCAAGAGTTTTGACCTAGATCTCTTCATGATATGTTAGGGAAATAAAACATTTACTATCTAAATCTTCAAAATGTTAAGATTACCAGTTTTCTAAGTTAACAAGTCCTTGATTCATTCTGGGCTGACTTACTCACAAGACAGGAAGCTAAGTGCCTAAGGCCCAAAATACTTTCAGAGGCCCATGAAAATACTTTATTTTAATCAGAAAAAAAAATGTAAACTTAGGTTAAAGAAAATGTTTTAATATGTAATATTATTATATTCATCTTGATACCAAGGCCATAGTAAAATATAATTTTTTATTTTTTATTGAGGAAGAGAGACACAAAGAGAAAAGAGCTTAGAGCTCATCAAAGTCATAATATGGCCAAAGATTTATTAGGCTAATTGTTCTCAAAACATAGAAAGCATTAAAATTTCTGGGGGTACTTTTTTGTAATCCAAACTCTCAGCTACAATAGCAGTGATTGTTAAGTAGGGCTAGAATAAATCTCAGGAATCTGCATTTTTACTGAGCAATTTAGGTAATTCCACTATATACACAATTAGAAGAAAACTAAAAAAGCGAAACCAGAAATGAGAAAACAGAAATGATAAGTTTCTGCTTCCATGTAGCAAAGTTGAGAGATGGGACAAGTAAGATATGAGTATGCTGCTTTTTGTTATATCTTTTCGGTCCTAATTAATTTGTCCTCACCACATCATATACACCTAGCATTAAACTGTTGGCTCTGTGATCAGCAGCTACCTGCTATTCCTTTGAAATTCTTCCATCTGCGGATAGATTATTCTGCAGGGAAGGTGCACAATTTGTTGACTACAAGAAGACCACTTACATTTGGACACTGGCTAAAACAAGACGTATCAGGCTAGCCTTGAAAACAGCTGAGAGTCCAGTACATTGTACAAATTGTAACTGGTTCTGTGTACAAATAGGACCAGTTGGGTAGATGACTAAAGTACTAAACAAAAAATCAAAAGAATGCAGATTTCAGAATAAGAAATTACTGACCATTTTGACTAGCTTTAGCTGCTTTCATTTCCCTAAGAGAAGGGTGAAATCAGAATGTACAAGGTAAACAGAAAATGTGAGACAGTTTGGTTGGAATGACTGATGTTGGAACTAGCTTCCTGTAAAACCCATGCTCTTATTAAGATGAATCAAAGGACTGACACGGGTGGGCTGCTGTCCATGTCTAAGTGTTTAGAGTCTGCATCTGATTGCTCACTAGTGATAGAGGGCATAGTAGTTTCTTTCTGCAGCACGTGTCTGACATTTTGGGGAGCTGAAATTTATTGAGAAGTTCAGCAAATTTACCCAGCAAAAATCAGCTTCCAGCCAAGCTGGTTATACACAGGCCAGTAAATTATTCTTTAATTAAGATGAACTGAATAACCACCAAAGGATTTGTTAGGGGGCAGGGTCTGAACAAAGCTGAAAATTGTACCCCAGTATAAATAGGAACGTCTTCCCTAGGAGAGCCCATGACGTGGTCCGCAGCATGAACTGGCATTATTGGTTATTCTCTCCAAGTCCTGGGAAGCATAATCCAGTGCTTCATGATTGCAAAGTACTTCATAACATCCATTATTTCATCTTCACAACAAGCCTGTTGGGCAGCCTGGAGATGTGATTCCCATTTTACACAGGAGGAAACAATCAGAGAGAGATTAAGTAACTCCCCCAATGTTCCAGGATGAAAGAGGATAGACAGACAAGTCCAATTTTGCGCTGTGAATTTCCAGCACATCGTTTAGCTCAATGCCTTGCTCTCCTAAAATCCCAAAATAAATTTGACTGGCCTGAACACTTAAAGATATCATAATTAGTTCAATTGAAGATGTCTTGATAGACAGGAATGCTATTTCCTGTCCACCTCCATCCCCACAGACATGCTCTGTGAAATTTCTTTTCTCAAGGACAGTGTTGATTTAATTGGAAAGAACTGTGTTCTCATTTCCTATTTTGGCTACCGAAGTAGCCCCGGCCATATGCACAGTGGCCATCTGGAAAAATTCATTCCTAACTTCAGGGAATATTGCATCAGTTTGCCCTGAAACTGTTTACCCACTGGCTCTGCCCCTCATTTTTAGAAGCAGTGTGATTTCTACTTGGGTATACTTGAGATTCTGCCTAATAACCAAAATAAACAGGGGTACATAAGCCCCCATGGAGAATCAGCACACAGATTTAAAGAATACTCCCCTGTACTACTCTATAATTTATTCTCTTTTTTGCAGTTTTGGGTTTTTTTAAATCAAGAGTTGCTGAAATCAGCTTTTGTTCCATGTGCTCATAACTACAAGCCTTATTTTTTTCCTTTTCTTTTTTTTCTGATTAAGAAATACTCAAAGGTATAATCAGGTCCTTGCACGGTATTTAATTAGCCATAATTAAAAGACATCTACACAAAGCACAGTGTTTTTCAAAGTCTTTTCTTCTGTTACATTGTTAATGAATTAAGAAATTAATTGGCATTCTGAGTTACCATAGAAAATGTGGCTGAGAAAATTTTAACTGTCTTATAAAATTATCCTTTATTATAGATGATGTTCTGGCCCTGTATTCAATTCAATGTCATTCCCAATCATTAAAAGAAAAAAAAAAGCAAAACATAAGAATGGTGGGAAGAGAAGGACAGATAAAGGTATAAAAAAATGTTCCCATAGATCCATATTCTACTAAGAGTGTTTTAACATGATCCAAGCTCAAAACTAGTCCATTCGTTTTTGGGGACTTTTTTAAATCTCCAAATTTCTTAGCAATGGTGGGGAAAGTGGGCACAGGGGCCAAAGGGGTAGCAGGGAGTGCTGGGAAGATGATTCACTTATTTTCATACCTGGTAATCTGGCTTTATTGCTTAATAATATGTAGGAAGTATTATTTATATGATTAATTCTATCAACAATAACAAAGTCTCAGGAAGGAGAGTTTAATAAAGAATTTGAAAGATATCGTCTCATGTTTCTACCTTTAGTCTTTCAAAAGGCTGTTTCCTATAGACATATTTAAGCCATCCTTCCACTTTAAAGATATATAGTGACTTTTATTTGGGCAAAAAAAGTAGAAATCAAACAAGTATACAGATGAAGGATGTATATCTCTAGCATTTGAAAAGCTTGTATAGATTTATAAGATAACACAAAAATACCAGTGAAGGTGAGAAAGAGACAGCAACAATCACACATAACACTGCTAACACCTAATAAACGTCAAATAGCTCAAAGAAATACACATCAAAGTGAGATTTGTATTTCTCCTATACCCTTAACTCCTATATCATTATTAAGAATTTCTTAAAATCTTAATACCCAGTGTTTGAAGATACTATGGTTTCTGTTGGGACTACAAATTATATCTTTCTGCAGAGAAATTTAGCTATACGCATCAAAACCTCTAGAAATCATCACATGCTTTGACTGAATAATTTTACTACTCAAATTTTTTTCTGAAGAAATGTTGAAAGATGAAGGGAAGGCCTTATATAGGTTATTTATCATAGAAAATGTTATAATAAACTCATAATATCAAGAGTTAGAATAACAAATGCTAAGAGTCAAGTTTAAAATACGTATTGATGATTCATGTAGTTAATTATGGAACCAATAAAAATATTTCTCAAGAATATATTGATGAAATAAAGGCTTGTGATACAATGTTTGGTGAACAATGGAATATAAATTACATTATCTAAATTTTTAAAAGTTTGTGTCTAAATATACATTAAAATATTAACAGAGGTTATGTCTGGGTGGCTAAAATTACTGAAAATTTTCTCTTCTAATTTTTGTAAAAGGTTCTATGGAAAAAATGAGCTATTTAATTATTACAAAATATAAAATTGATTTTGTAAAACAAACTAAAGGTCAACATGTCTCTTTGAAGTGACAAATACTAGAGCATAAGCATATTTTTATAAAATATTTTTAAAATATGTGGACTTCTACCACAATTAAATCTAACTGAAAATATTTAGAATACTTAACCTGTGTATCTAAAGACATTAATGATTCAATTTTCAAACCATAGCTATTTTAACATTGTTAAGGAATTCTCTAATAAGTTTAAGAAGACAAATGATATTATCTACCCAGCGTAATCAGATAGTTTAATTTCTAATTGAACTTTATCTGGAGTCCTTTATATTGTGTTAAACAATTCAGAAATCCACTAATGAATGACTTAGACAAAATAATTGCATGTATAGAATGATCAAAGAAATAAAGGATAATTAATAATCATTTTCACATATATTACCGTATTTGACCCCAAGCAGGCTCTGTTTTCCACTAAATGGCACACAGCCTGCTTCTCTTCTGGGGAATGGGTTTCAAGGAATTTGCAGCTACTTGTCACATTTTTCTTTAATTCAAGCAAAATCTTATTAGATGTTATATTCGCATTGTTTAAAAAGCCCATTAATGTAAGGGCGTAAGTTATCCCTTCTTTTGCACACTTTTATTTATTTATTTATTTACTTGAGATGGAGTCTCGCTCTGTTGCCCAGGCTGGAGTGCAGTGGCGAGATCTCGGCTCACTGCAAGCTCTGCCTCCCGGGTTCATGACATTTTTCCACCTCAGCCTCCCGAGTAGCTGGGACTACAGGCGCCTGCCATGATGCCCGGCTAATTTTTTGTGTTTTTAGTAGAGATGGGGTTTCACTGTGTTAGCCAGGATGGTCTCGATCTCCTGACCTCGTGATCCACCCTGCCTCAGCCTCCCAAAGTGCTGGGATTACAGGCGTGAGGCACCATACCCGGCTCTTCTGTGCACTTTTAAATGATGTACTTAGCTTTATTTCTCATTCTAAAACTACAGAAATTTTCTCTGGATTCTCCATTTGGTAAGATGAAGATGCTACTGTCTCTCCCCTTTTCCTCCCACATTTTCCCTGTCTACTCCCAAACTGCCGTTTCTAGTTTTCATTGTCAAGGTTGGTAACATTTACAGTTTCCCATCAAGCTTTGGTCATAGGATGATTCTAAATGATGGAACTATGAACACATTGATAATTTATTTTTCACTAACAACCAAGTAGTTAACTTATGATTACATGTTCCTTCCTGTGTAACTAGTGTGTGTTTTATCCTACAGTTTCCCATTTCCTTTTCCCCCATTTTCCTTTTTTTCATAAGAATCCTTGACTTTTCTTCTAAGGCTTCCATAGATTTGTCAAAGTCATGTTTTAAATTCCAAGGGCTCCTTCAAGTTTTTAGATTTTAGTTTGTATATAATATCCTATTCTTTTGAAATGAAGATTTTAGGGGAATTTTTGTTTGTTTCTGTTTTTGTTTTGCAAATTTACTGGAGAATTTAATCTGAGTTTTACTGTGGAAGTTCTGACCCATTCCCTAATAGATTTCTATTTCTGAAGAGTTTTTCTTTTTTCCTTTTCCTTCTCCCTCCATCCTCGTTTTCTTCCCTCCCTTCCTCCTTCCTGTCTTGCCTTGCCTTACCCTTGTCTTTATCTTTCATTTTCTGGGCAGAGCAGACCACAGGATGCTCACCCCTCTCTGGAATCATTCTGAGGGGAGATTTCTCGCTGAACTGCCAGAGTTCCCCAGTGGGATTCTGCTCCAGATGCACACAGGCTTGAGCCTCTTTGCCTTTCTAGTCGCACTTCCCTGCTTTCACGCTGGCATTTCTAGAAATCACCTCCCATATAAACTGCTCTCATCTAAACTGAGACTGAGTTTTCCCAACGTGTGTATTACCTTTGACTGCACATTCATGTTTAAACATGAGGCAATTGATGAAATAGTAATATGAGGCTATTTTTTATTGGGAGAGTCCTACTTAATAAAATTTAGATATTTTGCTCTTGAATCTATACTAGCTATTGTAACTCTACTTGCTATTCTAGTCTCTAGTTTCAAGACACAGCCTATATACCCCAAGACAGATTTTTCTTCTGTTTCTCTAAAGAAAAACTGTATTACTTTAAAAAAAAACTAAAAATGTGTTCGTTGATGATGTTGCATCGCCCAGGAGGTAAAAGCCTTAACTCCTGGATATCGCAGATTTGGATGCAAGTGGGAGTGGAGGGTAAGAGGGGTAGCAGGAATGCAGTTGATTTGAAGACAGTCATTTGCAGGTATCCTCTTCTTCACTGTCTCCTCCCATCTTCTTGGTGTTTTTGAGAAGTGAATTGCTTTTGGGTCCTGCAGGGCATATCGGCTCTCTGGTTGTAACCTCTTATGCAGAATTCCAGCAATAACTTTCTCTACCCCAGTTTAAAGCTCAATTATTTTCTTTCTAACAGATAGCTGTTGACATTTTCTGCTGATAATGGCTCCCTTCCTATTATTTTCATGATTACGGATTTATACATATTTTAATCGATCTCTTTATTATCAATTTAAAGATGGCCTTTTGAAGGAAACAAGTTTGATCAGAATGCCATATTAAAATGAAAGTTAGATGTTTTTGCAAGTAAAGTTATTGGCTAAATATACTTTATCATTTATATGACTATAAACTAGTAAAAGAAGATCCCATTTGAAACTATGGGATTACAAAATACATAAGATTTTGGTACAGAAGGCACCTGACTCGGTTTTGATTGCCTTTGCTTTTAAATTAAATCCCAACCTTCATTATATTATTCTGCCCCTCCTTTTTTCAGAATCAGAAAGCCAGTTGATACTCATTCTGAAGTTTTCAGTCCTAATAACTTATTCATGGAATCCAGACGTAAGCTGAATTGATCATCATAGATTGTGATCAATTATGTTTGTACATCTGTGGTCTCTGTGGCTGTGCTGAAATGTTTAGAAAATATAACTTATTCCCTTTATGCATTAATGAGTAGGCATTAAATATTTAATTCATTTACATATTATCTGGCCCCTCTATTTGGAGCTGCTATCTGTTAGTTCTAGAAAGTATCCCAAGAAAACAATATTATTTCCAGTTTCTTCCCCACATTGTATCATTCAATTTATCCCTCTATGAAAAATGGACAAGGTACTTTGTGGTTCTAAGATTTTCTCTTCCCTATTTAAAACTTTATGTAGTAGGGCCGGGCGTGGCAGCTCACGCCTGTAATCCCAGCACTTTGGGAGGCCAAGGCGGGTGGATCACGAGGTCAGGAGATCGAGACCATCCTGGCTAACATGGTGAAACCCCGTCTCTACTATAAATACAAAAAAAAAAAATGAACTGGGCATGGTGGCGGGCGCCTGTAGTCCCAGCTACTCGGGAGGCTGAGGCAGGAGAACAGTGTAAACCCGGGAGGTAGAGCTTGCAGTGAGCCAAGATCGCGCCACTGCACTCCAGCCTGGGTAATAAAGCAAGACTCCATCTCAAAAAAAAACAAAAACAAAAAAACTTTATGTAGTAGATTAACTTACTTCTAATTTCCTCTCACAGTTCTAGGAAGGACTTGTCAATCTAATATCAAATACTGAAGACAAAATTCATTTTAAACTTAGGACTTCTCCTGATCCTCACAGATAAAGCCTGGTGGCTCTTCCAGTCAGCCAGAATCTCATTCTTAACCATTTAAAAATATACACACAGAGTGTATTGCCTGGCACTTATTTATTTCCTAACAGATAATTACTAAATAAATGAATCCTAGATTTGCTCTACTCTTGGCTCATGTGGTAGACAGAATAAAGGCAACCCTGAATGTCAGTCCACATCCTAACCCCTAGAAACTGTCATTATGTTACCTTACATGGCAAAGGGTACTTTATAAATGTAAGTTTTTGACCTTGAGATAGGAAGATTACAATGAATGTATCCACCAACATAACACTTTGAACCTATATGTAAAATTTGTAAAAGTAAGGCTGGGCATGGTGGCTCACACCTGAAATCTCAGTACTTTGGGAGGCCAAGGCGGAAGGATTGCTTGAGCTTAAGAGTCTGAGACCAGCCCAGGCAAGATGGAGAGACCCCATCTCCACTAAAAATTAGCCACGTGCGGCTACATGGGAGGCCAAGGCAGGAAGATCACTTGAGCCCAGAAGACCAAGACTACAGTGAACCATGTTCATGCCACTGTACTCCAGCCTGGGCAACACAGCAAGGCCCTGTTTCAAAAAAGAAAAAATTGTTGAAGTGACCAAAAAATGAAAATCTCCAGCCAAACCACTGTGAACTAAATTGTGTTCTCCCCAAATTCATGTTGAAGCCCTAATCACCAAGATGACTGTATCTGGAGATAGAGTCTTTAGGAGATAATTAAGGTTGAAAGAGGTCATAAGGGTGGGACCCTAATGCCATAAGAATGTGGCCTTATAAATGGAAGAGAGAGAGATTTGGGAAGATTTCTCCTTCTCATTTACTTTCTGCCATGTGAATACTCAGGGAGAAGGTGCCTATCTGCAAACTGAAAGGAGAATCGTCATTAGAAACTATATCGGCCATCACCTTGATCTTGAACTTCCCATTTTCTAGAACTGAGAGAAATAAATGTCTGTTGTTTAAGCCACCCAGTGGTATTTTGTCATGGCAGTCTGTGCCTACTAGCACACACATCCGAAAAATGTATGTTTCTCCACAAGAGGTATATAATCTCATGAAATCCTTCATTATTTAAACTGAAAGTGTAAGAAAGTTGCATTGGATGAAATAACAGCTACACAACACACAATATTTATATACCTGGTCATGATCCCCAATGAGTCATGAACTTAATGCTTATCCTTCTCATTAGTGTTTCTCTTTTTGAGACACATTATTTACAAGCCATCCTTCTCTCACAATGAACTATCCATTTCACTTGATCAAATTTGATTATAGTCTTGATATCATTTGATTATGGTTTCATATAATGCACACAAGACTGATTAAAATAAATTTTTCTTTCTACAACGAATTTGCTAGCAAGCAGCTGTGTTGCTACCTGCCCAAGCAAAAATAAGCCAGCATGTCTGTCACTTGCCAAGTTCACTGTACCTTCAGGATACCTATGCTATCGTGAGGTGATCAGAATCATTTGCTTTTCAAAATTTTCACTATACCAAATACTGCATGTTCACTTATAAGTGGGAGCTAAATGATGAGAATACAGGGACACATAGAGGGGGACAACACACACTGGGGCCTGCTGGAGGGTGGAGAGTGGGAGGAGGGAGAGGAGCAGGAAAAATAATAAATACTAGACTTAATACCTGGGTGACAAAGTAATCTGTATAACAAACCCCCATGACACATGTTTACCTGTGTAACAAACCTGCACACCCTGCACATATACCCCTGAACTTAAAAGTAAAACAAAATATTTTTACTCTTTCTAAAAATTTTTGTCAGTGTACAGGTACCTGCTGAGGAACAGTAGGATTTATGTTACAAACCAATGGCCAAATGTAAAAGAGGAGATGCATTAATTCTAACACCCAAGCATTTCAAACCTAAGAGCTGTCAAAAGTAACAGTTTCCCCATACAACAGTGGTAGACCATAAGAAGAATGCATAAGTGGATATAACTGGAAATGGAATCATTTATGACTTTATGTATCAAGGTTGGTATGATGAATTATAGCTAGAAGTAAAATGATCACATAAACTACAGTATCTAAGTAAAATATGTGCTAAGAAGCTCCTCCTGAAACATCACTGGTTTTTCAAGGCTGGCTCCTTACAGAATCCACTGAAACTCTGGTGATTTTCTAGGTTGAATGTTCATTGAATCTACTACAGCGGTAGTCCAACTGTGATGAGTAGATAAAGGCTGCATAGCCCTGTTGAAAAAGAAAAGCTGCATCTTGATCATCAGGCTCAGTTAAATAAAAGATTATTGCACAGCTACAAATGAGGGAAACCTTAGAACCAGCCTAGCACTGATGGTAACATTTTAGAAATGAATGTCATTTTGGTCAGACAAGTGATTACTGTCAGGTCAAAGAGACCCAGGAATGTCTCCTCAATCATTTCATGCACTAGACCTTTCCCCTGACCTTCAAGCAGTGCTTCTTTCATCTTGAAATTCAATCAATTGGCCCTCCCAATCAGAAACATCCAATAAAATCATGCAAGCCAGGCGAATAGTTTTGTGAGCTGATTATTGAATGATGTCTAGAATGCTGAAATCATAGTCCTGAGCAATGTTTCTGAAGATGTAAAAAGTATGATTCATTTTACCATTAGGCTGATATCAGAGAGAAAGATTCTCATTTGACATTTAATCTTTAGGGACGAATTCGATGCAAGCATTCATAACGTGGCAGAGAAGATTTTCACTATTGCTGTTCCTTAGAACTGTGACATGAATGGAAGAGAGTCCAACATGATATGTGGCCATATCTGTTATTCATTCATTCACTCATTCATTCAGCTATTCAACATATAATTTTGGAGAACCTATTTAGTGCCAATCAAAGCTTGCTATGGATGGTTCTATTGAGCCATCTCTCCTTCATAGAATAAATGATCCTCAAGTTGGGAAACACAAGTTATAAAACAGAATCCTCTATACAATGCAAGAGTATCATCTTAGCACCCCTCACAAGTGCTCAGTCTCTGGTTCAAATCTTCTAGAAAGCTCTAAAGACAAATTCTCAGGTGTATGAAGTCTTCCCTTCAGTATGACCAGTAGCAGCCATATAGCCCTCTGCCATTGGCATGGCATCCTCAGTTCAGTCAACAACTTGAAGGGATATCAGCTGCCAGAAGTGGTCTTTGGAGATGACAGCAGGATGTTGGTGGAACAAGTATCTTTGACTTGGGGTTTTATTTATAATGAGAACTGATTGATGGTTTGGCCCATATACACACACTCATGCAAATGGCTTCATCTTTACGGCACTAAATGTAATGCCATGTTAATTTGGATAAGCAATTGTTACATTTCATATCAAAGGTTTCTTTTTTTCTGTAATCATTTACTTAACATTTTAATTTTCCTTCTGCAGCCTCCCAACTAAAATCATCTAACAGTAATCTCTGTGTTAATACCAGACAGACAGAAAGCATCTGTATTATGTCAAGCGTAAAAGAAACAGAAAAGCATCAATTTCTGATCCTTAGGTAATATTTTTCTTCTTTCTTAACACAATTTTATGTAACAGTAGAATATGATATTAAAATATCAGGGCAAATTTTTGTAAACATATTTGAAATCTCCCTTTCCATTCACTTTAATCTTTGTCTAGATATGGATGTAATGTGGATACAGATTCAGAGAAATAATGGAATAGTAGTAAACTGAGTTATTTTTACAACTAAATCCCACCCTCCACTTCAGCATATTCAGTTGCTAAGGGGCAACATTTTGCCAAGCAGATAGTATAGTAAGAGGAAATCATGATACATTTTGCAATCCTGTGTCCTACAACAACAGGATATTAAGTGCCTGTAGCACTTCATCTAGAAATTTGTTATTGGGTCAACAGCCCACAATCTAATGATCAGAAAAGGAGGACTGGATCCTGTAAATACACATACATGTTTGAACACTGGCAGTCACTTTTTGGTGAAAATGTGTTATCCCAAAATTGGCATAATCACAGTTTCCACCTCGTTTATGACCAGCATAAAAAATTGCATAAAATATCATGCACAGCTGTAGTCAGAAGGAAGATTCAATTTGGGCTTTGTGCAGACTTGACTTGCTGCCAGTGCAGTTACATACATCATCTAGGGCTGCATTTAAAAGGATAAAATGCAGTTTTAATTCTTGTGGCAAATTTATTTTTTCAAGGAGAGATAAAAATGTTAAAATACATCATAAAAAGCATTAAGTCCCTCCCTGCCCCCCACCCAGTCCATCTTTTGTTAATATAATGTTAAAGGGTTAGCAAAAGATGGGAAAGCTATAAAATTAAAGGTTAGGATTGCAGCTCTATCTGTCCTCAGAATGAGAAGGTATCTGGTGTGACTGCATACTCCTTTTTATTATTTAGACAGCCTCGTTGGGAATATCATATGTGAACAACCTCGAACATCCCTGCTGGTTTCTTTGAGAAATCTCAAAGGCCACAGTGATAGAGAACAGCATGGGCAAGCTACTAAAGACAGACAAGGTTTTCATCTGAAACCCAAAAGCACAATATAGCACACAGTTTTACAAGGAGCTCTCCTTCACCCCTGTGGAGGAGAGGACTGAATTGTAGCATCCTGTGTGCGGGTGTATCCCAGCATCTTCCTACTCTCAAGAGCCTTAAAGCGACAGCTGCTTCATTTCCCAATGGGGGTCCAAAGAAAACAAGTGAGTTGGCAAAATCCACATGGCTAATTTTTTATTTATTTATTTATTTTTGAGAGTCTTGCTCTGTCACCCAGGCTGGGGTGCAACGGCACAATCTTGGCTCACTGCAACCTCCGCCTCCCGGGTTTAAGCAATTCTCCTGCCTCAGCCTCCCAAGTAGCTGGGATTACAGGCGCCCACCATCAGCCCTGGCTAATTTTTTGTATTTTCAGTAGAGATGGGGTTTCACCATGTTGGTCAGGCTGGTCTCGAATTCCTGACCTCAGGTGATCCACCCATCTTGGCCTTCCAAAGTGCTGGGATTACAGGCCAGCATGTACAGGGATTACAGTGAGCCATCGTGCCTGGCCCACATGTCTAATTTTATTGACTGAAGCAGAACCAGACCTCTATTGTTGGGAATTTGAATACAACATTCTTTCTACCTCTTTATGCTGCCTCAGAAAGTGCTTGACACCTCTAGGAATGAGAGCATCCACTGAGAGATACAGGTGAGAACTTTTTATTTTATAGGTGATGGTATGCTGGAGCCAATTGGCACAGACTCTTGAGAGTGTATTGTTTTCATCTCTCTGTGATTCACATTCAGTGACTTCGTGCTAGTAACTTGAAATTAACCATACTGGGAATATCTATACCACCACAATTGGCAAATACTACAAACCAGGGCTCCCTCCCACCCGCTGCATAGACATTGATCAACACATCATTCTTCTCATTGTATCACCCCAGGAGTCAGCTCATAAATGATTAAGTGTAATGCTGCTCTCACCCAACAGCCCTCATCCCCTACCTCATAAAGCTCCAGTGATCAACGCTCAGTTGTTTTCAGCACGGCTTGCCAGGAGCTGCTATGAGGCTCCTTCAAGACCATAAGGAATCTTGTGAATCACCTGTTTCTGGGGGTTAGGGTACACCAGCACACCCAAAGCCAGCCGATACCAGAGTAGGCAGTTTTGTCACTGACTTACAGAAAGTTAATAGGCTCAATAGTTTTGTCAGAGCTTGAGGTTCCAAAGATTTCTTTCTTTTAATCTAAAGAGTGCATTGGTAGCTTTAGTTTATGTCAATTATGCATAGCTTATTGTTAATCAAAATTATGCTGCAGGAGAAACAGCCTTTGGAAATTTAAAAAAAAAAAGGAAGCTGGGGAAGAAATGTATATAAAGCTAGTTCAACTGCAACCAGAAGGTTTTCTTTACCAACAAAAGGCAAGGAAATATAGTTTTTAAGAGCTTTGATGTAAACTTACGTTTGGTCCCAGGTCTAACAACTATGAGCCCTGTGATCTTATACAAGTTACAAACTTCTCTAAGTCTCACTTTCCTCATATGTAAAATGAAAAGAAAAATAATATTTTCCTCTTAGGGATTGCAAAGATTAAATAAGACAAAGTATACTAAACCCTATCTTCTTTTGCATACCCAAGAATTTTGCCCTATTCTTCACTCTCACTCTTATTCTCACTTTTGGTCTCTCTCCCCTGCATCATCAATGTTTTTGTTCTCTGCTCAGAAATTTATTCCCTGCCACTCAAATGACCTCTAATGACATTGTCAAGATTATCGGTGACCTCCATATTTCTAAATTCATTGGTCAAATCTTTGTTCTCATCTTCTGTGGCTTAGCATATAACACAGTTAATTAACACCTCCTCCTTAAAATACTTTTTTCACTTCACTTTCAGTACCCCAGAGTCTCAAGGTTTCCCTCCTATGTATGGGCATTACCAATTCCAGTTGTCTAAGAACTAAAAAGGAGAGCTATATAGTGTTATATCAGGTGGCTACAGGGTCACTAGACTGTAGTGAGGAAGGTGGAGTTGCTGCAGGTAAGATGCCTAGGAAATGAACAGGTCAGTGGTTTCCAATTTCTGGCTGCATGTCTCAATCACTTGGAGGGCTTTTGGAACTCATGTTGCCCAAGCCATACCAAGTAAGTTATCTCTAGGCATGAGATTCAGGTGTCAGTATTTCTTCTTTAGGTTTCCCAGTTGATTACATTGTGGGACCAACACTGCAAAACATTGATTTAGATGCAATAAGAGAAGTAAAGACAGATCCCAGGAGGAAGAAGCAGTTTATAGAAAGGCTCCATGGGGTAAAAAGTAGCATATAAATGAACACAAAAGACTGAAAATGTTTAACGACACCAGAACAAAGAAAATAGAGAAACATAGAAGACTTGTACAATAATGGTGATAATACAAGGCATAATATTGGTTAAAAGATGCCATAAAGGCCACATTTATAAAGTACTACTTAAGAGATTGGGAGAAAAGAGAGATGGTTTGAACTCATGAGAAAGCAAATAAAGAAAACAATTAAAAGAATTAGTACTGTGTGGCTGGGCGCGGTGGCTCACACCTGTAATCCCAGCACTTTGGGAGGCCGAGGCGGGTGGATCACGAAGTCAGGAGATCAAGACCATCCTGGCTAACATGTGAAACCCCATCTCTACTAAAAATACAAAAAATTAGCCAGGCGTGGTGGCGGGCGCCTGTAGTCCTAACTACGCAGGAGACTAAGGCAGGAGAATGGCGTGAACCCGGAAGGCGGAGCTTGCAGTGAGCTGAGATGAACCACTGCACTCTAGCCTGGGTGACAGAGCGAGACTCCATCTCAAAAAAAAAAAAAAAAGTACTGTGTGTCAACTAATAGAAAGACTGAGTCAATTAGTTGTATTTAACTTTGTATTCAACTATTTTCTTTGAGCTAGGGCAAGATACCTCAGTTTCCTCATATGTAGTATGTATAACAATATAAAATAAACTTATTTCATTAGTTCCTTGGAGGATGAATTTAGATAATTTATATAAGGCACTTGGACTAGCACTTGACACATAATAAACACACATTAAATGATGATAACATTATGATGATGTAGGTCTTCGGCAAAAGTTGAGGGAACTTTGCTAAGAAGTTGGCCTAAAGATAGGGTTCAACTGGGGAGAACTATGATAGATGCCAAGGTAAGTTCCCTTCCTCCAACCAGAACTACTGTGAAGAAGTTCACAAGAAATACTGTGAAGCATGAAAAACTTGTCTCTAGTCTGCCCATTTGTTTTATGGCACTTCCCCCTTCCTTGTCCTTCAAGAGCAGGATTTTTCTACTTTCGAATACCTCCCAGTAGACAATGATTTGATAACAGTACTATTCCTGGGATTACTTTTCTCAGTAGTACTGTATCTTAAAGCCTTATCTGAAACTGTGGAATGAAAGGCTTTATCCCCAAAAGAATGTTAGTAATCAAAAATTAAATGAGATAATTTAGATAAAAATCACTTTTAATTTATAAATTGCAATGCAAATATTAACCTTCACCTATGATAATTTACTTCTACAAAGCCCTCTCATTTTTAAGGGGAGTATCCACTTTATTTTCCACATGCCCATTAAAGAGCATATTTGATCTTACTAGAAGGCCAATATTCCTTACTAGTAGCACATTAATCCTAGACCTATGGGAAAAAGACGTGACTGCAATGAGCATTGTGACAAAAAGGAGGTTTTCAGGTTGCTTATACAAACTTTTGTTCTTTTGAAAAACCTTAACATGAAAGATACGCTGCTTTAGTCATAATCAGTGAGAGACTAAGGAATAAAAAGAGAGGAGACGCAGAGATTCCTGTGTTCCTGGAATTGCAAAGCCTGTTTGTTTTCAGAACCTGTTCTTCCATTTAGAATTTCCACTTCTTACCCATGTACTGCTGCTCTTTCACTCACCTAAGAAAACATTTATGAAGCACCCACTGTGCACCAAGCACCTTTCATGCCCCTGGAGATATAAGATGATAAGACATAGTCTCTGCCCTTGAGAAGAATGCAAGAGAGTTGGACAGGCAGGACACTTATGCAAGTAGATCATGCTGATGTAACGGAGACATTGCAAAGACAACAGGTACAAAGGTAGTAGGTACACAGTGCTGTGATAGCTGTTCTTAGTCCACAGTGGAAACCATGATATCGCAAGTGTGTCTTGAAAACCAAGGGCCTAATTAGGCAAAAGAATCTGAAAGAATGTTCAAGACAAATAAAAGAAAACGTGAACTGGCCACAACAGCATGGTAGTTAAATTCTCTCTCAAGTGGTCTTTCTTAGTACCCTGGTCTCCAATTACAAAAGCCTTTTGCTTCCCCCGCCAGAGATGCCATATTGTTTCTTTCCACTAGTCTATGGTGATGGTACCATTTTCTCCCCCTAGCTTGCTCTGAAGGTGCACATTCAGTTGGTGCATTCACTTGCACCCAAACTGACTCCCCCTAGGTTCACATCCCAATGATGTCTCTGTACCACAAAGGAAATGGTCTAGAAATGCAAATCAAGATTTATACATGCACAAAGGGATACACTGCAATAATATACATGTTTAAAACAATACCAAAAAGGAGTGAATACATTAAGGGCTCCACAAAAACAGAACACTCTAAAGCTCTTAAAAATACATAGTTCTGAAAATTTAAGATCATTTTATAGCATGGGGAAATTCTCAGAATATTTGCTCCTGTTACACACACACACACACACACCTACCCACCCATATATACATGTCTGTTGTGTTTACATAGGTCCATGCTCAAAATAGAAAATTTGAGAAAAAAATGAATATATATATATATTATCCCACCAGCCAGAAATAATCATTGCTAACATCCGGGCACACATTTTTCCAGCCCATTCCCCATACATACTTGCTTCTTTCTGAAGCAAAATTGGAATCCTGGGGGTTTGTATCATACGTGATGTTCATCCTTGTGTAACATCATATCAAAAACACTTTTCCATGTAATCAATTATTCTTTGAAAATGGGGCTTGTCTGTAAATATTCCATTTTTTTTTAATGTAGCATAACTTACCAAGCAGCTTCATTATGGTGGACAGTAATAATTTCTATACTCTGGTTTTCATAAATGATTCTTCAATGAACTTCCTTGACCATGAGTCTTTGTTCATGATTCACTTATTTCCTGAGACTGGCTATACAGAAGTAAAATTACCAGGTCAAAAGGTAAAAGAATTCTAATGCTCTTGAACAATATTTCCCAAATTGCTTTCCAGAAAGGTTATAGCAGCTGATATTCTCACCAGTGATGCACAACGGTGCCCACAACTCTCACACTTGCCAGCATCAACTGTTATCTTTTATCATCACTGCCAATTTAGTAGACAAAAAACAGTATTCTTTTTTGATGCTCTATTGCGTTAAAACAAAGAATACAAAACTACATATGTGATATGATCTCAACAATGTAGAACTATGGCCAGAAAAATAAAGGAAACACATGAAAGTGTAAACATTTTTAGCACTTGGTGGTAGAATAATAGATCAGTGCTTTTTTATGTATCATTAATAATAATATATATGATTTATTCAAAAGCTACCAAGTTTCAGCAAACATGCTACATAATTTTCATGCAGCATCTCATTTAATCCTCAAAACACTACAAAATTTTACCCCATTTACAGCAGTAAATGACTGAGTCAAGAAAACTGGGTAGAGGCTGGGACAGTATTTAAACCCTAGCTTAACTAATTCCACAGTTCCTGCTTTTTCCTCTTCTTCCTCCTAATTTAACATTTTTTTGCTTTCTTGTCAATGAGCATTTTTAATCATAAAAAGCAATAAAAGTCATCTTAACCATCTGCTCCAAATAAGAGAATCCCCTACAACATTTATTGCCAATAAAATTTGGCCAGCTTCTCCAGAAAGTAAGCTCATTCCCCAGCTCAGGGAGGTAAGTGTGAGATTCTCTGGACATCTCACAATGACCAGGCCTTGCCCAAATGCAAGGGGTCACCAGCATCATTACCTGGAGCAACACTTCCTTGCCCTACAAACCATACCACATGGGTAACTGCCTAGCTCAGCGCACATAATCCTGGCTTGCGCTTGTAGCACATCACTCTGGCCACAGGAAATGCTATCTGTATGAGCAAAACACGTAGCAACATTACGGACATAGGTAGCCAAAGTCAGAATCCAACTTTTGTCCTTCCTGCATTAATGAGAGGATTGTACTTTCTTCGTATTAGTATCAATTTTAATAGCCTTTAAGAACATAGCAGGCAGGAAGCAGTGATAAAAATATGATGTGTTCTTGTGTTTATAAATGATGTTAACTTCATTATTAAAGTTCAGATAATAGCTAGACAATGTTTAATCCTAGTCTTTTAAAAATTGTATTTCTTTTCCTCTTTGCTGCTTCCTCCTCCGCTTCCATTTCTTTAATTTTTAGTGGGTACACAGTTGGTGTATGTATTTATGGGGTACAGGAGATATTTCGATACAGGCATGTGATGTGAAGTATGTCATGGAGGATGAGGTATCCATTCCCTAATTCTAGTCTTTAAATACATGTACACAATATTTTAAATATATACTATCTACCTAAAATATTAGCAAATCTGAAAAGGAGTCATTACAACATGTCTTTTGAAGATATATTTGGATAGATTTTTTAAAACATACTACCTAATTATCATTACAAGCTATATAAATATATATTTGCAATAGGTGAATACAATAGCTATTTTATAGACTAAGAAACCACTTTTCAAATTGTTGTTTTGGTTTTGGTTTTTATTAAATCCTGATGTTAAATATTTATATTGAGAATGCAATATACAGAACAATAAGGAAAAAATAAAGAATATCTGTACGAGAGGAAAATGTCCCAAAGCTAACTCTTTTTAATATTCGAAGAACATGTTGATTGTTTATATAATATATTCAGACACATTGTCCTACATTTATACTAATGTGGAAATAAGCATTAGCAAACTAGAGTTTATTGGTAGAGTTTTGTCCAGAGAAAAATAACTTTTTATAATGATTCTATCATTTAGTAATAACTCCTGTTCGTTTCAATGGCTAAAATGTCAACATCCAGGTCCTAACCCCTAGCCCCATGCCATTGCCTTATTTCATTTTAACTCCAGTCTCTGTTCATTGTTGACCTCTGTGACAACAGGAATCAATGCACAGAACCCTTTGAGGAATTCGCATTCTTGAGAAAAGTGTCACTGAGTTACTTATGTCTTGTTTTCCAAGAGCCAAAACAGTCTGGGAATCTGATCACATTTTGCTTTTCCCCATTTTCTATGAGATGCCTCATTCATTTATGATAGCTTCACAGTCTTCTAATTTGCTGGTTGTTCTTTGAATTTCAAGGTTTTTCATTAGAAAGTGAAGTATTTTAGAAATCTTAATGTATACTTTTCAAATTGAGAAACAGACTTTTTTCTAAGATGCAAAAAGAAATTACCTGTGATGATATCAAGAAATATAAAATTATATGTTTAAATTTTAGGCTGGGTGTGGTGGCTCACACCTATAATCCCAGCATTTTGGGCGACCAAGGCAGGCAGATCACTTGAGGACAGAAATTTGAGACCAGCCTGGCCAACACGGTGAAACCCCATTTCTACTAAAAATACAAAAAGTAACTGGGTGTGGTGGTGCACCACTGTAATTACTTGGGAGGCTGAGGCAGGAGAATCGCTTCAACCCAGGAGGCAGAGGCTGCAGTGAGCCGAGATCGTGCCTCTGCAGTCCAGCCTGGGCGACAAAGCAAGACTCCATCTCAAAATAAATAAATTAGTTAATTAATTAAATAAAATTTAAAAGATTCAAATCCTGACAAATATTCCGTTTTTACTGCTTAATTTAATGTTTAAATTTACTGTTAATTTCTGGGGTTTAACTATGACACATAGTATGATGAGCTGATTGATTTAAGCTTAATTTGGAAAGGAAAATTAGAAAATCCATGTCTTATATAGTCATAAAGTTATCTTAAATCATTATTTATTACAAGAGAAAAAAAGAAAAAATTTAAATACACTGAACTATAGTATATTCTGTCACATAGAGCATTTTTTTTCAGAAAAGCAAATTACTATAATATGTACTTTGCTACCTGACAGCAATAAAACTCACATGACAAACTTTTACCCCTCTTTGTTTGTACTTGTGTCTTGCCAGCCTCTCAGTTTTCTGTATCTTCCCAAATTATTCTTGGTTATTAAACAGTACAAGTTCAAGCACAAAATATCACCTTAACACTATGAAGAACAATATTTGTTTTCCAAAGATGATCAGGTCTGGTTCTGGTCATTCTTTTTCTAAGAGTTTCTACCCTTTGTAAAATTTGTACATCTGAGCCATGCACTGAGGATTTTTCTCCCTTAGATCTGATCTGGGGCCTAAGTTTTCTCTAAAAATGAGGGGATTAAACTAGAAGGACTTCTGACCTTTATGGGCAATACAAATTGTAATTAACCCAGTTTGGATTCTAACCTATTCTGCATTCATTCCACACGTATTTATTAAGTACTAGCATGTGCCAGGCGCTGTTTTGGGTGCTGAGGATACAGTGGCAAGTGAGAGCCACCTGGTCCCTGCCTGAACCTAATTACACTCTAGGACCTAATTCCAGCCAAGCGAGGAAGTTGATGATGCCGCATCGATGTCCCAGTTGTTTTTTTCTCACTAATGCCCTCGTCCTCTTCAAATGAAAGACTGAACTCTTCACAACTTATTTAAAAGAATCAGATCATTTGACTATCACACCAAATATATTGTAGACCATTATAGAATCTTGACTCAAAGTTTAGAGGAACACACACAAAAAATTATTTCTATTTTTCCACCTACAGTTTCAGAGCCAAGGGCACTTTGGCTGGCTTTTTTTTTCTTTTTCTTTTTTTAAAGAAATGCCAAGTACAAGACAGGGCCACAGATCAATTGAATGGTTTGTGTTTAGAAAAGCTTGGGGGCAGGAGGAGTTCTGTCTCACACACGCACTTTAAATAATGGGCTCATTAGTTCCTAGTGAATTCTTTTTGCACTAGGTGAAAAAAATATTTCATCCTACCTGGTCCATTTTTCTTCAGGGAAAATTCCCATCTGGAATTGTTAACCACCTTGAGGGTCAGAGATTTTCTTTGAGAATCAGAGGAAAGCAATGAACCTCAGACCTGGCAGGTGAGGGGACCAGGAGAAGACAGGAAGCACATGTGTTCAAACAGACGAAAGTGTGCACACAGGTAGTTCATGCCCAAGGTAAGCAACTCAGTACTGGAGTATACAAAATATTACAGTTCACAAAAGTGTGTTCTACAAAAATTAGGGTTACTGTTACCCGGGTGAGGAGGTTGTTTCCAGAGTCAGGGAGTCTGGGAAATGCTGGATTTGAAAGTGATTTTTCAAAATTCTTTAGTATATGAACGTGCACTGCGCTTCCTTAAAAAGATGATGTGTGTGTGACAATAACTCTCCAACTCCTCTGGGCATGGAACCCCCTGGAATTGCCTCTTCTGACCGGCGTTCTAAGAAACACTCCCAGAAATATTTCATTCCTCACATCCCTACCACACTCTCAGATCCATCAGTGGAATCTGGTGGCAGAAGATCATCTACTATGAGAAAAAAGTCAGTCAATAACATTAAGGTTAATCGTCAATGACTGTTGTAACATGAGCATTAAAAACAAATAACTGTCCACTTGAATTAATGGAACTTTTTGCTTTTTATTTAAACATTTGGCCCCAAAAGCACAATGTGAGTGTGGTTTGAGCGAGTTTCTAGGACTTTCTCTGCTTCAGTTTTCTCACATATTAATATGGATAAAAAGTAGTACATACCACATACCATTATTGTGAGAATTAAATGACTTAGTACACGTAAGGCGTTTCGAACAGTGTTCTGTATGCATATATGTTCTCAGCATATAAGGACCCAATAAATATTAGCTGTAATTTTTATTTTCCCAGTCATACCAAAAATAAATAACATGTATTGTTAATATATTTTTATATATTAATCTATTATATTTAATCACTCTGGTAGCTCAGAATAATGTATATATCCACAGAGAAATTATAAGTATTAATATTTTCCAAAGCAGACAATGGATACTCTGAGAATATGTGAACATAAATGAAAACATTCGGGGAGGGAAAATTACATATTTAGAGGGAAAAAAAAGCCATTTCTTATCCGTGAGAGTTGCTTACATTTCCATGTAGTTCTATACAGATATTTAGAGCTACATCACCATGTAGAAACTTGGTTAAAGAGTGAAGTGAAAATGGATTAATCCTTCCTGCTCACATCTCCCCATATTCATACAATACTTTTTGGCATTTTTCGATTCGTTTACTGTAGAATAAAATAACTGACAATTACAACCTGAGGTATTTAACGGTAAAACCACAGCCTGCTAAAAGCAAGCCATCATCACCCATATAAGGACACAAAATATGAGAGGACTCAAACCTGGCTGAATTCCACTTTGACTTGCCTCATTATCATAAGCTCCTCTAGAAGGGATAGGGAAAATTCTGTTTCCTCCTATTGGTTTATCTTCCTCCATGACTCTCTTTTCTCATAAACCTAATTACCACATGATAGCCAGCTTGCGCCCCTGCTTATAACTCTCTGATGAAGAAAAAAGAATGCTTGTACCATGTTGGTGAGAATGTAAATTAGTTCAGCCACTGCGGAAGGCAATTTGGAGAATTCTCAAAAAACTTACAGCAGAACCACCATTCAACTCAGCAATCCCATTACCACATATATATATCCAAAAGAAAATAAATTGCTCTATCCAAAAGACACATACACTCATATATTCATCACAGCACTATTCACAATAGCAAAGACATGGAATCAACAGTGGATTGGATAAAGAAAATATGGCACATACTGGTGTATGGGTGGTTCCACGGTAGAAAATATGGCACATATACACCATGGAATACTACACAGTCATAAAAAAGAAAAAAACTGTGTCCTTTGTAGCAACATGAATGCAGCTGAAGGCCGTTATACTAAGCAAATTAACACAGAAACAGAAAACCAAATACCACATGTCCTCACTTATAAGTGGGAGTTAACATTGGGTATTCATGAACATAAAGATGGCAACAATAGATACTGGGGATTATTAGAGGGTGGAGGGAAGGAGTGGGGCAAGAGTCAAAAAACTATCAGGTACTATGCTCACTACCTGGTTGACAGGATCATTTGCATCCTAAACCTCAGCATCATGCAATATACCCATGGAATAAGCCCGCACATGTACCCCCAAATCTAAAAAGTTGGAATTAAAAAAAGAAAGAAAAGAAAACCATCTCCAATTACTTCCCATTGTGCTTAGAATGGAATCCTTAACTAATGATGCGGGTGGACTGCTGCTGCTTCTGACCTCTTAACTCACACCACTCTTCCCTACCTTAGCCATTTTCCATTCCTTGAAGCAAGTTCTTCCCTGCTTCAGGGTCCTTGTACTCGTCATTGCCTCTACCTGGAATGTCCGTCTCTCACATCATACTTAGCCTGATTCCATCTTACCATCTGAGCTGGTAAGAGATGGTAAAGGAGACGCCTTTCCACAAGCCTTCCCTGATTCCTCTAAGGTAGCCTTCCTCTTCCTGTTTATTGTCCAACATACCACCAATTTTATTGCCTCAAAGTACCAATAAATATTTGACATTAAGTAATACATTAATATTAGCACCAAAATTGTTCTCAATAGTTATAGCCATGGCATAAATGAAGTCTTCCATATCTGTTCTACTTTAAGGAGAAGTTATCCTTACTTAGTTATTGTTACTGCCCTATATTAAGTCCCTCTCACCCAGTGAGCTGAAACAAAAATTAGGTCATTTCTATCATTTACAATAAATTATAAGGTATATAACTGCTAAATTAATTTTAAAGCATCCTTTGGGTATGTGAATAGTAGTAAGAGAGGAAACGGAAGCTCACATATTTCACTTACAAAGTGTTTTATAAACTTTGTACTCAAAGTTTTATAACACTTTGCAAATGGAATATGTTTTCAGAAAATGAGACTGTTTTATCTCTTGGTTGATCCTGAACCCTGGAAGTATCAATAATTCATGAAATCATACAGTTTAAGCATTGGAAGAAAACACAATAGCCTTAGAACTAGCCAGGTCTCCAGCATTTGAATCCCTGCTACGATGTTCCTACCAAATAGTTATTCTTCATTAATCATGAATTCACAACCTCTTGAGGTAACACTTTCTTGTTTGAAGACCTCTGACTTGAAGAGATAAGTCCCACAGTGACTTATACTTATTGGTGTATTTCAGTATCTTAAATCCGAGTGGAATAAATCTAACCTCTCTTATACACACCAGACTTTCATGCTTCTCAAGACAACTGTAATATCCTCTTAACTTTTCTTTTCTCTGAGACAAAACTTTTAGTTCCTTCAACTATTCTTAATATGCCATTGTTTCACATTATCGCCAGGGAGTAATCTTTTAAGCTTACATCACTTTTCTTTATAGCCTGCTTCACAGAGAGAACCCAGAATGAACCATTTGCCACGGGTAACCAGATCACTACAGAGCAAAGCAGTCTGTCAAAACCCATGTTCATGATGTCAAAAAAATAACAATAAAACATCAGAGTAGCTGGAAATTTAACACACAGAGTAGAAAAAACAAAAGAAAGGAACCTGGAGAATATCTGCTCCTCTTGCACTCCTCAGCCACACACTCTCTCTCTAATCATTTCTAATCTTAACTCTTTTTGCAACTAAGTTCATAATAGTCTCTCTCTTCCTGAATTTTTAGAGACAATAAATCCTATTTCACTTCCACTATATGAAGTTGTCATTATGTGATTATTTTCATCTACAAAAATAGCCGTTTCTTAGAGCTTGACCCAATGTTATCAGGTATACATAAACAAAATAGACATCACTATTGCTCAAGTGAGAAACAGGTTGATGGAGAGTAAGGGACTTGCCTACAATCACAAGCTAGACAATGACAAAACCAGGATCTGAAGCCAAATTCCTGATCCAACGCTCTTGCCACCTTAGCACAGGTCCTTTCCCAAGGCCAGCTTTTGGATTCTTAGAGAGAAAGTGAATGTGGTCTATGGCAAGGCAGATTTTATCATCTCTTCTTGTTAAACATGTAGAAACTGAATCTCAGAGAAGTTTATTAACGTGACCAAAATCACAAACTGGGGAGTTGGGAACTCAACCATGGGTGCCCTGACTCCAGGGCAAGGGACTCGTAGCCAGCATGACAGGTTCAGTGTGTCCCTGCTAACATTTGCCTTTCCAATGAACAGTTCCTGGTTTGTGGGTTTTCTAAAATTTTAAAACTGCAAAAAACTACAGAAACTAAACGACCAAACTCTGTTTTCTCCTTTTTTTTATATATGCTGTTTCTTCTTACAAGCACTCAAGACCACATATTTGATTTACATCTTTAAGCACTGGAAACCATGGTGACAACTTGAAAAAGCTTGAGAGGCTAAAAGCACTTGTACCAAAGCCATTCCCAGGTCCAGGTTTTGTTCCATTGCAGTTTTATATCTAAATTATGAAGCTTTTCTACAAATCGGGTTCATAGGGAAAGTGTTGAGTCATTTTCATTATTGCATCGATTCTACACAGGAGTATCACTATAATATTTGAGGAAGTAAAACAGTCACTATGTTTAATTTATATCTCAGATCGATGGAATTATCAAGTCATCTATGTGCATCTGTTCAAGTGATTCATGCTTATGCTCATATACTGGGTAGTTTCATTCTTCATCTTTTCTCAGATAAGAGACTGGCAGTTCCAGAAGCCTCCATCACTAAGTCCTGCAATTCAGTGGATTCACTAGCATCTTAAGTTTAAAAACACAAACTTTCTTTAAACTAGTGGTTCTTCAGGTTTCATAGCAGCAGCAACAGCTGAAACAGCAATAAGCATGTCAAAGTCATGAGAATTACAGTAGTCAGAGAATAACTTACCATGTGAGGAAAAAAAATGAAATTATACTTACATCGCCATTTCCTTTGCAAAGTACTTTTTAAAATGAATTTGTGCCAAGTGGGGCTCAAGCCAAGCCTTCTCTCCTTCACAGCTCACCTTTCCTTAGTTAAAATGTTCAAGTCGTGACAGCACCACTGTTTCCACAGCATTGTGGCGTGTGGTTAACAAAGACAACCAACAATTACTCTGTGAGGAGAGAAAAGTTAATGCTAGAAGCAGAGGGGAGGAAGATTACCTGTGGAGTCCAATGATGACTAGTAGCAGAGTCTACACTTTCTAATAATATCAACTATTGATCCCCATTGAGTCATTTGCTTACAATACACATTAGGTAATGTTTGTCTCTGCTCTCATCCCATGGCAGCTGATCCTTTATTAATAACACATTCCTAGCACTGATGAAGCTGAAAAGAGAGGCAGACATGGACCCCACTCCTGATTCATGGGCTCGCACCTTCCTGGAAGAGTTAAGAAAGGGGCACTGGAAACGGAACGAGATTGATCTTTCAAGCAGTGAGAGGATAGAAAAGAAAAATTAGGGATAGAAACAAATTTTGGTAAATTGTAAGTAACTTGTGCAAGCTCTGAAAATAAATTGGTGTTACAGGGACCTAGTTATATCCGCTTTCATCCCATGGCGAGTTGATAATGTATACTTACATAAAATGTATGCCCACTCACAAGCAAAGCTCATTCCTAAAACAACATTAAGCTGGTAGCCATATAAAAGGGAGACCCCTGAAATCTCTAAACCATTGCTTAAACAGCAATATTAACTTTGTGTGTTTTCAGGTAGTTGCATTTGTAATCGTGTTAGGATGAATAGGTGAAAACAAAAAATGCAGCACTGTCAACAATGGGGGTGGTTTAATATTGCCACCCACCCACACAGTAATTTGAATGTTTCCTGAATCTAGGATATTTCCATTTTCATCCTTAAGTGAACTTAACTGTGTTTCAACATTCATCTTGCTACTTGCCTGTAGACTCAATAAGATTGAAAAGGAAAGTGGCTACTCCCCAAGGACCTTCCAACCGACATTTCTACAAATTTTGAGTTGAGAATCACGGGAAACAGGAAAAATGCAAGTAACGGTCCCTACCTACACAGCAAATATCTGTAGGACTTTTGACAAGTAAACACATTCTGATCGTGTGTGGACTGTGTCAGTCCAGACAAATTTTTCTACTGAAGATATAAGGAAACACTGCCAAATAATTATTAGTCGGAAGTAACAAATGCTTTTTAGATCAAGTTATTTCTTCCTTAGTACAGCAGTCCTTCTTCCAAACGTATGGAAGAACAGGTAATTCATTCTAGCTCAGTAGAAAAATGTGAAAACAAAAGGAGCAATTTTGTGTTTTCTCTGTATTGGAATATTAGATCTATTCTACGGGTAATCAACTTTTCCTTCGAGTAAAGTGTTCTATTTTTTAGGGAAGGTGAGCTCTTCAGTCGGCAGATGTCAAGCAAAGCCATTTTTTAAGTGAGCTCTTTGCAGGAGTGGGTTACCTTCACATTAAGGCAGAGCCAGAGGTACTGTGGCCCAAAGGACAGTACAGCTAAAGCAATTTCTCATGTGACTGACTGTCCAGGGGAGAGCCCGCATGAAAACATGACTATCAGTGGAAGCTCCCGAGGTCTTATTTTCTTATTGAAATAACAGGTTTGAATGCTCGCGTGTCAGGTTTCCAGAGTTGTCTTAGCTATCATAATTTTTCAAATGAGTGGAAATAAAAACTAGAGTAGCATATCCAACTGCAGTTTTATAGTATTTCCACATATGCACTAACGATAAAGTTCTATAATCTACAGTTTTTCAATGTTTCTTCATAAGGAAATGATACCACAATACTACTATTTCTCTCTTGGCTCAGTAAGGCTAGAGGAAGAAAAAGAAGTCTACTTCTCTGGGGGTGATTATAATGGTTGTAACATTTATAATAATTATAAATTTTGAGATCATGAAATGCAAAGGTAACCATAGAGATAGGAAACCTAGGCCAGGGACTGAAAAAAAAACCTGCTTCATTCGTTGACATAACCCGCTTCTGATCACATATGAAATGCCTACACATCACCTAATACACATTAATAGTAGAGAAGCAATAAATAACTAGAATTCCTAGTAAGAATAGTAATAATATTAGGAGTATCATCATGACTATTACTTCAGATTCTAGATGTAAAAGCTGGTAATAAAATCTGATCTTTTGCTTTGCTCACATGGATATTACTGAGGTAAGAACATACTTTTCTGATAAATGTACTATGGGAAAAAAAAAAAAAGTCATTTTATTGGTATCACACTAAGAAACAGATATCCCAAACACTACGTGAGTCGGCTTTCCATGGAGGAGTCAATTTCCACCTTTCCTTTTAACAGTCTAATATAATCTTTTTACGATTGGGTTGAAATGTCTTTTACGTTCACTTTCCATTTTTGTTGGTATTGAAATTAGGAGACAAGAGGAAGGGCTAATATCCCTTCATTTTTAGCTCTATGGTAATTCTGCAGGCTTTTACAAAACTATCAAGCATTTCTGTGTGTGGTTGTTGTATGTTTCTTTTTAAGTCATGTATTTATAAGCATAAAAAATGACAATGGCAGCTTTATCTATTTGATGGTTTCAACTAACTGAGAATGGGGTATGGGTGAAGAGCAGTGAACAGAACTCATTTCAGGTGTCAGAGCACAAACTTAAAACTTTGTCCCAGCTGAGTCTTTGCCACCTGAGTGTTCCTATCCAGTGATAGGAACAGCCAGAGGTAACCTCACTAGCCCATGAGGCTGCCTTGGAAATACAGATGCTGGAGCAGTGACCTAGAGAGAGGGGACCCTGTGCTAGAGAGAGAGGACCCTGACAGGCTGACTCCTGCATTTTTTCCTGTGACACCCTCTCGCCAAGCCAAATCCTTTGTGATACCTATATCAACTTCCAAAGTCATGACTCCTTTTCTAGACTGAAACCCAGGACAGTCTACAACCTCTACAAGTGGGCAGAACAAAATTCTGCCTGCATCACCGTATCTGATTCATGGCTCTGCTCGCGATCACCTGACAAACCACTTAACCTCGCCATGCTCCAGTTTCTTCTGTAACCCAGAAACACAATCATGTGAAAATCTCTCTCCTGGGATTTTTAGCAGTAATTACATACGTATATGTATGTATATTTATATGTGTGCCTATGTATATATATTAAAGCACTTTAGCTTATGAGATGCTCTAGCAATATTTAAAGATAAAGTTAGAATAAGTGAATAAGCCTGCAGCTGTAATGGGTCTGCTGTCTTCGAGGCTGCTAGTATTAAACAGCACAAATTGCAGCTGATCTTCCCAGGTCTCTACCCCTGGGCTTTGCCACTGACTCGCTATGTAACTTCCACTTTGGAATGTCTCTGCCTCCGCATTCATCTTTAAAATAATCTGAAGTGATGAACTCCCTTGTAGGGCATAGAGGAGGGGAGAAAAAAAGCCAAGGGATTTAATAAGTGTAATTGAAAAAACAAATAACAGACAGGATCCAACTCTCAAAGACATAGTTGTTATTCCTATTCATATAAATGCAAATTCAGCCCAAGAGTAAAATCACATGGAATTCTCTGATTTAAGGAATTTGCCCAGTAATAAGCACAGACATTTTTCTGGTTTCCGTCAACCAAATAACGAACAGGTTTTAGGAAATGCTCACGACCTTGCCTTGAATTATTTGTATACGGCTTCTATAATTTAAATTGTTGGGGTTATCAATGGATAACGGCAGTCAGAGTTTAGCCATAAACCTTCCAAGTAATGGTGACTTCCTGAGAGCCCCTTCTAACAAATATTTCTAAACTGTTTTCCTTGACTCATTGCCAATAAAATGGATGGAAACGCTTTCAATTCTCTCTTTTTCTTTCTTGGTCATAGCTTCAGAACCCTAGCGCTGCTTGATTCCCTTCAGTTGCAGATATTGGTGGCTGGAATCAAGGGCCAGGCCCCAGAAAAGTCTCACAGAAGGGACATACATAGGGCCAAATTGGACCCTCCGATTCACATCGTGTATCTCTGAGATGTGTGGTAAGTGTCTGAGGTACTGATAATGCTGCAGCCAAGATGGTAAAATAGAGCCAACACATCACTCATTGTACCAGAAGCCGTTGTCGCATCCTAATGCCAATTGTGCTGCAATGCATATTGCTCAGGCCATCGCTAGGCCTGGGCGCTATGCATTTTAATTGCACATGCTGCAATTAAAATTTAGGGTTTCAAGAAATTACTCCATTTCTTTGGTTTCCAGTTCATTGTTATCTCTGCGTTCTTTGACAAAAACATATAACAACTGCAGTTGTAATATGGATAGAATCCTACGGATTGTTTGCAAGCACCTTCCACTTAGAAAGAAATACATCACCACCAATGAGAAAGCATTGGTGGGAGATACAGATAATGCACAAATTAGAGCTGCTGCACAACTCCAGGGGGCATCATCTATTCACCACATTGTGAACTGTGCCCCCTGGAGTTGTGCAATGAAAACATCCTACAAGATCATAGATATCCTAGAGAAATCTTAAAGAAAAACTGACTCAATACGTTAGAAATGTCCATCTAGGAGACATTAACTTCAGGTTCTTCTGTCCTGTAGGCCTGACTTCTCTCACATTAATCAGAAGGTTACATGAGATTATCTCCAGTGTTAACTCCAGTTCTGGAAGTTTGTGATTGTAAGAGTTAAGGCCAATTTATATATATCAAGTGGTAGTGCCAGATGCAAATGTTTCCCTCTTTTTAAGCAGTGTTCTTGTAACTAGTGTTCTATTAGTGAAAACAAGGGAAATTTTCAACCTTGTTTTCCAGTGGGCCTTAGGAAAGAGGTTAAGTCTGTGGACTGCCTGACCCATTCAGTTTCTTTCACAGCTAATGAAAATACTGCAAGAACTGATGGGCGGAATGGAATCATAAAGAAAAGGAAAGCTTCATTTAAGCAATATAGGCAGTATTTCAAAAATGATCCTAGAAGGTTTGCTTCCCCCAAGCTGCAAACATTTTTCAGGCTAAACAATGAAGTATGCTTTAAATCAAATGCAGACAAAGCAATGTCCTTGATTTGGGGTAATATTTCTCCATTTGGTATTTAAAACTGTGTTTCCTATAATGTGTTCTCAAAGTATCTTCTGCATATCACCAGTCAAATTCTTTACTGAGTTTTACTTTCTGACATTTGATTTATAAAATTAATGAACATACGAAAGAAACTTTTTGTTAAAGTTCCCATGCTCTTCTCCACGCTTCTGGTCCGAGATTCTCAGACCATATCATGCTCTTCCAACATCCACCCCTCCTCCCCGACCCCAACATCATCCAGTCAAAAATTCCTTATATCCACATTGGCCTATTGAAATGTGATCTGAGATTGGCTTTCTCATGAGAAAAGCCAGGTTTATTACATTCAAACAGAATTAGCAGCCACTTTAAATACTATAATCCAAGTGGCACTGTGCTTATAAACCCTGAGCTTTTGTTTTAGAAATATAAACAGAAGGGTGATCTTTAAAGCTGTGTAAGTCATCCCAATTTCAAGGACTGGGTATTGGTCTGACAGCCTGACTTTGGCTGTATACAGCTACAGAGTATTTAGATCAATTAGATAAATTAAATTTTATAACAAAAGTCAACAAGATCATGATAGAAATTCAAACATAATTTGGAGAAACACACACACACACACACACACAAGTCTGTACCTAGAAACATCTAAAAGAGAAGATGCAGGACTCTGACCTTATAAGGTGGGCAATATATACTCCCTCCAAAAGAGAATAGGGATACATTATCTCAGCTTTCAGGCTTTCTATCCAAACCTAAGCTTTACCTGGGCAGTCCGGCTGTTATACCCATTTAAATTTTCACCCACTTCTCTTTTCGGCACAGGGGAAAGCAAAGTGTTTCTCCTAACTTTATTCTTATCCATCCATTACACTACCCTGTGAGGACCTGTTTTTGTTCACCATTAGAGCCCCCATGACTTGCATATTGCATGGCACATAGTAAATGCTCAGTAAATAACTTGTTGGAATATTGAATTAAAGATTTTTTTTTCTTTCATCAAACACACACTTACTGAATGCCTACCACAGATTCTTTTTGGCATAAGCCCTCAATAAACATGTATGGAAATTACGGGACAGTTTCAAGTCAAGGTCAGCTTTTCACATGAGAAAAAACTTAGCTGGACCAGCAGAACCTTCTGTATTCCCCATGATCATAGTGAATTAAAGCAAAGTTCATGGCATTGAAAACACCTTGTAGTATTTGATACTTTTCAACCAGCTAGGAAATTGACTACTGGTCAGCACTTAATCCACCCTGGGAAATTTGGTACTTGGGCTACATCAGGTTGAATTTTAAAATCTTAACATTTATGAATAAAAATGAAAAAAAAAGCATAGAAATGACTATTTGCCCTTATACTTTTTGTGGAAAAACAGACTTAGCTTCCTTTACCTCTCCTTCTAACAAGTATTAGCATTAATCTTATGTTCTTATTATCGTATAAAAGTATTTTACCTTCACTTCTTATGAAGAAAGTTTTCTGAAAATGTATATCTCTTCCTTCCATGCTTAAAATATTCCTAATTGTCTTCAACATAAAGTCAAGATTCCTAACATGATTTACCAAAGGCTTGATGATATCACTTCATCTTTATTCTGCAAACTCACGCCCTAGCATTCTTCCCAATAATAACTATCACTATCCCTAAATAAATGTTTAATACTTGAAATTCCCAAGCATGCATTGCTTTTTTTCTCCCTCTTGTCCTCTCTGTACAATCATGCCTCTCACCATCCACTTCAAAATTATTTCCTACACACACACACACACACACACACACACACACGCTTTACAAGGCTAACTTCTATTCATCCTTTTAATTACCTCAGGGCTCATTCTTCCAAAAGACTTACAAGATTTCCCCCATCCCTGTCTCCCATAATTGGGGTTAGGTGTCCCTCTTAGATATACTCTACACTGTCAAACCTCATGTGTCCACTCACCCCTATCCAATAGTTTGTAAATTCTTGGAAGGCAGAGCATAAATGTCTCTGGATCCCTAGCATCCAGGAGAATGCTTGCTATTTCATAAGAACTCAATAAAAGTGAATTAAATATACCACATTTTCTCGATCCATTCATTCATTGATGGACACTTTCATTGATTCCATATCATGGCTTTTGTGAATAATTATGTCACATGTGGTGACACGGATGAAGCTGGAAGACTTTATGCCAAGTAATATCACACACAAAAAGATTAAAAAAAAGGCGTGTTCTCTCTTATATGCAAAATCTATAACAATCAAGTTCATAGAAGCAGAGAGTGGAATGGTGGTTACTAGAGACTGGGGATGAGAGAAATGAGGAGATGTTGGCCAAGGGGCACAAAGTTAGACAGGAGGAATAAATATGTATATAAGGTGGTGGACATGTCAATTAGCTTGATTCGCTCATTCCACATCGTATACATACATCATAACATTATGTGTACCGCATAATTATATACCATTGTAATCTGTCACAAAAATGTATGAATGAATGGAATAAATGAACAAATATATCCAGGCCTTTTTTATTTGTTCATACTTTCAAATTATTCTGCATGGATTTATTATTGAACCCATTAAGCCAATCCATAAACAAACAAAGTGACCAAGAATAAGCAAATTGCTTTCAAAGGATTTATAGTGGCTTTTTTTTTTTTTTTTTTTTTGGTGGACTTGCCATGTGTAAGATTTTAAACTGGACACAAAGAAAATATTATATCATCACACATGCTCATTCTCCCAAGCAGTTTTCTCCTTCTCCAGTCTCCTCTCTAGGACATGTGTATTCTTATTGACATTTTTCATGAGTACTATAGGAGACGGGATGATTATGCTTGGAAGTTGTGAGGAGTCATGGTAAACAACGTGACAAGCATGTATCCTAGTGTCGGCATGACTGTGACAGACAAAATAAGAGACAGAGACAGACTCAGCACTATTCATTGACAACTGCTAAATGGCTCTTCATGAACTATTCATTCACTCACAGAGGTGGAAGCTGCTCTCACTCTACCAAATTACCACACTGAATAGACATGTACATAGACAGTCTCCTACATAGTGTAGGTGAGCACAGTTGGCAGCTTGTACGAGTAGAAAATCAATGGGATGCTTGGCCTATTTTATGCAGGTCAAATGAATATTATCATGTTACAAACGTCTCTGATTCAATCCATTCAATTTTCTGACTAAAGCAAATACTTTTTATTGGACAACTATTGCAATATAGACACAAATAAAAATGCAGATTCTCAGAGTTTATAGTATAATTTTTGTATATTAATTAGTATACATGTTTAGTATATATTTAGTATATTATGGTATATATAAAATATATAATTTAGTATAATAAGCAGTATAATTTTGCTTAAGGAAAGATGTTCTAATGGAATTTATTTTTCTACCTTCTCCCAGGTTTATAAAATATCTTACTATCTTCTACTGTTCAAATTTTTATACTGCACTTTGTCAATTTTAAGTTACTTAAGAGCTAGAAGTGGTTAAGTGAGTGAATCTGGGGTCACTTCTTTCAGAAATCCACAGTTCCCAGTGTCGAGAGACGAATTAGCTGCCTAGCCTTTTTGCAAAACTCACATTAAAACCTCCATTGGGGAAAAACCCTCATAATTTCTAAAATGAGCACTTTTAAATTGCATCTACAGATCTTCCTTGCATGAATGGATATCTGGCTTAATATCTAGCAATACTTGCTGCAATGCTGCCTCATAAAATTAAGCAACTATATAATCAATTACATTTTTAAAAGGCAATGTGATGGTGCTCTCCTTGGATGCTGCACTGCCTCTGATTTGTTTGGAGACTACTGCGCTTGATTAAGAATGATAATAGACATTTGATAACATTGCAAAGGAGATGTAAATCAACTCAGAGGAGCAACAAAGCATAACCCAACTGGCATCAAGGGAAACAATTTATTCCCTAAACATGTTCAATTCAATCACAGAAAAGTTTATAAAATTACTTTGATAATACTTTTCACAATTTCATTCCTTTTCCAAAATTTGCCACAATCAAAATGCAAATGCAAAATAAATGATGTGATTAGTTGACTGTCAGTACAGTTATCACTGCTAGCTAAAATCCTGTGTATATCTTGTATTAATTTGGAAAAAAATAAATGGGAATAAAAGAGACCTTTTAGGTCTGTTACTGTATGACTACTTATTCTGAACCCTTAAACTAAGAAGCTAAAATTTCCATACTTATCCACAAACTTTGTTAGTGAAAAACGACGTTAACCTGACTTTGTATAGTAGTTAATCCAAGCTGAGATTTTGATTTGTATTCTGTTTTCTCTTCATGTGCTGCTTCTTATTGATAGGCAACTTGTAATTAGATTGCATCAACTTTTTACAGCTAATATTTCAACAAAGACACTAACTTTCCTGGAACAGACTGTTTGATCTTCATTTAAAATAAATTACAGCTCACAAGCATCACTGATATTGGAAAATACATTGTATTAAACAAATTAAAGCAGTTTAACTTTTACCACTAAAATAATTTTTAAAGTAAAGAATAATTTTAATCTTGAATATATTTTTAATGCTGCATGGGGCTGGTTTGGGTGTGTTTTGTGATGGTAAAAATCACAGAAAACTTAAAAACATCAGACAAATTAGCTAAAGGAACAATATATAAAATTGATGAACCTACCACCCTCTTCCCAAGAAAACCTAGTTGGAATTGATCATCCTGAAAGTGTTAATATCTTTTTGGTGCCATATGTAAAATGGCACCCATGTAAAATGGTGAATAATTTCTAATGGTTATTGAATAGAACTTACATCTGCTAAGTTCTCAGTCCCTACATAAACCCTTTGTATTGGAAAACTGAGTTTTAAATGAAATCCTCAGAAAGAAGATAATAGATTACACCGTTAAAAAATATTTAACTTTTATCGAGTATTTTCTGGAATCTTTATGTGCATTAATCTTTCTTAAACTTCAAAATAACCTATCAACAGAGCACCCCATTTTGTAAGTGAGGACACTGAAGCTCAGAAGAGTTAGGCAACATAGGCAAGGTTCTACAGATAGCAAATTCCAAAGTAAGAACTAGACCCAGGCAAATATGAAGCCCATGCCCTTCTGTGAGCCACTGTGCAATGCTGCTTGAAAACAAAACACTAGCTTTTCCATTAGATGTGGTTTCTCCTTGCATATGGTGGTTATATACCAAAGAGTTGATATCTTTAACTCTTGCCTATAACCAACATCTCCTGCATCAGGATGGAAGGCTTTTATTTCCAAAGTTCCATGTTATTCAATGCTAATGAACAGTGCATTCTTACTAAGATTTACATGAGAAGAAGAAGAATGCAGACCTCATCTGAATTAGAGGAATCCCAGAGAAATTAATTTGTTCTCTGAGAAATGTGTGGTAAATAGCAGACGGCTTTTCTATTAAAATGCCTAACATCTGTAAACAATACATTGAAAAGCAAGACAAAAGGGACTTGGGACAGATTTCATGGTAATATATGCCCTTAAGAGTGTCAAAATATTCTCTCTTTCATCAGTGACAGAGTCAGACCAAAGCTCTTCTTCAGGCAACACATGCAAAGCAGCGAATTAATCTCCATTTATTGTACTTTATTTTAGCCCTTTAATATCTCTAAATTTAGCTTTTCTTCTCCCAGCCCAGGTGCACTTTTTTTTCTTGAGACATGCTAGTTAAATATTAATACTTGGAAAGGATGAGACCACGAAAGACTGGTTCTTCGGCTAATAATATGCAGGCTGTTTTGCTTATACCAACTCTAGAGATAACTTTGGCACAAAATGGTAGGATGCTGTAAGAGATGATTATCTGGGCTGCAATGAAGAGCACCACATCCTCTATTCAGCTATCCCCAGTCAGGATCATTGGGCTTTTTATACAGTTTATTCTTCATCCCTTTTAATTGTCTCCTTTTGTTTTTAGTCTTGGTACCATCAAAACAGAAAAAAAAAAGTCTGACTTCTTTATTATCTGAGTGACATTTAACTATTTCTACATTGGACTGAACCACTAGACATATGTCCTTTTCTGCTAATCTGTGGACTCTCAATCCCATTGCCATTAGAGCTGCCTCATTGCTCCATGCGGTCTTGTGTCATTGATTAGCATGCTTCTGGTCGTAGAATAGGAACTCAAATATTTGTTAAAGAAATGATCTAACAAACTTAAAACTTGTAATGGAAGCCTGGAAACAATTGTTTGGGTAGAGTGTGGATGAAAATGGCAGCATGCAGTGTGATGAAGACTCGAATTTGGGCTAGGGTAGTTTTCATTTTGCATTCTCACTCTGCCACATGTTAGGTAGGGCCTTGGGCAACCACTCAACCCCAACAAACTGGTTTTCCCGTCTCTAAAACTGGGACTAAGACAATTAGCATGTACAAGACTCAGCTCTGTGCCTGACAACTAGCACGTACACAATCATAGAGCTTTTGGTTATTTATTTGATAGTAATCAGAGAATGCATTTACACTAGTAACCTGGAGATTTTAATCTGAGTCACTAAAACATATATTCTAGGTGAATTTTAGATAGCATTAGAGTTCTGGGGAAGAGTAAACACTGTTTATTCTTTTTTTTTTTTTTTCCTGAGGTAAAAGTGTTGACTCTAATTCAGAATAATAAACAGCCTCCAGAAGGGAAGTTCAGCTGCTGAAGAGCTGCTGTTGTTTATTTTTGCTCAGGTGGATGAGGTCATTCATTATGGGACAGCGTTGGCTCCCTGAGTGAATATAATGCTGATGACAGTCTGCCTGGCTGTAATGGCTTCCACTGATTTTAGGTGGCTCTCACCACTAGATTATTAACAGAGTTCCTTCAGTTTGTCCTTGTGTGCAGTGCAGTAAAATTTTGGGAAAACAAGTTATGCTCACTGGGGACTATTTGCATCTGATCATGTATACACAACCCACCAAGCTCTCAGACAGCTTGGAAGATGACATAAACACCTCCAAAACCTACCACGATTGCATTCCCTCTCAGGTGCCTGATACCAGCTGTTCTGCCTGTCTGGGGACTGAGATTGCCAATTGCCTTTCTGTCTTCCACGCTTGCAGCATCAGTGAGCAATCATTGCTGCTGACAAGACTTTGATGGTCCTAACACCAAGGTGGGAGCAAAGTTGAAGTGACTGAAAACTTCTCCTGCTGCTGCCTGGCTCAGATCGACCCTGACATCATTCATAAATGTGCAGTTAATGCAAGATGCAGATGCTGGTGTTACAGCTGCCAAGGCCGACAGAGTTCCTATTTTAGGTACTGTCCACCACGCAGTGACAGGGGTGCTCTAGGCAAGTGAAAATTGCTGCAGGCAGTGGACAAAACAAGCTCCCTGCATCTTATTATCCCACTGGTACATCTTTCCTATGCCCTTTCCAATCTTTCAACCTTCACACTCTCTCTGCCTTTCCTACTCCAGGGATAAATTTATCCCAGGGGTGGTTAAAGCTAATGGTTGTACAATTTTCATACACTTTCATCCAAGACAAATTTATATAAACCTCCACATTACTGAAACTTGTGCACAGTTTAGAAATGATGAGCCAAATTAGGGTTCATTCGTTCAGCAAACATTTATTGTACACCTCCTCTGTATTAGATTGTCACTGTATCACACTAATGCCTTTTCCCTGCAAGTTTCTGATAGTTCTCATTAAAAAAATCTTAATCCTGCTCATAGAATTACTCACACCTTAAGGAATGTAACATTCAGTTTGCATAGATTTCTCTGGCAGATACTCAGTGGCAATAGCAACCTAATGACAGCATCTCTTTTAGGTCAATAGGAAAAGTTGACATCTAAGTTTGAGTACTAACCTCCCATTGGTAACCCTGCTTCCCCCTGAGAATTCTTAAGTTGAATAGAGATGGTTTCATTAACACGTGTTCAAACATAACTTTCAACCTAACCAAACTTTAATTCATTTTTGAGGCCTCTCGATTCTCCATAGAGTGTTTACCTTAAAATATATTTGGTTTAATCATGTAAAACTTATGCATAGTAACATCAGTTTCATATGAATGCAATTCAACTGGATAGGAACTATAGGGAAAAGCTAATTCTATTTTGCAATTTGTTTTGAAAGCCAACCAAGATAATCTAATCAATATCATCAAGTTTTTGTCTTCACATTTCATAAACAGGGTTTTTTTGAAGATGGTTATCAAATATAATAGTCAATGAAAAGTATTGTTTTATATAGAGCACATTCCAGGAGAACAAGCCATGTGGTATTTGCTCCGAGAAAACTTATAGATCAGTCATCCTCTAGCTGAATATGCTGACCAAAGAAAGGAAGAGAAAGAAAAAAAAAAAAAGACTAAGAGAGGAAAATGAAGATGGCCGGCAAGGTCCCTCAGCTTAATTGAATAAACAAGGGAATTCCAAATAGCATCCTATACGCCCTCTCAAAGCCAAAAATGGTTTGGCTGATTCTGAAGTGCTAAGTGGCTCCTACAGGGCATTTTAAATTTCTGGCTTTTGGCCAGATCTGCCAAATGGCTTCCCTTTCATTTTGTCGCCAGGTAAGCGAAAACCTAAAACCTTTATGATGTACCCAGAAGTATGTTTACTTGCCAATATCATGTCTATGAAGATCAGAAGGATACCATAGTGCTTTGCAAGTTACAGGAATGTTTTCTCTCTTACAACTGTATTTGGCTATCCTACAACCCTATGGGGACAAAAACATGGAAGTAGTATGGCTATCTCTGCCTAAAAATGAGGAATTAAGATTCAGAAAGATCGCACGCCTAATAAGACACAGACCCAAAACTAGAATCTGTGGCTTCTGATTCCAGGTTATTTGCGCTGTGTTTGTCAAGAGGGGAAAGGGAGTGACTCCAGGAATGGATTGCCTTGGCATATTCCTAGCATTCTGAATTCTGTGGGCATTTATCTGTACAGGTACAGATTAGAGAGCCCTGTTTTAATAGAGGTGTATCCTCAGAGCTGCTGATTCATTTGTTTAGCTAGAACCAAGTGCTGTGAGAAGATGTGACTTGTAAAGCCTTCAAGAAAGTAGTAAGCCGGCCAGTGGTAAGTAACAAGTTGGAGCTGCTGACCCAAACTGGTCAACACAGCCTGTCTCTTTAGCCCTTCTATGACTTGGAAATTCCTTAGGCCTGGAGGTCTTTCAGGAACCTACCCCGTAGTCCTGATTGTCCTTCCCAAAACGTGGCAGCCTAAGAACCTTACGCTTGTTACTCCCTGATACAGGACGCCAGTCTCATTATAGGGTGGAGAGTCTCCAGCCAAGACTTGGTAACCAAACACGTGATTGAATAATGGTGAATGGCACATAGATTTTGAAATGAGCCTTGGGAAAGTCTCTTCCCCCTGAGTTCCAATTTGTTTCCTATAATAGGGGACACTACTATGTTTATTGCAAATTTGCTGAGATGATTACAAAAGGTTAACGGAATGATCTCTTCTATTATGCTATAGGGTGTGCTACACTCGTAGCAACCCTATGAGGTAGATGCTATTATTGTCCCATTTTGCAGATGAAAAAAACTACAGCATAGAGAAGTTCAGTAACTTGGCAAAGTAACTTACCATGTAGCTAGTAAGTACAAAAACGAAGATGTGAATCAAAGGCCCCAAATTTACTATGCTATGTTGTTTCCCAATTATCCTGATCTTTCACATATTCCATACCACTTGAACTACAAAGTCTTCTAGGTGACTTTGGAAAGCAGGATCTAAAATCTCAGTCTCCAGAAACTCATTGCTATATGCATCCACTAGCAATTATAGGAAAACTACTATGAAAAGCACTATGATGTACATAAAACTTCGAAGGATTATAAAAGATAAGAGCAAAGTAGTAATACAGTCAAAGTGGATAAAAGTATTTTTGCAAATAGAGAGATATTAAAATAGAAAAAATATCTACAAGGTACTTTAGGAGCACTGACATGTGTTACATCCGCGTGTACCCTCCCTTTAAAGGCCATTGTTATTCACTGTTCATCTTTAAGTACTATCTTTGCCAACACACTGAATATCAGTCCTAAACGAACTGCTGTAGAAAATATAGAATTACACATGGCTGTTGCTGTTTGGATTCATGACACAAATTTTTTTAACCAAATATGAGAGTAACACATGGTCTTTGTAAAGAGAATGTTTTAAGCAAGACAGTCATTTTGTTCAAGTATCTGTGACAGTGATGTTAAGTTCAAACAAAGTAAATGGCATCTTATGTGACACAAAATATTTCAAAATACAACATAATGTGATGTTTCTGAAGTTCCAGAGCTGGCAGAAACCTAAGGAAAAGCATTGATCTCTCTTCTGAAAAAGAATTATCTCTGTGGCCATTTTACAGAGTATTTGTCAATTTCAACCACATTGAAAATAGAGCTTCAAAAAACTTTCTCAGTGGGACTTACTGGGGAAATCAAGAAATTTCATAGACATTCTTGGTGACTTTGTTCCAACAATCTGGCCACAGAGGCAACCATAATATCCCACGGGTCCTCACTGTACCATTTGAGAATGTGCCTGATCTTTCTCACTCCCACACTGTAAAGGAAAAAAAAATCCATAAAACCATTTAATCATTCAGCATCAACTAGATCAAATTTTACACACTAGATCTAGCACATACACGCTAGAATACTAGGGATGTTCACCATCCATAATTTATTCCATTTCTAAAAGGCATTTCTGTATCCACCTTCCTATCACCTCCATCTCCAGCCGTGCAAGCTAACTTTGGATTTGAGTTGGTATCACATGCCAGAACATAAATATTAGCATGGCTGGGGTTGAGGGGGTGGAGGGAATTTGTATAAACAAGGGATGGGAGGAAACCCCTAGCTTAAATCTAGGAAATGAACTGGCCCTAAAACAGTCTAGAGAGCTTCCTCACAGTATTGAATCTTTCGTTTTCTCTTATGGTCAGGCCCATTTACTAAGCAGTGTGAAGGAATTGCTGCAGCTTTTGGCACATAGCTGACAAGATGCACAAAACTTCAGTTTGATTTCCATATGCTCATTGTGTTCATTTTCTTCCAGCCAAATGCTCCCTAGATCTTGTCTGCTGTCTCTTTTAGCTTCTCGTAGATTCTCCTGAATTCTAATGTTTTCCTTCCCTTCTCAATAATGTTCTAGTGGAAAGCATGCAAAAGTACTTTTTTATCCTAGAAATGGCCACAGTAGGAGTAATATTGCGCTTCAATGCAGCAGTTGTCCTCATTGCCAGAGATTGTTAGTTTCATAAAAATGAAGTGTAATGTTCACACACAAACTGGGCAAATTATTGTAAATAGCAGATTTTTAACAATGACAGAAAACACATGTATTGTTCAGGTACCCAGAAACCTTGTCATATGATTTCTGTTATAATGTTTGCATATTTGAAGTGAAAGGCAGTCTTCCATCCCTGAAGCTCCAGTTTTTATAGAAAATCACTTTTAGCAAATACCAAGAACACTGAATATTATAAGCCGTGCAAGTGACATGAGTGAAATGAAAGGAGTTTTCACTGGTAGAGTTGGCATATTAAAGTGATTCTATGTCAAAGTCCAGTGTCACAGAGGAAACCCCAAGAAGGATGATACCCTAATTTTAATACCAAAGACAAAACCTACTTTCAGCAGTATTGTTGAAATACATGCTACACTCACTGACTCCTTCTATGCCATGTCCTAAGTGTCTTTGTGGTGGTCAAAGACCAGTGTGGAAATAGCTGTGTCCATAAATGCCTTCTATGTCCAATTCTTTAGGGAGACAGAGAGCAAAGTACAAGGAAGGCCCTAAAAAGAAGATGGTCAGCTCAAGCTAGTGGCATTTTTAAAATCAGGATCTGAAGACCCCCTTGAATGCTGACATATATACAGAAGTAAACTGGAAACTTGAGGAAATTTTAGGAAAACAAATAGAATACTTGGGGTTCCATCCTCAAACTTTTGAGTTTACATCCTCCTGAAATCCTTGAATCAGCCCTAGAACTTAAGTATGATTAAGGGAGAACAGCCAGTGTAGAACAAAACATCTAGATCTAGATTCCTATTACCTAGAGCAGGAGGGAGAAAGTTTGACATATAATCCAGTGCAAGGTAAAATTTACTAGGGCTGAAAGGGTAGAAGATATGTAAACACTTTCTACCATGTGGTCTGTGATTATTGACATCTGTGTTATTGGTGTCTCTGTAGGCCCTCCTTCAAAATAGATGCAACAATTAACTTAATGATAAAGACTAGCATCAACATGGAAGTTACTGAGTAGATCAAGGGAGTAACACTTACTCAAGATCATTATAGAGCAAAACTCAGTTAAATTCTATCTAGCTTTCTCCCCCAGTGACAGGATTCAATAATAGAAGTGTTTTATGTGCTTGCAATGTAATAGACACGTGAAGTTACAGAGATTCCATGGGAATCAAATAAGGAAAAGCACATAAGTAACTGGGTTTTGGTGGAAAACAAACAGCCTTGCAATGACTTTATCAGTTCTTAGAGTGACTTTTCTCTCATACCAATAGTTGGGAAAACCATTTTGTCCTGAAGAAGCACAGTGAATAGTATGCCATAGGCACCAAGCAGAGCTTGTTGATTGAGTCCACAAATACATGAAGGTTTGCCTGTAACTGTATGCATTAGAGTTTTTATTCTTCCAGATGCTTTCATGGTTTCAGTTTCACACTGAGTCATGCAAGCTAATGTGAATTCTGCCTTCAAGTATCTTCTCAATTTGGAGGCTAATGCCAATGTAATTCTAGGGTTGTCATTAAACCTCCAGAAATCATATGACTCATGGAGGCTTTCTTCTCTGAGGCTCTCTGCCAGTAGTACACTACCAAAGCAATTGCTAGTGTACTACTTGTTACTTCTGAGCCATGTGGCTCAACATCTCTCCTGTATTATGGGTGTTCCTACACTGCTTGACAACACAAGGCTTGCAATTTACAGGCTTAAAACACTTACACAATTTTTTAAATTTTTATGCCAATATTCTCTGGGATCTGCGTGGGCATTTAAAAAAATGCATGTTGGCAGAGATGATGTACTTTTGATTTCTGAAAATAAACAGTGCAAGCCAGGACTTACAATTCATAAATAAATGTCCATGTTTTCCCTGCATGATATAAATACTCTAAAACACTGCTTACAAATTGAAAGCTAAGCAGGGAACTCAACCAAGTCCAGTGGATTGAGGTACCATTCTGAGAGCGTGGAAGCATCCTTGATGTTTTAGTATACATAAAGTAGCTGAAGGTAGACCACAAATGCTTTAGTCAAATCCAACCAAGTTGTTAACAGACCATCTGTCAAGGGGCTGCTGTGATAATAGCTTGTTTATGGTGGCCAACTATTTTAACTCATGTTTAGGCTAAGCCAAGCTCTTTGCCTTCCAGAGATTCTTTTTAAGAGCACTAACAGCAGCATTTGTAGTCAATACACAGTTTGAAGTTCCTTTAAAATTAATTGGGAAATTCCACTTTACATCTAGACTGATCCTTTCTGCTTCAGCATTATCTATATGTTGATTCAAGGGGTAGTTACCTTCTTATCGCTTCTGTAACAACTTACCACAAACTTAATCACTTAAAAGAAAACACATTTATTCTTGTACAATTCTGTAGATCAGAAGTCTGAAACCAAGCAGTTGGCAAGACTGCTGCATTTGTTCTGGAGACTCCAAGAAATCTGTTTTTTGCATCTTCTAACTCCTGGAGACCACCTGTATTACGCGGCTCAAGACCATTTTGTCTCATCCCTCCAGCTCCTTGCTTTATTCCCCACACTTCCTCTGATTTTCCTGTGCTCCTTTTATTAGACCCTTGTAATTACAATGGACCCATCTGGATAATTTATGCTAATTTCTTCATCTCAAAATTCTTCACTTAATTGTGTCAGCACACTGGCTTTTACCATGTAAGGTGGCATATTTACAGGCTCTGGGGATTAGGATGTGGGCATCCTCAGGAGGCCATTTTTCAGCCTACCAAAGGTATGTATACCAAAGGGGACACAAATATAGCAACTTCACCGATTTAGGACATTATTTCCCTCTCTAAAGCACCAGAGAATCACAGATGAAAAGAAACAATCAGGACAACATTAAGTTATGCTACTGCAAACAGACCATATTAAAAAGTTGACCTAGGCCGGGCACGGTGGCTCACACCTGTAATCCCAGCACTTTGGGAGGCCAAGACGGGCGAATCATGAGGTCGGGAGTTCTAGACCAGCCTGGCCAACATGGGGAAACCCCATCTCTACTGAAAGTACAAAAATTAGCTGGGCGTGGTGGTGTGCATCTGTAATCCCAGCTACTCAGGAGGTTGAGGCAGGAGAATCAGTTGAACCCGGGAGGCAGAGGTTGCAGTGAGCCGAAATTGTGCCACTGCACTCCAGCCTGGCAACAGAGCAAGACTCTATTTGAAAACAAAACAAAATGAAACAAAACAAAAAAAGTTGGCCTAGGCATATATTTATGTTATCAAAGACTGAGATCTGGGTAGAATTATAAGATATAGTTCTTGGATCAGCCTTCTTGTTCCTAAACATAACAGCCTTGATGCCCTTTCATTGCCTTATCTAGGTGCCTCTGCTAAGGCTCAGAGATAAACACTGAGCTGGATCAAAGATTTTACCTTCTAACATCTTTCAGGATCACTCTGCAAACTTACTGGTACAAAGAAGAGACAAATCCAGATATGCAAATATTTTTAAAGTGGCTAACGCAGTGTTTAGAATCAAGTTGGCTTGAAACCCGCATGTGAAATGCAAGTGCTGCACAAATTCTCTTTATTGCTCAAATGCTCCAGAAAGAACAATCCCTAGGGCTGTGCTGTGCCATTTGGAATGAAAATGAACATCGTATGAAAACGTGGGTATATTCTAAAGGTCAGTGGAATTTCAGCCACGTTTTGCTTCCATACAACAGACTCGGCCGTAGGAGTGGTTAATCAGTTCCACTTGGGGAAAAGAAATATAAACATTCTTAATAATATGTTTCCATTTCAACCTTGCCTCTTTCTTAAAGTTCAAAACAGTCTCAATATTCATTTATTATTTATTCATTCGTTTATTTTTTAATGTATCCAGCCAACACTTATTACCAAAAATCAAATATTTTTAAATGTCTGAAATTGAACTCATCACTCCCCACCTGCCACATATCATCTCTTTCCACTTCCTCTTCCTTGAATCTGTTTTGTCTTCTCTGATTCAGTGAGTGACATTACCTGTCAACCCAGTTCAGAAACTAGGAATGAGCTAGAAGTGTCTTACCCCGCCTCATTTTCTATATCCAACATCATTAAATCCTACAATGTACTAAATGAAGATTTTTTTCCTGTTTATATATAAATATATGCCTTATTTCAGACTCTTATCTCTTGCCTGGACAATCACAATAGCTTTGTAACTCACATCCTGGTCTTTGACCCTGCTCATTTTTTCAGTCCATATTTTGAACAGAGCTCACGCTCAGAAATGTTAGTATCATGTCACTTTCCTACCTCAAACTTTTCAGTAGCTCCCCATTCCTTAGAGGTTAACATTTAAACATCTAATTTTGCGACAAAAGACCTTTTGTAATCTTCACCAGCCCTCTCTTCAGCTCTCTCTCTTTCTGGGCCTCTAGTTCCATTTATGAAGCCTATGACTCAGCTACACAACTGCCTCTTTGCCCAGCACTGCAACAAAAATTAGCAAAACAGCTCCTTCTATTCAAGATTTTACAGTCTCTTGGAAGGAATAAAACTGTTGAACTATGTTTTAAAAGAAAAAGATAGTTACATGGTATCGTAAGGGAAGAACTAAGTGCTTTGAGGTTCGAAGGTTAGAGAAAGAATATTTTTCAGGGGAAAATCAGTGTAGCATTCATAACATGCTGCAAGTATAAATTCTGCAAATAGGAAGAAAATATAAAGGACATTCAAGACACGAAAGAATATAGTTCTGATATTTTAAAGGTCTCAGTCAAATTTTACAAATCTTCTTATTCTTATTATAAGGACCTTGAACTGTAGTAGATTTAGTACCAGAGACTCTATGTTGGTGGGCAGTTTCAGTGCCTGGAGCAGTCTCAGATTTTATAATAGGCGACTAGGGGAAGGAAGAAAATAGTGAATGCTTTAGACAAATTATTTGTAAAACATACAAACAAAAAATTACTCAGGGAGAAATAATAGCTCTTTTTGGACAAGCATTCACTGTTGCTGGCAGTGTAATATTTCTCATTTCTGTTAATGACTATGATTGACTCCCATTTCATTCCAATCTATCAGTTCTTAGTGATTTTTATTGACTTCTCTTTCCAACTTAAAACCTGCAGTTCATTAATCCACCCTCTTTCTCGATGATTCCCACTTGCCTAGCAAAATCCCAAACCTGCATCAATCTAAATGTCTGCCTCCTCCAATACCAGCCTTTGGCTTTTGAGAGACACCCACACAAATATTCCTCTTCATACCACAATAGAGGCCAGGGTATTTCTCCCAGTCAAGCTGTCAGTGATATCCATGCAGACCTCAAGAGCTGACTCTAACTGCATGCACTCACCCCCAGTAGACTATGCCTTTCCTTCACAGCAAAATGAAACGGCATCATTTTAAGTCCTTCATTGCCAACATCAAGAAACTCACCTGTCCCCATTCTTATCTTCATATTGCAAAATAATTGTTCTTCCTGTTGACAAACATATTGTGGTTTAGTGTTTAAGGCCTGATGTTGCTCATTTCTAACAAGCTCTCTTGGAAGGCCACTGCTGCTGGTCCAGAGATCAACTTCACTGTGATTCGCAATTCCTGGAACTCATTTTCTACATGAACACTCAGAACTTCTTTTCCAAACCTGCAACCTTTCCTCACTACTAGCTTTTTCCTTTCAGCATATTGATAAACACATGTCCCTGATCTTTAAAGAAAAATAGGCCTCAGAATTTGACTGAATGAATAAATTCCAAACCAATAAGTCCTCCCTCTGGTTACTTAGCCCTGCATCTCACCTTCTCTTCAAAATGAGCCTTCCTGAATGTGTAATCAACATGCTTTTTTTCCCCCAAATCTCACTTTTAAAACAATAGAGGTCCAATTTTATCCCCACAATGACATAGGAATTGCTCTCACAGTGCCATTCAGGACCTGCTGGATGATAAACTCAATGGATGCTTTCAAACCTTGGTCTAATCAACATTCTAGTAGTATTGGACACCTTATTAAAACCTTACAAGCTTCTTCTTCACTGACTTCTATTCTATCGTCCTACTCCTATTTCTGTAATCATTAATTCACAGCTTCCTTCCCAGGGTTCTATTTCTCTACTCATGACTTAAATGTTAGTTCCTTGGGATTCCTTCCTTAGTCATCTTCCTATTATATATTCTCTCTCTTCATAGGAATCCACTTTCATGAATTCAATCACTGTATTTCTCTTGAAGACATCTAAAATGATGCCTCAAGAGCAAATATTTCCCTTGAGATCTCAACCCTCATATTCGACGACTCAATTTAAGCTTTCCACTTGTAAGCCAGAGACATTTAAAATGTACTATCTCTATAACTAAACTCTAGACTTTGCTCCTAAACTTGCCTCTTTTATATTTCTCTTCTCAAAAGATATCACCTACTACTGAGTACATAAGCAAAAAACATGGGTACCATTTTATTTCCTTCCTCTTCCATAACGCTTATGTATCCACATTCTATCAATTCTACTGCCTTCAGTGTCTCCCCAGCCCATCCCCTCTTCTCCACTCCTACTGCCACTAGTTCAATGTGGTCCTTCCCCATCCCTTTCCAGAAGCAGCTGCTGCTCTTGCTCCCTCTAGTCTGGGTGCCTTCCACCCCCACCCTACAGAGCAACAGGAGTGATCTGGCTATAGCATTGTTGACAGTAACAGTCCAACACTGTAAGGTATTTGAAGAGATTTATTCTGAGCCAAATATGAGTGATTCATGGCCTGTGACACAGTCCCAGGGGATTATGTGCCCAAAGTGGTCAGGCAGCAGCTCAGTTTTATGCAATTTGGGGATGTACAAGATGTTAATCAACACATGTAAGATGTACATGGGTTCGGTCCAGAAAGGTGAGACAACTGGAAGAGGGGGCTTCCTGGTCATAGGCAGATTCAAAGATTTTCTGATTGGCAATTGGTTGAAAGAGTTCTTATCTAAAGACCTTGAGTGTCTGGGTTAAGATAAGGGGTTATGGAGACCAAGGTTTTATCATACAGATGAAGCCTCCAGGTGGCAGGCTTCAGAGAGAATAGATTGTAATTTTTTTTAAATTAGACTTAAAGAACCTGTTTTATTCAGTCTTAATGTCTCTATATTGATGTTAATGCTGGTCAGCTGTGCCTGGATTCCAAAAGGTAGGAAAGTAAAATGAGGCATGTCTAGACATCCCACTTCCCTTCATGGCCTGAACTAGTTTTTCAGGTTAACTTTGGAACGCCCTTGGCCAAGGGGAAGGTCCATTAGTTGGCTGAGGGGCTTAGAATTTTATTTTTGGTTTACAGCATAAACACGATACAAAAATTCTGCAGCATCTCCTCAGTGCTTTCACAGTAAGGTCCCTTCTACTCAGTATGGCACACAAGGTCTGTAGAACCTGGCCACAGCATCTTCTTTTCCTCCAGCCTCAACTCCCAAGACTCCCGCTGGCACCTTAAGATCCCAGCTACACAGAATTGCTCACATTTATCCCTCCAATAGACCACAAGCCCATCTTTGCCCAGGCCACTAATTCATCTTGGACTCTTTCTACACCCACCACTACCATCCTGATTCTTCACCAAAATAGTTCCTTTTCACCCCACAAGACTCCAGTCTTGATATCCTCTCTAGGAAGCCTACCTCTTCCTCAGTTCAATGAAGTCCCATTTACATTCTTCTGTAACACCCTATTTCTAACTTTGTATTTGCCTCACTGTTTGTTACAGTGTAAGGTATCAACCAAAAATAAAAGTCTAAGCCTCTCAATTGACTGAATAAACCCCCTTCCCAGCCAAGAATATTCCAAAGTAAGCCTGAAAAACTAGTTCAGGCCATGACGAGAAAGGTGGGGGGTTTGGGGGTGGGGGGGTAGACGTGCCTTGCCTGTAATCCCAGCACTTTGGGGGCCGAAGTGGGGTTGGGAGTTCGAGACCAGCCTGACTAACATGAAGAAAGCCTGTCTCTACTAAAAATACAAAATTAGCCAGGCGTGATGGTGCATGCCTGTAATCCCAGCTACTCGGGAGGCTGAGGCAGGAGAATCACTTGAACCCAGGAGGCAGAGGTTGCAGTGAGCCGAGATGGTGCCATTGCACTCCAGCCTGGGCAACAAGAGCAAAACTCCGTCTCAAAACAAAACAAAACAAAACAAATTTAGGCACAACTGACAAGCACTCATATTAAAAGAGAGATCTTAAGACTGACAAAACAGACTCTTTGTAGCAATAAGATACCAAATTCCAGCCTTACTCTAGAATAGTATGACATGACAGATAGCAGGCACTGAAAGAAACAGTATTTTACCTTAAAATATATTTCATTGACATACTTTGAAATGGCCCTGCAAAATTGTCTCGTGAGGAAAATCTACATTCTCTAAAGAATCCTCTTCCCTTTCCTGGTCTTTTCCTGATCCAGGAAAGATTTAACTAAGTTTGACACATTTAACTAAGTTTGGCACATGTCTGATAAAAGACATTTACCATATATTTTCTGAAGCCTAGAAGTTTTATCTACATAACAAGAACCTTGGCTTCCACAACCCCTGCCCCCATCTTAACTACAAACATTTCTTTCTGCTGATTTTAACTATTCAGGAACAGTGTAACCCTTTCTACCAATTCCCATCAGAAAATCTTTGAACCCACGTATGACCTGGAAGCTCCCTCCCTGACTTCAAGTGGTCCTGCCATTGCAGCCGAACAAATGTACACCTTCTATGTATTGACTGATGTCTGCTTGTAACTTCTATCCCTCTAATATGTATAAAATCAAGCTATAATCCAACCACCTTGGGCATGTGTTCTCAGGACCTCTTGAGACTGTGCCTGGGGCCTTGGTCACTCACACTTGGGTCAGAATAAATTCCTTCGAATATTTTAGAGTTTGATTCTTTTTCATCAATAAAGGCCATTGAGAGCTGGAAATACATCTTCTTATCACTTTATTTCCAGTATTTTGCTATCTCTGGCACACATGAAGCCATTAATACATATTTTTGAATAAATGAATAATTAACTATTCTTAATAGTTGACATCTGTCCATTGGCAATTTCTGGGAAGAGAACAGGTTTGGGGATACATTTGAGCTAAGGGTGGCAGTATTTCTCCTGACCTCTCTTGTCTCTACCATCCCCACTTCTAAATGTTTCCTTTAAATTCAGGTAAAAGTTATTTGCACAGGCAAGAATAAAAACCAAGATTTCTAAACTCCCTGGAGGCCATCCCCTAGTCTAATAATTGTACTTTATTTATTTGCTCGTTAGTGTATGAACTGTTTTCTTATTTTCAGAAAGCTCAATGGGCTTTTCAGTAATATTCAGTAATATTCTTATCATAGAAAATCTAAATCATTCTCCTACTTTGAAATAAATGTTGTTGTCTAAAGCCCAGTTATGTTTACGATAAAAGGGAAAGGTCCCAATCTATAATCTCAATGATTACAAAAAGGTACTCTCTGAGACAAAAGAGCGCCTCCAAGTGTGTTCACCAGCACACTCGGATGAGCACATCAAGTCTCAGCACATCAGCAATGCAGAGAGTTCCTCTACTACTAAAAATACAAATAAATTAGCCCAGCATGGTGGCGTGTGCCTGTAATCCCAGCTACTCAGGAGGCTGAGGCAGGAGAATCACTTGAACTTGGGAGGTGGAGGTTGCAGTGAGCCGAGATCATGCCACTGCCCTCCAGCCTAGATGACAGAGCAAGACTCCATCTCAAAAAATAAATAAAGTTTCATTTTGGAGGTTGTTTATTCTGCAGCAGTTTAAGCTTGGGCCAAACTGATTGTTTTTCTGGCCTAAATTACATTGCGGACCTCAAGGAGAAAAACACAGTTGGCAAATTTACAGCCTTAAAACAAAATTGCCTTAACTTGAGGGATTCCCTTAATATTGTTTCTTATAATTTCTCTTTTTGAGAACTTTCCTATTTCATGGGAATTTAGAAACATGAAGGGTCACACACAGGAACTACTTCAAGCTAGAGTTACTCCCACCCAAAAAAATACCCTACAACAATATAATATCTTTTGATGTAAATTCCTTATGTGTTGGGTGCCACAGCCAAAGAAGAGTAGGAGCTGAGGTAACAGAGCTTGGTAATGTTGTTCATTTTTTATACACACTCTAATTCTGTCAGCAAATCTAGCATATTACAATCTGAGGCCAGGAATCCATACCAGGAGGACTTCCAGTGAATACAAAATAATCTAGTGATTTCTAAAATCAACCTCCTCACTTCCCTATTCCTCCAGTTTAACTCCTTAGTCTATCATTTCAACCACTCTCTTGTTAATAATATCTCCCACTCCTTTGCTCCTAGCATCCCAAATGCCTGCCAAAACCTCAAGCCTAAATTATAGCTAACAGTTGCAGTGCACACCACGTGCTGACTGTCCTCAGTACATTATGTGCACTGACTCTTTAGTAACTACAGCAACCCTACAGGGGCAGGGAGTCTTCCTACTGTTCCCAGTTCACAGATGAGGAAACAGTGCAGGGTGGAGGAGACAGAGGGCATAAGTGACATGCCTGAGGTCACACTGATATTAAATAATGACTATTTGCCTCAGACGCTGTATTCATCCGTTTACATGCTGCTTGTACAGACATACCCGAGACTGGGTAATTTACAAAGAAAAAAAGGTCTGATGGACTCACAGTTCCACATGGCTGGGGAGACCTCACAATCATGGCAAAGGCACCTCTTCACAGGGTGGCAGGAGAGAGAATGAAAACCAAGCTAAAGGGGTTTCCCCTTATAAACGCCATCAAATCTCATGAGATTTATTCACTACCACAATAACATTTTGCGGGAAACCACCCCCATGATTCAGTTGTCTCCCATCGGGTCCCTACCATAACACATGGGAATCATGGGAGCTACAATTCAAGATGAGATTTGGGTAGGGACACAGCCAAACCGTATCAGATGCTCCTCCACAATATTGCTGAGCTCTGATGGGAAAGACCACACAAGCCACCAAATTGATACCACTACAAATTATAGTAGTCTTCCTCACGGGACTGTCAACCCTACTCAAACAATGGTATTATGCGTCCCCAGTCAGTAGACTTTTTATTCTCCTCAATGACTGTCTCAACCATTTCCTTTTTTCATCTTTTCTTCACCCTTATCAGATCAAGGTCCCTCCTACTGCTCAGAGAAAATAGAAATTATCAGACAGAAATTATTTCAGCTCCTAGTGCCTATTACTATAGAAGAGGGCCCCCACGTCCCATCTAAGAACACAGAATTTCATGCCTTTCTGCTTTCTCAGGTACTCTAGTCTCCCTACCCATTCTCTTTTACATTCAACCTCTCTCTCCCACCAGATTGCTTCTCACAATCATGGCAGAAGGCACCTCTTCACAGGGTGGTAGGAGAGAGAATGAAACCAAGCTAAAGGGGTTTCCCCCTATAAAAGCCATCAAATCTCATGAGACTTATTCACTACACAATAACAGTTTGCGGGAAACCAGCATTTAAAGATATTTCTCTCTCATTTTAACTATCCTCCCTCCGCACTGTCTCTTACAGCTACTGACTGCACTCCTTTCATTTCTGCAGCTTTTACTTCCCATCCATTTCTCAGTCTTCCCCAGCCTGGCCTTTGCCTTCACCACTCCGCAGACATTGTGCTTGTCAAGCAAGGTCACCAAGGAGCTTGCCTCTGCCTTATCTCCACGCCCATCTCAGCTGCACTTGACACTGCCGTCACACTCCTGCCAGAAACCTTTCCTTTCCTTTGCTTCTCTGCTATCATGTATTGCTTTTTCCTTCCTTTTTGAAATCCTTTTTGTCATCTTAAGTGGCTCCATCTCATCTGTCTTCCCTTAAATGACCATGTCGTCCTAGGCCCTCTTTCTTCTTGCAGGACATCAAATGCTCATTCACTCCCCTGGCTTCAATTACCATTCATTTGCCAGGGGTTCCACCTCTCTATGCCCAGCTCAGTCAATTCTATTCCCCTATTCATCTCTGCTTAGATGATTCATGTGTATATCAATTCAGACTTTCTAACATTGACCTCATTCCCTTTTCTCCAAATCCTGCCCCTTCTCCAGCATTCCATACACTTGCTCAAATTAGAAACTTGAGGGGCATCTTCTACCTTATTCCACACACTCAATCTACCACCAACATGAGAGAATCATGCTGACTCTATTGCCTAAATACTGCTCACACCCACTCACTTCTCTCCCTTCTTCATGACCACCACCCACCATTATCTTTGTCTGGACTAGTGAAAAAATTGACTCAATTATTCTACTTCTAGCAACACAGCCCCTGCCTCTGTATCAACTCATTATCCACATGCTTTAGTGTGGTTTTACAGTGTAATCTATGTAAAAAGTAAATTGGTTATGTCATTGGTAATCCTCTTTTCTCAGCATCTCAAGTAGTTAAAACAACAGCTGTATGCCCAGCTAATTAAAAAAAAAAAATTATAGAGACGAGATCTAGTATGTTGCCCAGGCTTGTCTTGAATTCCTGGCCTCAAGCCATCCTCCAACCTCAGCCTCCCAAAGTGCTGGGATTATAGGCGTGAGCCACTGAGCCCAGCCTAATTTTCAATATCTACTTATACCACATCCATACAAGAAAGAAGTATGTTTGTCTTGTTGAAATTGTAATTCCAGTGCCTGAAACAATGACTGGTACATGGTGGGTAGTTAATATTTGCTTATGGAGTTCTAAATTATCATTGTATTATGATTTAAAACAAGCTGGCCTCATTATACAGTTTGTGGATTCTTATTTATACTGATCTTATTATTTCTGTTTGATAGTTATTAACTATCTACAGCCAGTTAGCTTATGCATTAAAGAAAACGCCACTTTGTTGCTTAATTTACCCACGGCATGTGTAATAATGTGTTACTATAAAAGCCATGGAAATGTTAGCGGGGCATCTTTGATAGTATGTTCCAATAATGAAATAACATACTCATCTTTTTTTAGTTGTAAGGCATTTTGTGTCTTTGAACACAGAGAATAAAAATAGGAAGTTTTCTGCTTCATTGTGGTGTGTGGGTGGGTGGGCGTGTCTGTCTGTAGTAATGTTCCACTTTGTTGACAAGTATACTCCATGTCCCGTGTCCCTTTCCCTGAGTGAGAACATGACTTCCATTCTGGTGTGTTACGCATATCAAGCATATCATTTTCATGAAGTAAAAATAGGTTTCAAATTTTTTCATCAAGGAACTAGGCAGTTTTCAAAGATGATACTAAATTAATCGTCAGAAGTAGAAGGTGTGTTGTTTAAAGAAATTTTATGTTTTATATGAAAGTTAGACAAAACTGAGTAACACTATCTTTTTTTAACCTGTTTCAATCCCAAAGATAAATATATACTATTTTCTGTCCAGTGATAACTGGCTTGTTTTTCAGTAAGTGAGGTCATTAAAGCACCCAAAATGGTTCCGAATGCCAAGTTTCACACATGTCTCCTTCATTCGCAAGCTGTCATGTAGGCTAAAATCACACTTATCAAAGAAACACAATAATGACAGCTCAAAGGCTGATGCCGAGACTTGAAAGTAATTGAACCATTTAACCACCATTTACTTGCTCAGAATTTCTCCTCAGAAATGACCCCTTGCTAAAAGCCTATATTCTTGTAGCACGGTGAATTCATTGCCTTTTGGATAAGCTCCATCTATTTTGAAGCTTCTTCCAAAACACAGACTACGTTCTCTTCCTGGTTCCCGATGTTACGGTTTTCATCCAAGCACTGCCTTATTCTAAAGCAATGGTTCTCAAACTTTAGCCTGCGTCAGATTTATCTGGAATGTTTGTTAAAACGCAGACTGCTGGGCCCCATACCCAGTGTTGCTGATTCATTAGGTGTCTGATGGGGCTGGAGAATTTGCCCTTCAAAGATATCCCCACTGATACGGATGCAGTTGATCGAGTGCCCACCCTTTGAAAACTCCTGTTGTAAAGAGATGCCCTTGTTCATTACACCTAGCATTCCTCCCTGCCAAATTGGATAAAAATCGGTTTCCTCTTGGCCACCTGTCATCTCATCCTTCCATAACTCTTCTAGGCTGGTGCTATTTGGTAGAAATACTATGTGAACCAAACATGTAATTTTTTGTGTCTAGTAGCCACATTTTTAAAAAAAGTAAAAATAAAGAGAAAAGAATAATTTTAAGAAAACATTTGGCCAGGCGTAGTAGTTCATGCCTATAATTTCAGCACTTTGGGAGGCTAAGACAGGCCAATTGCTTGAATCCAGGAGTTCATGTTGTCTGAGTTAACACGGTGAAATCTTGTCTCTACTAAAAATACAAAAAATAGCCAGGTGTGGTGACACAAGCCTAGAGTCCCAGCTACTCAGGAGGATGAAGTGGGAGGATCACCTGAGCCTGGGAGATCAAGGCTGCAGTAAGCCAAGATCATGCCACAGCACTTCAGCCTGGGCAACCAGAGTAATACCCTATCTCAAAAAAAAAAAATGTGTGTGTGTGTGTGTGTATATATATATATATAATTTTATATATATAATTTTTCATATATATAATTTAATGTATATATCTAAACTTAATATATCCAAAATATTTTCAACATGTAATTTATATATAAAAAAATTAATGAGCTATTTTACATTGTTTTTGTCTTATGTTCAAAGACGCACTAAGTCTTTGAAATCTGATTTTTTTTAATTTTTAAAGGTCTGGGGTGCATGTAGAGGCAGAATGTGCAGGTTTGTTACATAGGTAAGCATATGCCATAATGATTTGCTGCACCTATCAACCCATCACCTGGGTATTAAGCCCAGCATTCATTAGTTATTTTTTCTGATGCTCTCCCTCCCCCAGCGACACCCCCCAACAGGCCCCAGTGTGTGTTTTTCCCTTCTTTGTATCCATGTGTTCTCATCGTTCAGCTCCCACTTATAAGTAAGAACATGTGGTGTTTGATTTTCTGTTCCTGTGTTAGTTTGCTGAGGATAATGGCTTCCAGCTCCATCCATGTCCCTGCAAAAGACATGATGTCATTCCATTTAATGACTGCATAGTATTCCATGGTGTATATGTACCACATTTTCTTTATCCAGTCTATCATTGATGGGCATTTAGGCTGATTCCCTATCTTTACTATCATGAATAGTGCTGCAATGAACATACACATGCATGTATCTTTGTAATATAATGATTTATATTCCTTTGGGTATATACCAGTAATGGGATTGCTGGGCCAAACGGTATTTCTGGTTCTAAATCTTTGAGGAATCAGCACACCATCTTCCACAGTGGTCAAACTAATTTACATTTCCACCAACAGAAGTAAAAGTGTTCCTATCTCGCCAGCATCTTTTTAATAATTGCCTTTTTAATAAATGACTTTTTAATAATTGCCATTCTGACTGGCATGAGATGGTTGGTATCTCATTGCAGTTTTGACTTGCATTTCTTTATCTGTGATGTTGAGCTTTTTTTAAATATGTTGGCCATATGCGTATCATCTTTTGAGAAGTGTCTGTTCACGTCCTTTGCCCACTTTTTAATGGGGTTGGTTTTTCCGGTGAATTTAAGTTCCTTGTAGATTCTGGATATTAGACCTTTGTCCAATGAGTAGATTGCAAAATTTTTCTTCCACTCTGTAGGTTGCCTGTTTACTCTGATGATAGTTTATTTTGCGGTACAGAAGCTCTTTAGTTTAATTAGATCCTATTTGTCAATTTTGGCTTTTGTTGCAATTGCTTTCGATTATTTTGTCATGAAATCTTTGCCTATGGCTACATCCTGAATGGTATAGCCTAGATTTTCTTCTAGGATTTTTATGGTTTTGGGTTTTACATTTAAGTCTTTAATCCATCTTGAGTTAATTTTTCTATAGGTTTAAGGAAGGGGTCCAGTTTCAATTTTCTGCATATGGCTAGCCAATTCTTTCAGCACCATTTATTAAATAGGGAATCCTTTCCCCATTACTTGTTTTTGTAAGGCTTGTAAAAGATCAGGTGGTTGTAAATGTGCAGCATTATTTCTGAGTTCTCTATTCTGTTCCATTAACATCCCTTCATGTTAAAAATCTCAATAAACTAGGTATTGAAGGAACATAACTTAAAACAATAAAAGCCATTTATGACAAGCCCATAGCCAACATTATACTAAATGGGCAAAAGCTGGAAGCACTCCCCTTAAAAACCAGTACAAGACAAGGATGTCCTCTCCCACCACTCCTATACAACAGACAAAGAGTCAAATCATGAATGAACTCCCATTAACAATTGCTACAAAGCAAATAAAATACCTAGAAATACAGCTAACAAGGGAAGTGAAGGATCTCTTCAAGGAGGACTACAAAATACTGCTCAGAGAAATCAGAGAGGACGTGAACAAATGAAGAAACATTCCATGACCATGGATAGGAAGAATCAATATTGTGAAAATGTCCATCCTACCCAAAGTAATCTACAGATTCAATGCTATGCCCATTAAACAACCATTAGCATGCTTCACAGAATTAGAAGAAACTATTTTAAAATTCATATGGAATCGTAACAGAGCTTGTATAGGGAAGGTAATCCTAAATAACAAGAACAAAGCTGGAAGCATCACACTACTGGACTTCAAACTATACTACAAGGCTACAGTAACCGAAACACCATGGTACTGGTACAAAAATTGATGTCTATTTTTTATATTCCCAGCATATCTCAGCTTAGACAGGCCACATTTCAAATTCTCCATAGCCACGCATGGTAGTGGCTACTGAATAGGCAGTACAGCACTAGAAATTTATTGCCAAAGAAATGGGGAGTATTGAAGCCTCTGTTTGGCCTGCCCTTTCCTGTGCCTTTCATCACATTTCCCCTTCTAAGATGTGCCTGGTTGCCAAATACATTATCATTTTAATAATAGATTGTAAGGAAAGAAAGGAAGCACTACAACATTAAATGTATGCATTGATTTTAAAATGCATGCCAATATCAGAATTTATTTTTATGCGCAGGACCAAATATATGTCATTATGCCCTATTTTGGTGCAGTTTTTAACTTGCTTTTTACCCTGCCCCTTTATCCTACACATCTCCTCCCTCATCAGTAGCCCCTTTCCCTAGCAAGACAGTCAGTGTTACCAACATAGTATTCATGCTTATTTTCCCTCCATCATCATATAATCCTATACAAATATGCACCAAAGTTTGTCTACATTTGTTTCACTAACATAGGATCCTATTATACCCACTTATCTGCATAATCACTTTCTTATTCAACAATAACTCATGGAAATCCCTGCAAGTCAGCTGGAAGTTGTACTTCATTCTTTGTAATGACTGCAGAAGAGTCCATGGAGAAGGGTGCCATAATTCAATATTTCTGTGACTGGCAGGCGTTCACATTTTATCTCAGTTTTTTTAGCACTGAGGAAAAAAACCTGCAAAACCACTCTACATAAATAGATGGAAAGATAGATATTTAGATAAATATCTTTGCCTACTCTTTTATTTAGCTTGCAACCTCTTTGTTTTGTTTTTATTATACTTTAAGTTCTAAGGTACATGTGCACAATGTGCAGGTTTGTTACACATGTATACATGTGCCATGTTGGTGTGCTGCACCCATTAACTCGCCATTTACATTAGGTATATCTCCTAATGCTATCCTTCCCCCCGCCCCCCTCCCCACAGTAGGCCCCGATGTGTGATGTTCCCCTTCCTGTGTCCAAGTGATCCCATTGTTCAATTCCCACCTATGAGTGAGAACATGCGGTGTTTGGTTTTCTGTTCTTGTGATATTGTTATCCCTTAACTTAGACTTTCTCCCATCATATCTGGGCCCTTTATTTGCAACCAATGACAGCATTTCCATTAGCAATCATAGCAAACCATTTTCATTTTCCTAATGACTCCCTCCTCAGTCAACAACTGAAACAGACCAATGTACATCCCCTGACCCTACCTAATGATGTGCTGTCTATTTAGACATTTTCATTCGTCCTGCTTCTTGTACACAGCCTGAAGAAAATCCACATAGAAAAGATTTCACTACTATATGCCCTCTCACTTTGCAAAAGCTATTCGTGACATGAAGATTCATTTCTTCATTGACATCTTAAAAAAAAATGTTTAATAAACATTAGAAATCGAAGGACCTGGATTCCATAAAGTAGTACAGACTGTAACTCAGGTAATAACAATAAGTAGAATCATAATAGCAACAACTTAACATTTTTTGTGCCTTACTATGTGACAGGAACTGTTCTAAGTGCTTTACATATGTGAATTCATTTATTCCTTCAAAAAGGAAGGAAACTGTAAAATAGGTTCTCTTAACACTTTATTATTATTCCCATTTTTTGGCTGCTGACATTGGGTTCATGTAGCCAGTAAATGGTAGGAGCAGAACTGAAACATGGACAGTCTGGCTCCAGGGTCCTAATTGTATCCCTTTACTCCTATCTCTGAACCACAGTGTTCCCAGCTGTAAAATGGGTGTTACAGTAATGACACAACCTACTTTTAGGATTGCTGAGAAGAAATAGGACAATGATTTGAAAATCATTAAAAGATCTAACAAGGTGGGGTTAGTCTTGTTTCGGCTTGGGAAGTTTGGCTGAGAGATTATTCCATCATTCAAAACAAAAACTAAGCAGATTAAATGTTTTAGACCACAGCAAATCAAACCATTTTCTGACCACAAACATCCTCCTGAAGGTGAGACTAGACAGCTACAGCTGGCAAACGTAGGACCCAAACTATGCCAGGTTCTCAGAGCCTGAGAATTTTCCTGAAATTAGAAGAGCAGCCAACCTTTACTTCTATTGTGTAGCTTGACCGCGTCCTTCCTCTTCTCTTCACTCCAGCCCTTGCATTTTACCTAATTGGAACACCAGGTTATAAATCTTACATACTTAAGGGCCAGAAAACTCTCTGGAGCTCTCAGACTGAAATTTGTGTGGGAGTTCAGCAATATTGAATTTTCAAATAAAATGATTAACAGGCACCTTTAAGGCAGCCTTAGAGAAAACAGTATTTCCTGAATCTTGCCACCTTAATCTAAGGAAGCTTTTTGTTTTAGGTCTAATAAAAAGGGTTTGGAAGTAACATAGGGATGAGTGACTAAAAGCAGGTAGAGGACCTCTATTCTTTGCTCTGGAAGCTCCCTCCAGCAATTGCAGTCTCATCACTAGTCTCTTCCCAGGCACCAAAAGGGCATTGGAGCATGATACTAGAAGGTTTAAGGCACTTAGTACAATTTTAACTGCAATCAGCTCTAATGACTGGTTTTTAGAAACATTTTTTTCTAATATTTTAATAGTTGAAAATGGCTATACCTGATCAGATATCCTATTTGATTTTTCAGAGCACAATAGCATCTATCAGACTGCACAAAGCAGAGAATTAAATCAGTGAAGAGAAAGGACATAATCCAACTCAATTTAACCACAGACTAAAGCCTGCAATCCTACTATTTGCTGAAACAATGATTTAGATGCTCTGCCAAATAAATATAGGATGTTTATGGCTTTACACAATAGGAACCTGCCTCATTTATGCAGCAGAAAGATCATTTACAACCAATTTCTAGAAGACACTAAGTGTCAATAATAAATTTTCAAATCAAGACCAAAAATTGTTATACTCAAAAAAGGAGCATTAGGCAATATGAAGTTGTTTCCAAGGAGAATTTTCAGGGACACCATACTAACTTAAAATCATAAAAGATCAAGGAAGTGGTCCTGACCAGCCTGGCTTTCCTAGTCTCTGGGAAGTAGGAGTCTCAGCTTTAAAAAGGATCTGAATCGACAAACAACAGAGCAGGGTATCTAGTACTGAAAGATCTGATCTCTGTAACAACCTGGCTGCCTTCTGAGATAATCACTAGAACCACATTGCCTTCCTGGCCATATGTGCTTCACAGGAGCAAATCCTGCTTTGCAGTTTTGAGAAGAGGTTGAATAGAGCTATTCGAGAGGCTTTTTCTCTGCCCCACATGGGAATTTTGTAGCTGGACTTTCCCTTCCTATCATCCATTCACCCCTTTATCCACATACGCACAGAATTAAAACATCGTAGCCTTTTACCTCTACTACAGCAGCAGCATCCCAGGTGCTATCAAAACTTGGAGGAAATGAAAAGTAGTTCTAACTCACAGAAAGATGGACTTCTGGGATGGAGCACAGAAAAAAAAAAAATGGTGCTGTATCCCACCCCAGGCGCTTACTAACTGTGTGACTTTGAGAAAGTCACTTGACGTTTCTATGTTTTATTGTCCCACCTGTAAAACAGAAAAAAATAATACTCTGAGGAGAACATAAGGCCATGTATAAAAAGGTCTTGAAAATAATCCTCAAAATGTTACCCAAATTGCATGTTATCAATTAGGTCTGGATTTTGTATGAGCTTCCTACAAGAGAAAACTGGGGAGTCAGGAATAGGAAAATATATGGTTATGAAGTAAATATCAGCATATAAAGAAATTCTCTCAAGTACTCAACCTGGGAAACAGAATGTGAGGGCTGAAATTTAACCTCTCTTATTGTTTAGTTCTCTGCCCTTTAACAAGTCCCTTAATTTCTCTGAGCTTTACTTTCCTCACCTGTGAAATGAGATCATGATAACCACTTTTTAGCAATATAGTGAATATATTCTATAAATATCAGTTTCCCACTCTGGATCCAGGACCTTGACTATGTGTCATTTTTATCTCCTCCGTGACCTGAAATGGTCCTGTTTATTTCTTTTTGTGCATTTTGCCTGATTTACCCCCCATTTAAATGTCAACTCCCCGAAGGCAAAAACTCTTATTCATTGATGCATCACTGCTGCTTCTAGAAGTCTTGTTTGGAATTAATGTTTATATTATTATATATTAGTCTGTTCTCATACTACTAATAAAGACATACCTGAGACTGGGTAATATATAAAGGAAAGAGGTTTAATGGATTCACAGTTCCACATGGCTGGGGGGGGCCTCACAATGATGGCAGAAGGTGAAAGACAAGCAAAGTCACGTTTTACATGGCAACAGGCTAGAGAGCTTTTGTAGGGGAACTCCCTTTTACAAAACCATGAGATCCCATGAGACTTATTCGCTATTACAAGAACAGCACAGGAGAGACCCATTCCCATGATTTGATTACCTCCCATGGGGTCCCTTTCACAACAGGTGATTATGTTGCCTCCAGGCTTGGTTGTCTTGGCTATTCTAAATATTCTCTGGCTACAACTTCCTTTAATAAGTGTATTTTCTGCTTAAATTATTCAGGGTTGGTTTTGTTGCTTAATAGATAGGATCCTCCTCTTCTCCCAACAACCTGGTATCTTAATCCTATTGCATGTGACCCTAGTCTCCTAAGGGAACCCAACTGTGTTGTCCTCCTAGAAATTACCTCCATCCTCCAGCCCTTTTCTTCTCCCTCCCCCAGATCAAACTGCACATTTTCTAGGGGCTTTTCCCTTAGGACTTTACTTTTTATAAAACATAATCTCATAAACTAATTCAAGCCAATGTGCTAATTGCCGACACTAATTTGATATCACTCCAGCATTTCAGCAGATACTCCCAATGCCTCAAAGCAAAGGAGAAAGGAATGTGTTTTCGTTACCATCATACAGTTGCAGGGCCTGTGAGGGCTCTAGTCTTTGTCTGCAATCTTAAGAGCCCTGCATCCATCAAGGCAGCTCCTGTCTATTTCATCCATGAGTGCTCTGTGAACCAATCATATAGCAACCATGGTGCAGTTAATGAAATCAATGTCTCTATTTCATGGTAACACTCACACACACACACACCCCTACATAAAATCCTTCAGCGACTTCCCAATGCTTTGTCATGGCCAACAAGGCCCCCAGTCTAGTGGATATGTCCAAAAGTATTTAACAACTGGCTAGAGGGAAAAATCTTAGTTTTAGCATTTTCTGATTTGGGTGACAGAAAAACACCCACCATGGCCAGTTTCAAGCTATCAAAAAAGTGTCAATGACATTATAAGATTCCTGAAGAGTTAACTGTTTGCTCTTGCAAGCCAATATGAGACACCAGCTCCAGTACAAAACTGTCCCAACTTGTTTTCCTGGCCACTTCACGGACATCATCATGCTATGCTACACTCATCACTTCAACCCCATTAGCCTTCTACAGCCACTCAATGGCTCCTCCTCTGCACCCCCACACACAGCCAGCCTTACTGTAGTCTAAGTCAGGTTCTCGGCTACAACCTTCCACAATTGTGTGATCCTCTCCTTTAGAGTACTTATTTCAGGTTATATGTTTACTCCCCTTAATGCAATCATGTGATGTTTAATGCTTAACATCATAAGTAAACACAGACTGGAAGAGGTGTAAACAGAGTGGCTATCAACTTCCTTTTCCATCGAGTTTTTATGCACCTTTTTATGGGGAAATTTCAGGGCTTACCAGGAAAAAAAAAAAAAACTGCTCAGCTCTTAATACCACAAATACGACAGAGACCCTTCAATTTTCTGCTGGTTTTGTAGAATCCTGGATGATTGAAACTGGAAAAGATCACTTCAAATGCTTGTTCTCTGATCACTAGATACACTGGAAGGTGTTTTATGGTCTATCTTGAGGAGGTTGACGTGAGAAGATGGAATAAAAAGGGACTGAAAGGATAGAGCCCTGGGTTCTCCACAGCCAAATCACCAGAACAACGCTGCTGTTATATATTTCTCATATTGTTCTTCCTTGTAAGATTTACTTTGAATGATTCCTACTATGGAAAAATGCTTACCAACCAGTTTTCATTTTATAGATGTGCAAAATATGTGCTCAAAGAACAGAATATGGAAAATTATTATTATTTGATATAGGGTCTCACTTTGTCACCCAAACTGGAATGCCGCAGCACGATCTTAATTCACTGTAGCCTCAACTTCCTGGGCTCAAGAGATCCTTCTGCCTCAACCTCCCAAGTAGCTGGGACTACCAGGGGTGCACCACCATGCCCAGCTAATTTTTTGTATTTTTCATAGAGATGGGGTTTTGCCATGTTGCCCAGGCTAGTCTCTCAAACTCCAGCCAAGCAATCCACCCAACTTGACCTCCCTAAATGCTGGGATTACAGATGTGAGCCACCATGCCCGGCAGGGAAAATTACTCGTGTCTTGTTAAAAAAAAAAAAGTTTTCATGTGTGATTATTCCTACCTTTTCCTCTTTGCTCCTAGCTCCAAACTCCCAGTAAAAAATTCTGTTTCCAATTTTATCACGTTTTCAAAAACATGAATCCTGAGACTAGACCACATAGACTCCCATTTTTGTGGGGGTTAGAGAGCACTTGAGCCGATAAGTCATAGAACCTCCACTTGAGCCAGGTCTCTTGAGTTATGGGCCACTTTCATTCTGCTTTTTGGTTGGTCTACATCCGGTAGCAGTGAGAACTTCACTGCTGCCGAAAGGAAAGTCTAACTGCCCAAGCATCTTCTCCATGAGAAATTTCCTTTAGTTTTAAAATAAATTATGATTCCTGAAGACTATATAAATACACAATATAAAACCAGTAAATCTGATAAAGACCTGTAGAAAAACCAGTCTCACTTGTTTCTAGCCACATCAAATTTCTTGCCTCAGTATGCAAACACAAAAACCAACTAGACTTCTAAATTCTGATCAGAAGCTCAGGATCTGGGCAAAGGAATACAGTAATGCACTCCTAGCTACCTGCCTCCTTTCCTGGGCAATTAGAAGCATCTTGTAGTTCTGAGAGATTTGAATTCATATCCCACTGATGCCACTTCCTGGACGTGTGATTTCAGGGAGATTTATCTGTGAGGTTCAGTGTCCTGAAGGTAAGAACATGCACCTTTTTATGTGGTTTGTTGTAATAATTAAATGAGACAAATTTCTGGCCTGAAGTAAATGTTCAAGAAATTATCACCATGTGTTTTCATTCATTACCAAATACTCCTATACATTTAATACTAACCCTAGGCTTGACATAGAAAGCCTGATTCATAAGTTCAGAAATTAAGTTCACTTCCAATATATACGTACTTTATATTATTTCATTCAGTTAAAAAAATTTATACTTTCCTAATATTTGTCAGACACAGTAGTAGACCTGGACCATAAGAAATAACAAAGCTTCAGTTCCTGTCTTCAAGGATCTGACTACTTAAACCATACCTGACAGATAATACCTATATTTTCTCTCATTCATTCTCTCTCTCTTTCATTCATATTCTCTCTTTCATTCATATTCATTCTCTCTCTCTCTCTCTCTCCCCCCACCCCAGGGGCTCCCTCTATTGCCCAGGCTGGAGTGCACTGGCAAAACCTCAGGTCACTGCAGCCTCGACCTCCTGAGCTCAAGCAATCCTCCCCAGTCAGCCTCCCCAGTACTTGGGACAACAGGTGCACATCACCACTCCTGGCTTTCTGTTTTTGGTAGAGACGAGGTCTCACTATGTTGCCCAGGCTGGTCTCAAACTCCTGGGCTCAAGTGATCCTCCTGCCTTAGCCTCCTAAAGTGCTGGGATTATAAGTGTAAGCCACCACAACCGGCCTACCTCCTATATTCTTAAAGATCACTAAAAGAGAAGACCACACCACATTGTTGGCAACTACTACATTCAGTTCTCAGTCATCTGAAGAATTTACATTATGTGTAAGTGTGTTCAATTCATTGAGAATCAATATGTCTCCATTTCCCCCTATTCTAGGCCCCAGAAGGAGAACAGTTGGTCACCATTTTTTACATAATAAGCCTTCATTCTTTGAGACTTATTGAGTTATTCCTCCATCTTCTCTTTCTAGATTAAATAATTCCAATCCCCTTAACCTTTTCTCAGAGGTCCTATTTGCCTGCCTTCACTTTAATCATTTTCATTGTTCCCCTCTGGAGTCTCTCCAAATCCTCTGCATTAAAATATGTTGCTTTGCCATTGAATTCACTCTAAGAAACGTATTCCCTTACCTCTACCGAGACAAAAAGAAAGCAGTCCCCAAACACAAGGTAGACAATAGATAGAAGGATAGAGTTGCTACGTAAAGAACTCATGGTGGGCTCTCATATGCTCAAAGCAAATCTGCATTTACTGTCACCACTATTAAGGAAGAAGGGCTAAAACCAGAACCGTTTTTAAATAATGCCAACCATTCTGCTTGACAATTATCTAAATTACTTTTAAGCAGATAAGACTATTAACAGCAAACTTGAGACTTCTGTAGTTACACCTAAGGTTCTCAGAAGGGTACTAATAAAAAATCACTGTACTACTAGAGCTAATGAGATCAAACAGGAATTTTTGATTCTGTAAAATACCTCTGGCTATCAGGTAGAGGTGAGAGCTTACCATATAATTTACAGAAGTGCCTTTGGTTAGGCCTGGCACGTGCAAAGGATCTTTCTTTGCATTCTGTCAATCAATATACAGTCATTAATATTTCTTGAGCTGAGAGTGCAGCAAATTCTAAATGACTCTGAAGAAATGGTGTATAGAGGTTAGTCAAATACACACTAACCATAGTTCGATATCAGCATATGCAGAAAGGGGTGGATATGAAAACCAGAGCTCTAGTCAAATATCCCTTCAGGATATGCATAGAGATTTGCAAGAACTCTCTTTTCACAAAGATTCCTCCCTGCCTGTCTCTCTTATTGTGCCACTGATATTATCCATCCTCCTGTGAGCCAGTAGCATGTCTCTACACATACACATACACATGCATGCTTACATGCTCACACAGTTAAGCTTCTTCTGTCAAATATCCAAATCTTCTCAAGAAGTTGGGAAAACTCTTACTGGATAACATCTTGCCTGGTTCAGGGACTTCTTTTAAAACCACTATGTCAAATTTTTTTTTTTTTCCCCACCTGGAAAAGTTAAAAGTACACAATTGGGGTAAAAAGACTTGGTTACAAGGGGACAGGTGGTAAGAGGAACCACTGCCTTCTCCAGTTTGATGCCAGGCAAACAGGTGGAAGTTCACTCTAGTATGATTTCTAAAGTTAGGTTAGCCCTGGCAAGACCCTGTTTGACCTACAACTGGTTGGGCTGAGAGAGGTCTGTCAACAAGGGCCCTAGGAGAATGAGCTACATTCTGGAAAATACCTCTCTGCCAAGTTATCTGAAGACTCCCTCAGTTCTGGGTCCAGAACAAATTCACAATTTGGTGTTGAATTTTCTCAGGGAGCTGTAGACCCAAAGGCAGTCCAATCTATCAAACAATGACTTAAATCCCAAGACCTATGGAATATTGTAGTCCTTAAATAATCAGCAATAAGGATGGCCAGTGGCTTAGAATCATAGAGTCAGAACAAGGCTGGGCATGGTGGCTCACGCCAGTACTCCCAGCACTTTGGGAGGCCAAGGCAGGTGGATCACCTGAGGTCAGGAATTCAAGACCAGTCTGCCCAACATGGTGAAACCTTGTCTCTACTAAAAATATAAAACATTAGCCAGGTGTGGTGGCACATGCCTGTAGTCCCAGCTATTTGGGAGGCTGAGGCAGGAGAATCGCTTGAGTCCTGGAGGCAGAGGTTGCAGTGAGCTGAGATTGTGCCACTGCACTCCAGCCTAGGTAACAGAGGGAGACTCTGACTCAAAAAACAACAACAAAAAAATGAACAAGAAGCACCCTCCTGGGCGAAGGCTGACAGCTTGCTAGCTACTTGTCAGAGCTGACCCTTATTCCCTCCTGCTCTGCGTGGCCCTTTATGCTTGAGCACATGCCAAGCGTTTGTGTTACAGAGTGAAGAAAGGCATAGGCACTCCACCACCGGTAAGTGTATACACTGTTGAGGTCTGGGAGCTCTGAAACAATGGGCAATTAAAACCGTAACATATTTAATAGCTTTGTGTTGAAAAGTATATGTTGTATAATTAATTATAATTTTATAAAAGCAAGACTCCAAATATGAAGTAGAACTACACATAGCCCCAAATTTCATTTATTTGATGGTAAAGACAGTCTTACTTATCAAGGGGGTAAGAAGGTGAAAGTAGGGCACTGATGTTGATATGCATTGCCTTATTACTTTGTAGTGGTTATGGTGAGTGGCCAGTAATGCCGGGTTAATAAATCACTGGTAGACATAACTCAATGTTCTCTCTCTTTACCCAAATGTGTACTTCAGAGACCTAATACCAAATTGCTTCAAAGAAAGAACAATTCGTACCACCCTACTATAATCCACTGCACTTTGGGAAGCAATTTTTATTCCATTTGAATTTGGAAACTATAGTAATAACTAACACTGAACACTGGTATTCCTACATTGGGAAGGTCAAAAAATGCAAGAAAGTAAGGGGAAAGTAAGAGAAAGGAGGGAAAGACAGACAAGAATTTTTTAAAAACCTGAAATGGGTGAATTTTTAAAACATTCATCTATAATGACCAGGGGACATTTTCAATAAGGCTTTTGAATGTCAAAAAGTAAAACAAAATTCCTGCTGACTTTCAAAAGCCCACTATTTTGGGTCATTCTTTTAAAAAAAAAAAAGAGAGAGAGATAGCCAGCAGATTAAAGGAAGTCCATTTATAAAAATCAAATGAACCTCTAACAAAGCTTGTTCAGGACATGAATAAATCATCTGGTCATGAATTATTCATTGTTATCAAGAAACAAGCTGGGGATTCCAGGAACTGCACTGGGGAGGCACTGAAACTGGGGAACGAGCGAGTTTATTGTCTCAAACCCACCACAGGAAGGGAGAGGGCAGGCCATGGGTGCCACCATCTGAGGCAGACCATGTCAGCACTCCCTCGTGTTTCAGAGCATACATTGGCAGCCTTTACATCCCAGAGGACAAAACAAATAGAGTTTAACCCACAGAACCTAAATTTAGAAAACTGCATGTACTCAGGAAGCAGACAATACGATTTTTTTTTGAAGATTGTCTCTTTTTATTTAAGTTCACGATATACATGGGAAATATGAGCTGTGTGCAAAAGGTAGCAGAATTTCAAGGAGATGGCTAGAAAATTCCTTGATAAGTCAGTAGTCTGACCTACTCATTCATGGCTTTGGGGCTTGGGTTTGGATGGTGGGGAGAAAGGGAGGCTTGCAGATTTAATCAACTAATCAATGTATCTGTGTGTTCCAGGTCCAAACTGCTTTGCAGGAACTACAATAATTCCAGCTGGCATTGAAGTGAAAGTGGACGAATGTAACATCTGTCACTGTCACAACGGGGACTGGTGGAAGCCTGCTCAGTGTTCAAAACGTGAATGCCAAGGCAAGCAGACTGTGTAGGACAAACTTCCAACCAATGACAAGTTCTTAGGAAAGGATGCTATGGCTTCAACACTGCACATGTTTAACACAAAACAAAACAAACTCCTGCCAGCTACAACAGGGTCACCAGCAAAACCTTCTAGGGTTGACAAAAGTGAATATTTTACTAAGAGGAAATTTCTCTTTCTCTCTTGCTATATAAAATATATATAGTATATAGCTATCTAAATCGCTTTTGTATTTACCAATGCTTGATGGTGACTTGACGAACAGATTTCTGGAACAAAAAGAAAGAAATAGCCTTGCACAGGCTCCTTCCCTGGTGATGCCTCTGACCTACCAGCTCACTGTCCCCTGGTTTACTTCATTTTTACTCTTCTGTACATCGTACATGGCATTGTTCTCCTGTGGTGTTTTTGTTTTTTTGTTTTTTTTTTTTTAACTTGTAGAGTCTAAGGGGCTAGATTTGACTGCACAGTAAAGTTTTGAGTTGTGTCAAAAAAGGTTTGGTGAAGGAATGTCAGGGGAAAGATCTTTCCCGAGCTGGGAGACCCAAGAGCATCCAGTCAATTGCTCCCCTAGGGTGAATCATGCCCTGTAGACTAAGGAAAGGGGGGTGGGCACATAGACGGACCTATTGCTGGACAGGGTTGGGAACCAGTACTTTGTCCATTACGTGGGGGCTCACAGTTCTTACAAACCACACATTTCACATGGAAAACCTTGAAACTGCCAATCAAAATCTATTATGTAAAGAACACCATGAGCTTAACTGAAGAATCCAAAGAGAGACAGGTCTTTAAAATTGTAGCATTAATCATCAGACTTTTTCATGATGTGAAATTTGAGTTTGGTTTGTAACTAAACACACTCTAAACTCACTCTATCATCGGGCAATATAAATACCAGAACCAGGGTGAGAAACCCCACTGTGAATCCAAATCCTTCTGAACATCTCTGGCTTTTGAGTTCAGATTTGGCTAAAAGTCAGTAGTACACATTGGCAGTTTTTGTAGTTCAGGACTGTATTTGCCATGTTGTAGTAACAACCACTCAGCCCTACGTCTGAAACACAGATTCAGGACACTCTTTCCACCTCAAGTGCTGATTAAAATTAAAGATTAGGGTAGAGTGAGTCTTGCACAATACAATTCCATTTGTTGAACATTTTTAAAAATGTATATATTAGATACTGAAAACTTAAAATGAACCTTTGAAGAGTCTCCAGGTTGCCCTGGTAACGCTGCTAGTATAGTAACAGAAAAAACAAAATACACAGGGTATCTGATGCCACCTCAATTCAAGTGCAAAATTAACAATTCTGAAACCACATGGCATAGTTAGTTGCTTATTCCATGCTCCTGTCGTAAAAACCCTGGCACAGATCTGATAGGGTCCTTGAAGAGACTTTACAGTTGTCTTTATTATCAACGTTCTTTCTTTTTCTGCTCCCCCAAGCTGGGCTTTGCCATAGCTCCTGTGGAGTGCCATATTCTAGAGCAAGACGTCTCAATCTTAGTAGGATTGACATTTGGGGCCAGATCATTATCTGTTGGTGGGGGCTGTCCTACGTGTTTTTAGGATGTTTAGCAGCATCTCTGGCTTCTATCCACTAGGTGCCAGTAGCAACATCCCAGCGGCGGGTGACAACCAAATGTCTCCAGATATTGCCTGATGTCCTTAAGGAGTAGGAGTGAGGGGCATAATTTCACCTGGTTGAGAACCAGTGGCCTAGAATAATCGGTATATAGTGGTTTCTGCCAGGGAACACACTAGGCAAGCTCTAGCAGCACGTGTGGCTTTTGTGAGCTTCTGATCCCTTTGGAACATATACAGTCAGTATTCCCAAGGGCTCAGTCTTCTCCATAGAGAGTGAGGCTTCTAATGCTATAGGCCCACCCTCAGGAAACGTATTTTTTTAGTCTTGTCAACTGGTTTTTCATTTAAAATTGTCAGCCTCTCCTCCCTGGAAGCATCTCCTGTCATCAAGAAAGAGTTGTCATTTCCAAAATTAATGTGCCGACGAGTTGGACCTGACATTTTTACGCACACTGTGCTTGTGTTATGATACAAATAGCCATGCCGGCACCATCCTGAGGAAGAACATCAAGCCACCTTCCCTTAGAACACCAATTTGCAGCAAGGTTGGTGCCTTTCAGTTGCCACCATGGATACATCATATAGACAGTCATGAATCATTCATGAGCAATGCTGCATGATTTATGTCTGCACTCAAAAGTAAAGGCATTCCACACTTCAGCTTGTGTCTAGACAGAGATGTATTATAGAGCTTTCTTTGCCCTGAGGTTGCCTGTTGCCAACTTCAAAAATCCACACTCTTGGAAAGAAATAATAATAATAAATGACAGGAATAAGGTTGGAAACTCAGAAAATATCATTAATAGAGCCATGCAGCATAGTACCTTATCTATTATTAAGGAGTTACTATGTCCTTTTTTAGAAAACAGAAAGAGTGCAACTGGGAAGCTGAAGTGCAGAAATTTTGCATCTAAGTATTGGCACAGTGAGAGTCACAGCAAGAATTTACTAGAATGGAATGGGACATCCATTAAGGATCTCTCTTCAGAGAGTTTGCAGAAAGCAGGCTGTTCTGTGGCCTCTGATAACCAGCTAGAGAGAGAGAGTTTTATTGTGGGTTTTGTTGTTGTTGGATTTTCTTTTTCTCAAAGTTTCACTACAAGCTGTTTCCTTTAAGATTTTGTAGCACTGACGTTTTTCCCTCTTTAGGGAGAGATGAACTTATACTGTGACAATTTCTCATAAACTGATAAAACTTTACAACTTCCTTCTACCCAGGTCATTGAGAAATTCTTTCCAGACTCTGAACAAGAGAGCTCTGGTCTCATCTGTTGTTTGTTTCTTGTGAAGTCTTTGTTTGCAGCCACACTGTCACCTCTGTACTCCTATTTCTCCTCCACCTTTGGTTCTCGGCTTTAATGACGGCTATGTTAAAATAAGGGATCAACATCTTGTTTGTTAGCTGATGCCTATTAAAAACAATTCAGTTTCTAAAATCTTTGAAAAATGGTGTGCCTGAAAACTAGTGAGAAAAAAAAAAAAAAAAAAACCTGAACACTAAACTGTAAAAAGGGGATTCTAGCAACAATATTTCATGTGTAAAAGAATATATTATTAAAAAATTATTTTGTTAAATATAAAGTGTGTTAACCAGCAAACATTGTTTGTGGTATATTTTCCTTCCCACATTTCTCCCTTCTCCCTACCCTCATTATTTAATGACTAATTCTCGGTTACGTCTATCATCTGAAAGTACATGCGTCATTAGAGCTGTATTCAATTAGAATGAAGCATTAGCTTTTGCATTTGCCTGCACACATTTTCATTTTTCATAATGCAAGGCATTGCTGACTTGGGGATCCGAGAGGCGGCTCAAATAAGCCAGCAGTGAGAGGGTAAGCGATAGTAAAATTCTTTTCCTGACCCCAGATCCATATACTATGCTAATGATAATCTATAATTATTGAGTGCTGGCTCTGAGCCAGGCCCCGTGCTAAGCTCTGCGCCCACAGGATTGTATCCAATCCATACAGCACACCTATGAGAGAGGAACTCTTGTCATCTCTTCTTTGTTCTTGAGGAAACCAGAATATAAAACGGCTAAATGCTTTGCCCAAAGTCACAGGCTAGTAAGTAGCAAAGCAGAAATTTTTATTATAAAAGTTTTCAAACATATATAAAAATAAAGAAAATAGTATAAAGAACCTCCATTTACCCATTGCCCAGATTCAACTGTGATCAAGATATTGTGAATATTTTTAACAATCCAACAAAAGTTTAATAAATAACCAATGCTACTACCTACAGTTCATTTAATACTTATATGCCAGAGACTATGACTTGAAATTTACTTGTATCATCACACTTAATTCTCACGCAACCCCTTTAAAGAGGTAATGTTATTCCTAAATTACAAATCAAGAATCTAACAAGCTTGCATATAAAAGTGAGATCATGCAGTATTTTTCATTCTGGTGTGACTTATTTCACTTAACATAATGCCCTCCATATAATACTTCATTTATTCTTTATCCCCCTTAAGTTTTTTTTTAGACAGGGTCTCACTCAGTCACACAGGCTGGAGTGCAGCAGTGCGATTACAGCTCACTGCAGCCTTGACCTCCCTGGCTCAGATAACCCTCCCACCTCAGCCTCTCAAGTAGCTAGGACTACAGACGTATCAGGCCTGGTTAATATTTTTGTAGAGATAGGGTTTTGCATGTTGCCCAGGCTGATCTCAAGGGCTCAATAAATCTGCTTGCTGTGGCCTCCCAATGTGCCAGGATTACAAGTGTGAGCCACTGTGCCCAACCCCTCTTAAGTTTTTTAAGTAGATATCAAGCATCATATGATTTTATCCCTACAATTTGCAGTAATCATCTAAGAAAAGTGACATTTTCTTACAAGACCATACTGTTACACATTATTTTATTAAACCTAACAAAATAAATTCTTAGTATCATTTAATATTTAATCCCTATTAAAACTTCTTAGGTTTTCTAAAATATGAGAAAGAGATGTCTGCATGATTCAAACAGTCCATAACTTTGGATGTGATTGTTTTGCCTCCTAAGTTCAGCTATGAATTCTGACAGAGTCCTTAGTTTATTGTTCTTCGAGGGTGTGTGTTTCTTAAACCTCCATGTTCAACTTCTTTCCAGACTGAGCAGGGAAACAGCAGGGCAAGAGGCTTTCTACCAATTGACCTCCAAGGGTCAAAGAGCCCTGGAGCAGGAATTGTTGCTGATGACCAGAACGCAGAAGCCAGTGCCTTTGATATGTATGTAAGCTTTCCTTAGGGACTAAGAGTAAATTGTTATTTTTCTTCTCCTTGAGACAAACAAATTGCTTAATGCAGAACAAAACTGAACAATATTTTATGAATCGCCATCATCTTCTGCATTGTTGGAGGAAGAAAAACAAGGGCAACCACTAAGAAAACGTCAGCATGGCATCCCCACGCACAAGAATACACACCCCAGCTCCACTACCATTTTCTTAAAACAAGATTAGACTTCCTTTCATGTCAAACTAGAGAGAAATTCTCTACTCTGTATGTTCATTGTACAGGCCTGCTTACAGTTCAATTCAGATTCAAGTCTCATGGAGAGGACACCTCAAAGTCTAGAGGAGAAAGCTGTGAGCTGAGAGAGAGTCCTGGGTTTGTTACTTTAGGTTTTATGTTGGGAATATTACTCTTTTAAAGAAATGTATTTTGATGATTTTGAAAGACAAAATGCTATCTCTGAGCCAGCAATCTCACCTGTACCTTATCAAACACATAAGGGATTTACACCTTAAACTGGGGTGACACCATTATCAGTGAGCCTCAAACTGTACCTGTCTAGTATGAATACTTGATTCTCCCTAGTCAACCTTGTACACCCAGAAGGCATATTGTTCTTTTGATGAAACAAAACAGCTAGTACCATACTATCTTTCATAAGTTAAGAGTTAAATAGATTGAGTTGAATGAATTTCTTTCACTTAATTTTAGAAACTCAAAATTTGCTTTACATTCCAAGTATTTTCAGTTGTGGTAATGATATGATGGCTTTCTTTCTTAATTCTTTAAAATCTTGAAATCCTGTTCTTTGAAGCCCAAACTCCAATTTCAATAATCCCGGTACTCACACTACAACCTGGTTTTGAGTAGGGATACTTTCAAAGAGCTACATTTCTAGAATAAAGTTTTAGTTTTAAAACCGCCTAAATAATTATGTGAGGTAGGCAGGGTTGGAGAAGAATTTGGATATCAAGTTCAGAGACCATTTATTGAGCCCCTTCTGAGTGTCAGACACTGTACTGGTTACTTCACACAAGACAGTAATTTGCAGTCATTAGTCAACCATCCTCATAACCACCGTGAAATTATGGACTGGTAATCCCATTTTGCAGACTTCAACACTGAAATCCACAGAGGTTTTTTGTTTTCTCAGGCTTCCATGATTAGAAAGAGGCAGAACCAGCTTTTATATCAGAGGGTTGTAAGTATTAAACAGAACACTACCCATAAAGTAGCTTAGAAGAGGGCCTAGCACAAGAAGCTATCATTATTAAGATTTATAGTATCAGAAAGGAGATCTCATGGATAAGGTGATATTGGATTTGGATCTTGCCAGTTAGACACAAGTTGGGCAGGATTTCAGAGATTGTAATAGAGCAACAAAAAATGAATAGAATATAGAGTATTTGGAGTGTAAGAAGCAGTCAGATGTGCTTAGTGTGTAAGGTTAGAGATGGGGGCATACAGAGGGAGATTGGGTCTGGAAAGGAAATTCAATTGTTAAGACCTGGAAGATTATACCAAGAAAATCCAACTTGGTTTTTGTTGATACTATTGATTAATCAACATCAAATAACAGGGTGACATGGCCATATTTGTATTTTAAAAACAAATCTGATAAGAGTGAATGATGCTTTGGGGCCTAGGGAGAGAGAGGTGGAGACACTGAGGGAGGTTGTCACAAAAGTCCAGGACAAAGAATGAGGGTCTGTTCTGGGAATGGCAAGACTCAAACAGACCAGCTGGAACAAAAGGACATTACGGAGGATCAACCACAAGAATTAAAACAGTCACATTTTCTAGCCCAGGTGATTAGGACATTTGTGCCAATAAAGCCGCCACCAAAAATATGCAACTTATGCTTTACCTAGGGGTGGCTCATGATATTTTAGGACAATATGCTGAAGATGCTGGCAATATATCAGATATTCAGAGTCAACCTCAGATGAAGTAGTCTTCGGGACAGCCCACCCTGTCACTATTTACCAACACTATTTGTATCTTGGTTTGACTAAAAACAATTTGAATAGCCAAAGTTTACCACTGGTCATATTTTTTTCAAGGTATTTTTGAAATGGAGGTCAAATTTGGAATGGCGAGAATAACCAAATTCTTTCACTGGTATGTGGCAAATATTAATCTCACATGATAGTGAAACAATTTATCTGCATATTGTGACACAAACTGCTTATAAGTTTCCAGCACCTCTTTCCTCATTTGCCCCTTCAAAATACAAAATGTTGGTTTCTCACATTGTTGCTCACCAGAATTCCAGAAATTCAAAAAAATACGTATTTAGTTGTTCACTGTGACCCTCTCTGTTTTTCGTTTTTTCCCCCAGAATATATAGATTTAAATGACAACTTAGGTCCTGGGAAAGCCTTTCAACTTGAGATTTTTAAGGTTGTCCACCCTTCTCCCGTTATATATTTCTTTGCCTTTGTTTTGTTTTTTTGTTTTTTGTTTTTTGTTTTTGGTTGCATTCCCTTTTTAATTAATCACAACATTGGGTCAGCCAGACCCATTAACTGCATTTCTCATTTAGACCTTTCAGAGATGCAGTTGCAGATGCAATTTAATTTGTTGACCCATGATCGATAGCAATTAATAGTATCTCTTTAATCTTGTTGAAAGGTCTGTCTCTGGCTTCCAGTAGCCACCATCTCAAGGGAAAGGTATCCACACAGGCAGGTTATTTAGCTTCCAGACAATAGTTCCCCTCAACCACCTGCTTCTCTGGTGACTTAGTGTTTGTTTCATAAGTCACCATATTCTACAGTATTTTCAATTATTGCACAAAAGTTCATCCAGGTTCTGTTATGAGATAGCTCTGCTGCAAGCTCATCATGTACATATTATGAACCAGGAATGCAGAAAAAAAACTATAAAGCACTTAATTCAGAAAAAAATAGATTCAAGGTTTTAAAGTATATTATGTTAATAAAATAGATACTTAAGTTTCTGAGACTTCTCCATGTTGTGTTGTAGCTAACCCAATTCCTACAATCAAATCATTTTCTCTTATCTGTCATATTAATAAAAAGATTTATTCAATAAACAACTTTCCATCTAGGAAAGTAGACTGTAGCTGAACTGAATGATATATTTTTTTTCTTGTGCTCAGGAAGCTTACAGTCTGATGGGGCACACAACAAGGCAAGTCCACAATAACAGAGAGGGAGGCAAATGCTGTGTGTTAGATATGAACAGGTACACTGGGAGCCTGTGAGATGGCTTTCTAGGAAATGGGATTTTTTATGAGTTTTAAAAGAGAAATAGATCAGGGTAAAAATGGATAAAGTGGTCAATGCCCTTTGGCAGTTTATAAGGTGGAGTTTCTGCTGATAAAGCTCAGAGCATGTAACTGCTCTATTTTGCTGATGATAAAATCCATTCAAATCAGTAAATATATGCCTCATAAAACAGCGGGCTTTGAGAAAATTCCAAAAAAAGCAAAGATGGGTCACCTCTACATTGTGAAGAAATCATGCATCTTGATGACAACCCTTCTTTTCTGCAGTCAGTTTACTGATTAGTGGAACCCCCTTCCCTCTACCCATTTCAGGTACCCACTACACTGCATTTCATCAGAAATTGTCCTTGTATCTCTGTAGGAATTTGAGTAATGCCATCTGTCAATAGTAGTTGCTCTGTTGGCCTAATCTATTGAAAGCCTAATTGGTACCTTGCTCAACTGCAGAACTGAAGGCTGGGCCACTGGTAAAGCATCAGTAAGCAAGCAAGAGATGTATTTTTGAGCAAGAATCCCTTTCTAAGTTTACGGAAATAACTATATGAGGATGATCATGTGCTCTGGAAACTCACAAGACCAGTCTTGAAACCAGTTGTCAAGAAGTTTCCTGTGTTACAATTTTACAAACAGGTAACAAAAGGATACTACAAAATATCTTGCAGATAAATTGAGGTTATGGGCTATAAAAACTATGACATAATTTGTAAATTATAAGTATAAAAATGTCTGAGGTACTTGCGTGTACATTTGTATCTGTGTAAATAGTATAGGTCTATATATCTATAGAAATGTAAAAAGGTATGAACGTTATGGCAGACTGATGGCTGTGTCATTAAGATCAAATATTCACTATGTTTCCATCTGCCTAGTACACTCTTTTGTACCTAAAAATTGCAGACCTGTTTAGCCTACAGTATATTTACCCCATCTTTGCCTTGCTCGAGGAACTTTATTAGCTCTGCTTCTTCATACATTTAATTTCCCATCCCTAATCATTTGTGGCTCATGTGGTTCATCGATTTCAGAGGGAGGCTGAACATGAGGGAAGGAAAGTTGCAGAGGGGAATGAAAATCAAACTGCCATGAAACCTAAAATCATTGCAGTGGCAATGAAATAGATGTATTAAAAGAAAATATTTCTTATTAAATGTTCAAATATTAACATAAGCATATAGTTGGGATTTTTGCTTTTGTTTGGGGTTTTTTTGTTTTTTGTTTTGTTTTGTTTTGTTTTGTTTGCGCAATTAGTTATTTCTGCATAAGAGGGCTTAGCTTCCATTTACCTGCTATGTTTATTATCTGATGTGACCTTGTAAGGCACTACTTCTATAAGATAAAGCAAAAAACTTCCCTGGGTATCCAGGTCTGCACACTTAACCTGCACTTGGAGGATAACATTATCCAAGCCACTCTGTTTATGTAAGGCACACTCGTATCCTGCTGACTGGGCTGCTTTCAGTTTCCCCAGAAAACCTAACAAAGTTCCAGGAGGTTCTCAACCATCAGTTGCCTGTTTCTCAGCCTGAAAAGCATCCTGCTCTCAGGAATGTTAACTTCAATTGCCTGAGTTTGCTTTAGATATCCACCTGCACCTTCTGGTTCATGAATTGAGCACTGTGCAAGGCACACTTTGGATATACATAGTACAAAAGGTACCACCCATAGATAAAAGCAGAGTCAGTGTCCTATTTCTCCTCCCCTTCCTCCAGTACAGTGACTTACAGCAGCAGCCAGGCCACTGGCTACCAAGACTCCAGAGTCAGGAGCCTGTAATAGCTTCGGTAGAATATCACAACTGGGTCTTTATTTTTTAAAAAAACTTCTTGGAATCAACTGTCCTCCAATGAGCAGGGAGGTCAGGCTCACAGCAGCAAAGCTGTAAAATGATGCATCTGAAAAAGCATAAAGTAACTTAAAAATGGGGGAGGTGCACAGAATTATATTTCGCAACACCAATGGAGCATGCAATGATACATTTCCTTTCTTTGCACTTGCAGAAGTAAAACCGGAACATATATCTGTAATCACATATTCCATCCCATTGATTTTCACTTGCAGAAAAGGGAAGGCTAGTCATCAAACTCATATGCCTATTGAAATGATGTCAACTCAGAAAAATACTCTTTGTTTACTGTATAATCTATATTTCAGTACATAAAAACCCACAGCGTGTAGGCTGGGTATACAGCACTGTACTATTTTCTTTAGTTGTCTTCTGGAGAAATAAGAGTATATTGGAAATGCATTATGTTTACATTGAAATACAACTAGAAATATTTTTTCTAACCTTCTCAGGTTCACAATGAAATATAGATTTTTAAAATTGGTTAATTTGAACAATTGCATACTCAGCATCACCAGAACTGAGGTTGAACAGAATAATCTGGCCCAAAGTAATTTAAGACCTGATTTATGTGTAAACTGGATCATTGTAAAGGTCCACTTCTTAATGGCTCTGTAGATATCATGAGAATCATGTGTTTAAGGCCGAATGCTTTCCTTCTTTATATAAAGGATTTATTCTAAGTGAACATCTTTTCATTTTATTGCCACAAGAACATTTAATATGAGATCTACCCTCTTAAACAATTATGTGTAAATACAGTATTGATTATAGGTACAATGATGTACAACAAATCCAAGAACTTAATCATCTTGCTTAACTGAAACTTTGTGTCTGTTAATTAGCAACTCCTCATTTCTCCCTCCCCACACCACCCAATCCCGGAAACCATTCCGCTCTTTGACTCTATGAATTTGACTATTTTAGATACCTTACAGTATTTGAATATTACATTATTTGTCTTTGTGTGACTGGCTAATTTCACCTAGCATAATGTCCTCAACTTTCATTCATGCTCTCATGTTGCAGAATTTCCTTCTTTCTTAATGGCCTAATAATAGTCTATTATATGTATACACCACCTTTCCTTTATCTACTCATCTGTCAGTGAACGTTTAGGTTGCTTCTAACTTTTAGCTATTCTGAATGGGGTTGTAATGAACATGGGAATATATGAACATCTTTAACTTTTTACTTAGACTATACAGAAAAGTGTACATACTCTAAGTATATTTATAACAGGGTGTATAGGGTATATCACTAGCAGCTCAGAAGTTCCCATGTACTGTTTCCCAGGCAGTACCCTTACTGCCACCAAGGATAACCCCACCAAGAATGGCTGAACTTCCAGGAGCATAACTCACTTATGCCTGGTATGAAACTATGTAAATAGAATAATGCAGTGTGTATCTTTTGAACTTACCATCTTCCGTGCAACGTTTGTGAGATTTGCCCATATTTCTCTTTAGAAAAAAAAAATTTAATTTCATTGACAGAGCTATACCCTGTTATTTCCTAGGTGAGGTATAATTAGTATTTTACAAACTAAAATCTCACCCAAAGATCAGAGAATATGAAGAAATGGGGAGAAATCTCTGAACTTACACTTACTTCTTCCAGAAATTTAGTAACGCATTAATTTAGTAGTTTCCTAGACTCCTCCATTGGAAGCTGCTTCTAGGGAGGAGGTAAAGTTAAGCAGATGTGGGGCCAGGTTTCTATTTTTGAAGAGGGCTTGCCCTTCTTTGTATTATTTCGTCACTTCTAGCTGAATTTGTTAATTATCATTTTCTCCTTTCACTCTTCAGTAAAGTCTTTCGTTGGCCTAGAAAAAAAGCAAGACTCCCTGACAGGCAAGTTCAGAAAAATCAGACCTGAAACAGAGAGAGGAAAAAGCCTCCTGGCAACCAGGGTGGGGTCATTGGAGACTAGAGGGACTACAGAACCATTTCCTGAGAACAGCTCCTCCTAGTGGGAATTGTGCGCCCTAATCTCACCCTGAGTCACCTTGACTTTCCCCACCACCCACTCCTTCTCCTGGCCGTCTCTTTTCTCAGCTCCCATCTTAGGGAGCAGCAGACTCACACCCGGACTGGGTCAGGTCTCTCATGGTGTTCTCCCATAGCCTTCTGGACTTCTCTTTTTAAAAACTCATCATTCCTTAAGTAACTTTTTATGAAATAAAAGAGCTGTCCCTTCCGCCCCACTTTCAGTTGATGAGGCACTTAGTGTGCCTGGCACATAGATGTTCAACTAATATTTATTGAATGAGTGAATAAAGGAAAAAATTAAAATACTGCAGGCATCCTCAAGACACAAAATTATTTTTACTCCTGAATGTTTTCACTTGTTTTCTTCTTGGTGTTTTTATTTTAGGAGGGATATGTAAATTTCTCTAAATAAATGAATCTTTAGTATCAAATAAATCCACTTTTTCCAAACAAAATTTCTCATTTCCAGGAATATATGTATTACAGTTTTCTTAATTTAGAAGTCCAACTGCTCAGCATTTTGACCACCAAATGAATAGAAGGTCAGTAAAGCAAACACACTTGATCAGAAAGAGGCACATTATTACCTCTCGGCCAAATGGATCAATGTAGACTGTCAAATTGACATTTTTAGAAAGACTTGCAATGTGCGTATTTCTCCTCACATCTAGTAGATCCACTTAGAGGGAATCATTTGGCAGAGAGAGAGGAGATAATGAAGATGTTGTATGTTTTTACGTTTGCATGTTTTTATCTGAACCTACCCTTTTCTTCAGGAAAATTAGACTTGTTGGCTTCATTTTTACTTCTGAGATTCTTAGAACATAAGGAAATTTATGAAAATGATCAACAGAACATGTTAACGCCAAGTGTTTGGACTTTCTTCTCCGATGATGCAGATGGCCATCTGATGGGACCACTCTTTGCAATTGCAGATGACCATCATCACCAAATGATGGTCTGATCTGGCAGCTATATTAAGGTCAAATAAAATTTCATTCAGAGATTTTTTGGCAGTGGGAGTATTTCGAAACTGGAATGGGCTTTAGAGTGTATGAGTTACTTAATATGATGGGCATTAATTATTAGCAGTCTAAAAATAAAGATATTTACATTCCTACTACTTCAAACTTATTTATAGTACATGCTTTTACGTGCAAAAGCAAAAATCCTATAATCTTGGAAGTGCAACCAGTTCCCAGAAACTTGTAGCCATTATCACTTTGGTTCTTTTCTTCAGGTCCCCCCCCCTCTTTTTTTTTTTTTTTAAACACTACTTGCTCTTAAAATCTTTCATCCTATAAGTGATCCACAGTATATCCCAATTAAGAATTCTTTCAAGTTTTTTCCCATAGTCTATCCAATTATCCAAAACTCTCAGCCAAAGGAAAGGAAATCTTATGTAAAATTATTGAATGTGTTATTTTAGTCCAAAGATAACTTAACAAGCATTCCTCATCATTTGCCACATGGAAGGCACTGGGATTGATGTTGAGGGTACAAAGATGAATACAAGTCTTTTTATCAAAAGCCTGATAATCCAATGAAGGAGAGACACAAAGTATCAATAAACTTTCAACAGATGGAGGTTTGCATACGATGGGATGGAGCATAAAAGATTGTTAGTTCAAATTAGGTTTCAGAGAGGGTTTTTTGGAGAAAAAAAGATATAGAGCTGAGCCTGAAGAGATGAACAAGCACTAACCAGATGCAGAGAGATCCAGCTGAGAGGCCACCAATAAAGACATGCAGCATAAATCAACATCTCATGTGTGGGGATTCAGATGCACAACCACGGTACTGACAGACTGAGAGATGGCCCCAGGGAGAGGGGTGTAGATCAAGCCAGTAAGGACCCTGGGAGCACTGTTAAGAAATTACACTTTTTGGCTGGGTACAGTGGCTCACGCCTGTAATCCCAGCACTTTGGGAGGCCAAGGCGGGCAGATCACGAGGTCAAGAGATCAAGGCCACGTTGGCCAACACAGTGAAACCCTGTCTCTACTAAAACTACAAAAATTATCCAGGTTTGGTGGTGCTTGCCTGTAGTCCCAGCTACTCGGGAGGCTGAGACAGGAGAATCGCTTGCACCTGGGAGGTGGAGATGGCAGTGAGCGAAGATCGCGCCGCTGCACTGCAGCCTGGTGACAGACCAAGGCACCATCTCAAAAAGAAAAAAGAAAGTACATTCTCATCTCTAAGATGCTAGGAAACCACTAAGTGTTTTTGAAAGAAGGAGCAGCATAGCCCAATGTGCACCTTGGAGAGAGGATTCTGGCTCTAGTTACACCATAAAATGTACCTGAGGAAAGTGATACTAAATGTAAGCAAGACTAGATGGTAGCTGTGCTCAAAACAAGAGATAGTGAGAGCTGCCACTAGATAGGTTTTCACAGGGACAAAACAAAATGGACCCTGTATGCTAAATTTAAGCAATGAAATTATGAGGACTTGGAAGCTGAATAAAGGAATTAAAGGGAAGAAGCAGTGTAACTTGAGTGAGCTGTGAAATAGAAGGGAAGAATAGATTTGGATTTGTGTGAATATGATGAGTTGAGCTTTAGACATTGAGTGACAGCAAGATAGCTAAGTATCTCTCTCCAATAGTCCATTGAATATTTGAGTTTGAAGTTCAAGGCCAAATTCAAGATAGGAATGCAAGTGAAGGAGTTTTAAGAACATAGATGACAGAAACATAAGCAGGTAAGATTGCATAAGAACAGACTATAGACCTGGGATAATACCAGAACACATAGAAACAAGCCAAATGAAGACATGCTGTGACCAGGATCAGATTATAAATAATGTATAGCCATATGTTCTTCTATATTCTCTTCATGCTAAGAATCTTACTTAGTGTTTCCAATGGTGAAAATAGTGTTCATTAAGTCTTGTCCACCTATATTTAGAGAAGAAAAGTCAAAGGCTAATGACAGATTAATGATGAGCAACATTTAAGTAACCTAAGTGAAAATTGATTATCTCAGAAAGATTCAACAGAACGCTTTAGCATTACATATCAATGTAGATAAATATATATATTGCTGGATAAAGGGTGTGTGAGCAATTTATTCTTACACAAATAAGTCTTACCTATACACGCTGAAATGTTCATTTTTCAGTCCATTCGTTTCAATTTAATGCATATAGAACATGTCTAGAATCAATAGGACTTTGAAGGTTTCATTTTTAATTTCACTCAGATGAAAAATTCTGTATGCTGCTTGATAGTTCCAGCATTTAAGCAGCATCAGCAACAGGCCCCTCAGGAAGCATGAGGCCAAGGTTAAAGTGCTTCTAAGTCAAGACGCTCAGATACCCAAAGAACCAATTTTCGTTGTATTGCATGTCTTCTGGTATTTTATGGGCATGCCCAGAATCTGAGAGTGGAAGGGGTGCACTGGGACTAATTTCAGTTGCAGATATATAACTCCTGGCATTACATTTTCCCTAACTTTCACAAAATTCAAGGTTACTGCTTTGGCTTATTAGTCTTCAGCTAATTTTGTATTATGCACTGGAAACAAAAGTGGAAATGTTGTCTCTCCCAAAGTATAGAAATCAGTGTAATGCGAGATGTGGGTTCCAGTTTCTGCTGAATTTACAAGTACTTTCTAAAGAAGAAACAGCTTAAATGACTTTCATTCATGACTAAAGTAGTCATTGTGTATAAAGATGATGCCCCTGATCCTCCTGGCCAAGTGGCATTCCCTTAGATTGATTCTTTATTGTAAATATAGATTTGCATATCTCCACCAATGGCCATATCCCCATTCATAGCTCTACCTGCAAAATGGCATATTCGGAGTAGAACGAGAGTTGGGATGACCGTGAATGTAGTTTATGAGAGCTCACCCTGGCAGCAGATCAAACACAATCCAAAAAATGTACTCAGGGGAAAGAATTCTCCTATACTATTTTACTAGCCCACGTGCTTCACACCCCGTGCTTCATGGACCCATCATCTCTGGTGATCCCTGCGTTAGTCAGACTGAATAGCTTGCTGAACAACACTTTATACCCAATCATATACTCATATAGTATTTTGCAATTTCAACATATTTTCACATATGCTATTTAATTTTATATTCTATAAACTCACTATAGTAACAAAGAGCTGTTATAATTGTTTATCTTATTAGGGGAACTGAAGCTCCAAAAAGTTACATAGCTAGCACAGAATGACATAACACATGGTGGAACTTGTCTAGAAGCTAAGCACCTCCTAGCTTCTAGAGTAGCATTATCTTCACTCTACCCCAAGCATCCTGTAAAAAACAAAAAAAAAATTACTGAGGTCTCACTCAGGCTAGAAATAGGGCCTAATGTCATGTAAAAAAAAAACATTTTCTTGTAAAACAAACTTTGTCTTTGATATCCCTACCTTTTTCCCAGAGCCCTATTTCTCCCCCCATCTTTCTACCTTCCAGACCTGGATTTAGCATCCTCAGAAAGCCTCAGCATGCTGAGAAGAGTCATTCCTATCTCTTCCTACTGGTACTCTGCAGACTCAAATATGATCTCCTCTCTGAATATTTTCCTTTTTCTCCTGGAATCACTTATTGTTTCCTCCTATAAGTTATCAGAGGATAGCTTTTTTTACACACCTTTTAACAGCACTTATTACATTATGTTTTAATATTTCATCCCATCCATTTTTCCCCAGGACTTTGAGCTCCTGAAAGACAAGTAGCCAATTTTCATCCTTGTATTAACCATAGCTCCTAGAAGAATCTCTGGCACATAAAAGATGTTCAATAAATGTTGGGTAAGTGGACCTGAAAACCTTTTGCCAAAAGTGTTGATGACAATGGGCCCACTCCCTTCACAACAACAAATGCTTATAAATGTTAAGATATGCCATCAGGAAAAGGGAAATACTTGGCACAAAGTAATGAATTTCTCAAGATGAAATATCACAATGAATATAATTTGGGAATGTAAGGACAGTGCAATCTTATTGTTTCTCGAACTGTATCACACAGGCAAATTCCAAAATGAATTCAAATTACTTTAAGTCAAATATTTATAGTGGACATTTGGCATTCATCAGCAATACTTCCAGAGTCCTCTATATATCCTTAAATTTGCTATTCCAGAACATTTTGCATGGATCTTGATTTTCTCCAAAATCACATTCTATTGAAGGTCACCTGTTTCCTTTTCCTTCTCGACCCACAAGTTTTACCACTAAATTTTTATAAACCCATGTCTCTTATTTTATACACATACAAAAATTGTAGTTGTAAGCACTTAGTGATGTACAATAAAGACTGCTTAAGAAGAACCACAGTCATATTGAGATGCACATGCTGGGAGCAGTAAAATTTCAGAGCCCTCTGGAGGTCACTTGGGAAAATTCAAAACCACAAGTGTCAAATCTGCGAATGCAAAGAGTCTAATGGATACTAAGTGCTTATTATATGCAAGACATCGTGGTGAGTGCTGCAGAGAATTCAATATGCATAATTGTCTCTGTTCTAAACATTTTACTAATTAATCCAGTGCCTCTATCTCTGTTGTATCATCATTTTTGTTGACATTTTTATTTAATAGAACTTTCTATAGAAATAGCCTAAAGGCCTCCAGTCAAGATGGTGCCTTGAATTAATGCTGCAACCTTCTCTCTCTCTCACTCTCACACACACACAAAATATTAATAGATTGGATACTTTAAAAATTTTTAACATGAATATTTTTCAATATATAAACATGTACAAGAGCTAGTAATACAACATAATAGACACAGAGGTGAGGGAAGGTTACTGCCACTGGATCAACCAGATTCCAGAATTGTTCATAGTATATATACAATATACACACACATACACATATATACATACATATCTACACACATGCATATATTTTAATGGAGAACCTGTGCCAATCCCCAAGACATTGGCTTATATGAAACTATACTTGGCGGCAGGAGGGGAACTACAGAGAGCATAAACAGCCAGGCAAGCAGGATCCCAGCCAAGCTCAAAGGCTTATGATTGGGTCGGTGCTTTTTTCATTATCACCATGGGACACAAATGCAGAGGCATCAATATGAAGCCTGGCTCCAGATAGGAGACACTGAGTCTACAGACTATAGACAGGAAAGAATAAGTACAGAGAATTTGAGAAGGAATTGTCCAACTGAAATTTTAAGCATATGAAAAACAGAAAAGCTAAGGAAAGTAAATTCAATCAGGAAATGTTAAAATGACTGTAAAGAAGAAATGTTTTATATCATCAAAGAAGTTAATAACATCTGTAAAATAAGAACTAAAACTAAAATTATAGAACCAAAGATGTCAGATATGAATCAAGAACAGGCTAAGAAAACAGAGCCAATTAGAATTCTTGGAAATCAAAAATTAGCTATTAAAAAGTTCAGTACGTTTTAAGTTATTCCCTAGATACAGCCAAAGTAATAATTAATTTGAAGATAGATACGAAAATATTCACCTGGAATAAAACAAGAATAAAGAAATATGAAAATAAAAAGGTATAATAATGATGACATTAAACTGCTTTAGAAAATACATAAAATGAAAATTGGAATCAAATATCAAACTTCTAAACCAGGAGAAAAATAATTTGAGGAAAAAGATCAATCCAAGTTGTCACAGGTGAGTAGGGGAGAGTAAGAGAAAACGTGATAACAGAAAGTAAAATGTTTTAATTAACCAGTAATAGCAACAAATATAAATGGATTAAAATTACCTAATAAAAGATTAAATAAGATGTTTTTCAATTCAGCATGCTATGAGAAAAACACCTAAAATAAAATACTGAAAATTCAAATAAAGGGATTAGAAAAGATATACCAAGTAAAATCTTTTTCTTTTTTTTTTTTTTTTTTTGTTTTGAGACCAAGTCTCCCTCTGTTGCCCAGGCTAGAGTGCAGTGGCATGATCTCAGCCCACTACAACCTCCACCTCCCGGGTTCAAGTGATTCTCCTGCCTCAGCCTCCTGAGTAGCTGGGATTACAGGTGTGCGCCACCACACCCCACTAATTTTTGTATTTTTAGTAGAGATGGGGTTTCATCATGTTGGTCAGGCTGGACTCGAACTCCTGACCTCAGGTGATCTGCCCACCTTGGCCTCCCAAAGTGCTGGAATTACAGGCCTGAGCCACCACTGCCAGCCCTAAAAATTATTTTTATAATACTAGGAAGTTATTTTCTGTTTTCATTGTGTTGACATTTGTATTGATATTACAAAAGCAACAGTGGGTAGAACTGCTCAAACCAAGGCAGTGGTACTAAATTTTACTAGAGGTCATCTTTTTCACTGCTATGTGTCGGAGATACAATTAAAACAGTGAAAACAAATTTTATTCAATGACTACTAACAGTAGGGGAAACATTCAAGCTCTATTTCAATTTGGGCAGAGGTGGTTTGGGTGTTTTAAAAGGAGAATGAGGAAGGGGCGAATGCAGGGACTCAGTAGAATCAGAGAAGTGAACAAGTACAAAGCATTGGTCAGTGTGAAGGTAAGTAGGCCAGTTGTGTCTACTAGCAGGTAGTTATCTAAGTTAGGCTTCTATCCTCCCACAGAGACTGGGAGAGAGAAGCCTTATCCTTTTTGATGACTGAATTTCAAAGGAATGGCCCCCCAGTGAGCAGCAAGAACTATATATTTACAATCCTGAGCTCATTTTAGTTAGCGAACTAAGAAAGGGAGGTCAGAGGCCTATTACTGTGTGTGTGTCGACTAGAACAAATAGTAAGCTTTTCTGGCAGCATTGAACTTTCTCAGGCAGGCACTTTAACGGGGACTGGGTTCATCCTAGGGACATGATGTTATGCTACTAGAAGCCATACCAGAGTTTTGTCACGTCTCAAAGTGCAAGAGTTTGAGTTCTGCATTTTTCACATGTGCTTGCAGAAAACAACACACACCACCCCCACTCAGCTCCCAAGTCAGTTTTGCATAAGAATGATCTTCATGAAATGATATTAATTATATTAAATCTCAATCCTTGAGTACATGTCTTTTTAGTATGCAGTGCGACAAAATGGGAAATACAAATAAAGTACTTTCTGCTGCATACTAAAGTACTCAAGTCACCTTAAGGAAAAGCTATTGTTCAATTGCTTGAATTGTAAAACGAACTACCAGTTTTTTTCATGGATCACCATTTTTACTTGTAAGAAGGACTGATGGACAAACTATAGCTATTAAAGTTTGCTTTTCTGCATACATTTTTCTCAAGAATAAATGTAGCACATCTTCTCACTTCAAGGAAAACAACTGATAACAAGCAGTATCTCTTGCCAATGATAAAACTCAACTTTTCAAGTGAAAATTGGAAAATCAGAATTTTGGAAAACTTGTGTTCACCACCCTGAACTTGATAGCTTGCAGTATTTCAAGACTGTTCTGATGAGATCAGTGTTTCTCTTAATGAATGTAATTTTTTCCATGCTATAGTACTACAAAATCAGGCAGAGGAAGAAGATCTATTCAAAGTGGTACAAGATACACCAATGGGTATCACATCTAACAGAGTAACTTATTGATATGATTTCAGATTCCTTCTTGCCATGAACTGTTAGTTTTGGTGTACTATCAAAAGAAATATCCACAATTACCTTCTACCACTCCTATAGCTCAACATTTTCTTGGAGTTATACAAAAAAAGAGACACAATTGTCGTTATTTGCAGATGTTACTACCTACATAGATAAATCAAGAAAATATCAAATAATAAAAACAGAGTTCAGCAACTGAATGAACATGTAAAAAGTAATAGCATTTCTCTCCAAGGTCATAAACAGAAAATGGCAATAAAAATCTCATTTATAATGACAACAGAAAGTATAAGGTACTTAAGCATAACACTAATGTTTTGCATGACAGTAATCAAGAACTTCAAAAATTCTAAGTAAAAAAATACCATGTTCATAAAGGGAATATTAGAAAAGTATCCCCAAAACTAGTTTACAAATTCAATGAAGTTTTTATCAAAATTCCCTCCAAATTCTTTGAAATGTAAACTGACTCTAAAACTCATATAGAAGGGAATGTCTGAAATTTTAAGGCACAACAATGATGAACAAAAGGTACCTCGTATGAGATAAAACAAGAGATCTACATAAACTTTTGAAGAAAATTTTAAAGCTTTACTATTAAAAAAGTAAAGAGGACTTAAATACATGTAGAACTATACTATTTGCGTGCAAGGGAAAACTCACTATTAAGATGTTGATTGTCCCCGAAGCTAACATATAAAATTCTGGCCAGGCGCGATGGCTCACGCCTGTAATCCCAGCACTTTGGGAGACCGAGGCGGGCGGATCACGAGGTGAGAAAATCCAGACCATCCTGGCGAACACGGTGAAACCCCGTCTCTACTAAAAATACAAAAAAAAAATTAGCCAGGCGTGGTGGCGAGCGCCTGTAGTCCCAGCTTCTAGGGAGGCTGAGGCAGGAGAATGGCGTGAACCCAGGAGGCAGTGGAGCTTGCAGTGAGCGGAGATCTCCCCACTGCACTGCAGCCTGGGCGACAGAGCAAGACTCCGTCTCAAAAAAAAAAAAAATTATATATATATATAAAATTCCAATGAAAATCCTGGTATCTTATTTTAGGAAACTTGATGGGTTGATTCTAAAGGTATTTATGGAATAATAGCTAATACTTAGTATTTTCTGTTCATCAGGCACCATTCCAAGAACTTTAAAAATAACGACTCTTTAATGTCCACAATCACCTTAACTATAAAATAGGTTCCACTATCATTTCCATTTTATACCTGAGAAAACAGAGGCACAGAGACAGTAAAAACTTACCCAGGGTCAGAAAAATAGTAATAAAAAAATGAAGATTCTTCCCCAGTTTGCCTCCAGTGTCCCTGCCCTTGACACCACTATGCCATTCTGTCAAGAGTACCAAATGATTCTGGTGAAGAACAAGAAAGGAAAAGGCGAACAGGGAGATGTTTTTATCACTGTAACTTGAAATAGTGTGAAATTGATGAATAAATAAGTAAATATGCCAGTAAAACAGATTGAAACACCTGTAAACCACTTACACATTTAATTTACGAGAGTAGAAACATTTTAGATCAATGAGAAATGAATTTCGTAGAATAGGAAATATAAATAGTGGAAAAAAATATATGTAAAGATGCTCAATGTAAATAGTAATCAAGGAAAGGTAAATTTAATTAAATGTAAATTCAACCATAAATTTGTCATCCCAAAGTAAGCAAAGTTGAACCATCATGGGAAAGTTGATCATTCCCACCTCTTCCCAAGTCAGCATTGCCACCTTAATGCTGTCGTGTTGGTAACTTGAAACTGGTCACGTGGGAGGATTTATGCAATGGAAATGGACAAATGCTGCAAGTCAGGGTTGCTTTGCCTATTTACCAGTTCGGCAGCATACACTAACTCAGAATGAGATATTGATTCATACCTATGAGTTACACACGAGTTGAAAACATTAGCAACAGCCAATGTTGACAAGAATATAAAGGACAAATTTCTTCCTCTGCTGGTAGGATTATAAAATAGAACTGCTCAAAACAATTTGGCATTATCTGTAAAACTGAAGGCATATTTATCCTATGACGGCAATTTCCCTGCTGGGCATATCGAGAACCTTCACGTGTAGGCAAAAGGAGACATACATAAGCATGTTCACAGCAATGTTGACTGATGTGCTAGAAAGTCAGAAACATCCTAAGTATCCATCAAGAGGAGAATGAATACATAAATTGAAATATGTTTATAGATTATATAGCAGTGAAAATGAACGAACTGGAACAATACATGTTAATTTAAATAAATCTCATGAATACATTAAGTGAAAAAAGCAAGTCATGGTATAATATGTAATGTATATACCTTTAGTATATAAATTTAAAACCTGGAAGCAGTGTTATATGCTTTATGGTTATATATTTATGTGTACACATGTATATATATGTCTGTGTGTGTTTGTGTAGATATAAAATATACAAAATGTTTTAAAATTACATCAGATAATCAAAATGTGGAAAAACGTTCATTCTCATACACTGTAAGTGAAAGTGTGATTTGGCATTACTCACTTCCAGATCAATTTGGTAATATTTACTGAAAATGGAGAAATGCCTACTCATAACCCATCAGTTTGGTTTCTACATATAATAACCTAAGGAAAACTCGCACACACACACGCACAAAGGACAAGCTCAATAATTGCCACTGCAACATTACTTTGTGCAGAGTTATTTTTACTAGAGAATAAATGTCACAGGATACGACAGAGCAGTTAAAGTAGGCCAGCTAGATCTATCTGTCTATCTATGTCCACATGGATAAGGCTCAAAACCATGCTAGGTGAAAAGTTATAGAATTATGTGTATCGTATACCATTTATTTTGTTGTATAAGAACACATGGAATAACACATTATTTATGGATAAATGTATATCTGAAAATATTAAAATAGGAACTGAATATAAACCAAATTAGTGTCTGTGTTTGCCTTTATGGAGGAGAAAACAGAATGATCTACAGACAGAAGCAGAAGAGAAATATCTGTAAGCATTTATTTGAGAAAAAGATCTAAAGGAAATATATGTTAACACTTATCAAATTTAGGTGGCAGGCACATGGGTGTTTATGTTTGTGTGTAACACTGAAAATGTTCATATTTTTCCTTTTTAAGGAAAATAGTGTATTTCCCTTAGCTTCCTGGATTTGTTTTTGGAAAAGTAAAAACCACTAAAATTGGAGTCAAACACAGGTTAAATCCCATCTCTTGCAGCAGGCAGCTGTGAGTCCACAGGCAAGCGTCCTGAGTTTTAGATGAGAAGGTAATAACCACCTTGCAGAGAAAGGGTGAATGAGATATCCTGAGGCACAAGGCCTAAGACACTGGCTTCTTTCTGTATTAGTTTGCTAGGACTGCCATAAGAATGCACCACACACTGTGGCTTAAACAACAGAAATGTTTTACCTCGCAGTTCTGGAGGCTAGCTCCAAAATTGAGGTTCCTTCCTGAAGGGCTGGTTCATTCTGGGGGCCATATGGGAGAAGTCTGGTCCAGACCTCTCCCCTTGGCTTGCCCCTGGCTGTCTTGTCTCTTCACATCACCTTCCCACTGTGAGTAGCTGTGTGTGAACTTCTAAGTACGGTAGTCGTGTCGGATTAGGGCCTACTTGAATTACCCTGTTTTAACTATAAAGGCCCAATCTCAAAATATGGTCCCATTTTGAGGTGCTAGGAGTTGGAATTCCAACATAGAATTTTGGGGGAACACAATTCAATCTACAACACCTAAAGTGTTATAGTCGATACTAAAAATACATTAAAAAAAATATATTGCCTTTAAAGGTTAAACTCATCCTCAACTAAAAGTGACTTTAACTTACTGGTATTATCTAACTGGTCAAAAGTTCGTGGGCTGGTCTGAGAAATTGCAGAATTAGGTTACTGACTTCAACTCCTTCCTTTTCAGATATAATATGACACCTGTGTTGGTGAAGCCTGTGGCCAAAATAAAGGCTGGACCTGCCAGCTTCTCATTTGTTGCTCTACATCCAGTTTGCTCAGGTGGATAGAGGATAATGCTAATAAGGCCAAGATCCTACATTTGATTCCCATCAGAGCTAATTAGCCTCACTCATTCCTACACACAGACTGCTCTTAGCTGATACCTGCTGACCCAGGGAACAACTGAAGCCAATAAAAAACAGGGTACTGGCTATTCAAAAGACATGACTTCTATTTTGAGTCCCAGAAATTGTCATCTAAGAGCAGGAAAGAGGCAATGGAAGGCTACCCTTATCCCAGTTCAAACAGCCCTTATCATGTTATTCCAGACTTCCATGACCAGGTGATTAACACTTAAAAAATAAACATCTTAACAGACTCAGTCAACACAAAACCAAAGAAAAGGAAAGGTAAACTCAAAAGATATGAAGATATCGCAGCCTGGGGTTACAATAATCTTCTCATGTGAACACTTGTTTTCCACCTAATTAAATCAACTTTCATATTAAAATAGTTCCAAATAGGTTTCCAATGAATAATCATGACACTAGTGTCTCCTTATCTGAAGTTTCACTTTTCACAATTTTTGTTACCCATGGTCAACGCAGTTCAAAAATGTTAAATGGGAAATTCCAGATATAAACGATTCACAAATTTTAAATTGCATGCCACTACGAGTAGCTTGATGCAACCTTCCATGAGCCTGTTCTGTCCCATCTGGAATGTGAGTCATCCTTTGTCCAATGTCTCCCTGCTGTGTATGCTACCCACTCTTTCGTCACTCAGTAGCCATCTTGGTCATCAGATTGACTGTCATTGTATTGTTCTAGTTGATTATTAGTTATTGATGTTAATCTTTTACTGGGCCTAATTTAGAAATTAAACTTTTTAAGTATATATGTACAGAAAAAAAAAAAAAAACAGTCCATATAGAGCTCAACACCATCTTCAGTTTCAGGCACCCACTAGGGGTCTTGGAATGTACCACCTGTGAATAAGGAAGCACTAATTTACTTACAAATATTTTATTTCCACTTGTCAACTATTCCATATCTCTCCTCTGTAAAATATTGAGCATCCTACAGAATAATCAATTTATAAACTTTGCAAGAAAGAAATGTTTGTCTCTCATTTTTTAACTCACATGTTGGTTGTAAATGAAAACATTCAGGTACAGAACAGAATGCTAACATTCCCAGTTTCTCAGAAACACATTTCAAATTTCCAAGTTTTTCTTCTTTAAAGTGAGAAACTCTCAGCTCCCTCCTGCCTCAGGAACCCTTGGGCCTTAGAATTCATGTAAATTTTACTGCAGAGAACACTGCATTGGACTCTTTGATACAGATATACTTTTGGGGAACTCTGTTTACAATTTTCTCCTTTTAAATTTCATAGGAATGATGGCCAGAGCACTGTGTGTGAGAGGACTGTTGTATTCACATAACAGAAACCCAGTTCAATCCAACAGAAAGGATTTTTAGCTTCCGAATGTCTGAAGTCCAAGTCCAGGAGTCTACTTCAGGCACAGCCGGATCCAGAGGCATCTGCCCTCTTCTTTTTCTCAGGTCTACTTTCTTCCAACAGGCTCTTCAGATAGTGGCACAGAGGTCTAACAGAGCCTCTCAAATTATATTCTGCTAGTTTAGCAATGACACAAGAGAAATACAAAACTTCTCTCTTCTAAAAGTCCCAGCAAGAATTCCAGGTCTCATGATTCCATGCCCATTCCTAAACCAGTCCGTGTGTCCCTGTAGATGCTGCACCCTCATCTACCATGCTTGGTCCATGTACCTGCCCAGAGCTTAAGAGGGGGATCAACATCCCCTTAACCCCTATGACCATGTGGACTGAAATGGTCAAAGGCTGATATTCCACAGAAACACTGAGGTGCTGTTATCAGAAGGGAGGTGGAAGGCAAGGCAATAGACATCCATTATTGAAGGCTTAAGCTGTCATCTCAGAAAAAAATACTATTGGTCACCAAGGGAGTGGGGTCTGAAAGCAGGGCTCAATATAAACTCATCATTATAGCTGGAAAAAATATAAAGTGAATATCCATTTTCTACCGCTGGTGGGTTAACACTGCATTTTCATATGGTTGCATAATTACAACTCAGTTATGATTTGAAAGCTTCGCTGCAGGTATCAGAAAACAGCAAATGAAGAGTGACACCGAAAGGTTGTTTAACTCATCCCCAGTCACCAATAAAATCACACCTAAGCCTTCAATTTTTGAAGACCTACAGAAACAAGATGCCTTTATTATTTCATTATAATTAAATTATTAAGAGTGATATATGCTGTCTTTTCTAGCCCTCTCCATGCAAGGGAATAACTCCTTTTGTGCATGTAATTAATTAATTTGTTGTAGCATTTAGTTTCAATGCTCTTATGAGGCATGCTAATCTCTCACCAGGGCAAAATGAGGCACTCGGATGGATAAAAGCTGTACTTCTGGGAGGGGTGAATTCAATAAGGACTTTGGGACCAGAACATGTTTCCTCACCCCAGGGATTGTTCACACGGAGTTCAAAAGCCTGGGGAATGATAACCTCACCAGGTGTGACCTGTTAACTGCCAAATTCCAGAACTCCCCCGTCTGAAACTTGTGCTTCTTGGATTATATGTCCAGCGGTAGAGTCAACCACAGAAATCAGGCATTGTTTTTTTTTTTTTGCTCCCTCTGTAATCCTCTACTGTATCACAATTAATGGCAGTGTCACACTGTACTTCATGTAAATTAATTCTATGTTTGTCTAAATAACCTGATACAATTTAAGTTCCATATGCAGCCAGTTTTTTTTTTTTTTTTTTAAATACACTAACCTGAAAGATGGAAAAGACATTTCTCTACAGAGAGTTCTGGGATTTTTTTAAATTGGAAATTAAATAAATAAGGGGCTCACCATATGTGCAGCCGGGGACATTACTTGTAGCATTTAGCAGGGGCAGATTATCCAGTTTCATTATTTGATACATTTTCAGGCTTGCAACAGAGTAGGAAGGAATTGATGGGAGCAGCAAATTCATTTTAAAACAGGTTTATCGCTTCATCAGGTATTCATTTAACCAGAATCTGCAGCATAACTGGATCTCTTTGGCCCTATGTGACATGTTTTCCAAATGGAATAATAACTATAGAGATAGAATATGTAGTTAAAGACTTCCCATCTCTATGAGGCACCCAGATACTCGAAGAAATTACTTTCATTCTCAAGCCACTGATCACTACAGGATGACCAGCTGGTGCAGAGCTCCGGTGCAGGGCCCTGCTAAACAGAAATCTAGAGATGCCACAATACTCTTGGTTTTCAGCAAATGAGCCTAACAGGTAGTTCCTAGTGAGAAAAAAATAAGTTGAGTATTTTAAGAAGTGTTATAGGCCGGGCCCAGTGGCTCACGCCTGTAACCCCAACACTTTGGGAGGCTGAGGCCAGTGGATCACTGGAGGTCAGGTGTTCAAGACCAGCCTGAGCAACATGGTGAAACCCCACCTCTACTAAAAATACAAAAATTAGCCAGACGTGGTGGCACATGCCTGTAATCCCAGCTACTTGGGAGGTTGAGGCAGGAGAATCACTTGAACCCAGGAGGTAGAGGCTGCAGTGAGATTGCACCACTGTACTCCAGCCTGGGCAACAGAGCAAGACTCCATCTCAAAAATAAATATGTAAGTGTTGGAATACATTTTCTTATGGCTGCTAAGCCAAATAGAGAAATAGCATAAAATTCAGAAGATAAAATAAAAATTTAAGTATTATTCTAAGAATCTTCAGCAAGCTAACATAGGAACAGAAAACCACCGCATGTTCTCATGCATAAGTGGAATTTGAACAAAGAGAACACATGGACACAGAGAGGGGAACAACACACACCAGGGCCTGTTGGCAGGTTAGAGGGCAAGGGGAGGGAACCTAGAGGACAAGTCAGGTGCAGGAAACCACCATGGCACATATATACCTACATAACAAACCTGCATGTTCTGCACATGTATCCCAGAACTTAAAGTAAAATTTTAGAAAGTGTTAATAAACTACAGCAGATATCCAGGGCTTGGTAAATTATGCACGTGAGGGCACACACCAAACCAGTTACTCTGTAAGATCCAACTTCTAGTCAGAAATGAAGATTGTGAACTCACTCAGATCCCATATCATGTCTTCCGTTTAATCAATTGTGTCATGACCCGAAAGTAATTTCAGAACAAAATATTTTCTAAATATATATTATTTTTAAAATATCAAGAGCTATAGCTAGTGTAATATGTACAATTGTTTCACAAAGGCCCTTAATTGATTTCATTCACAGATTTCATGTGTTATCACTATTTGAATACATCACAACATATAAAATGTCCCCCTGTTTACTGATAATGTAATATTGAAAGGCATAGCTTAGATCTGCTACCTAAGCGAGCTGACTCCATCCCAGTCTAAACTACTGGCTCTCAACCTTCGATACACATTAGAACCTTCTGGAAAACTTATAAGATATTCCCTGCCTGGATCAATTAAATCAGAAGACTGACTAAGGATATGCCCCCAGCATCAGTAGCTTTTAAAGCTCCTTAGGCATTTACTACTATTCAGCCAGAGTTGAGGACTTTCGATTTAGAGACTGGCTCTCCAAGCATGGCCCTGGGAGTACTGGCTTCAGTATCACCTGGGATCATGTTAGAAATGCAAATCAGTTTCTACCCAGACCTACTGAATCTGCAACTCTGGGAGAGGTGGGCATTGGAGCAGACCCTCCAGGTGATTCGGATACAAGCTAAAGTTTGAGCCCCACTGATCTGGTGTTTGGAATAGCCCATGCAGGGAAAGTTTGGATCTGCAGAGCAGACACGCTGGTCTACAGTGGAGAGGCCAAGAGGCCAGGAGTGAATCCAAGCTTTGAGGAGCTTAAAAGCCTGTATACTTTTAAGATATATTTAAAAAAAAAAAAAAAAAGAAAAGAATAAAGTTTCAACATCCTGAGTAGCTGGGACTACACCACAGCCAGCTAGTTATTTTATTTTATTTTATTTTATTTTTTTTAATTTATTTATTATTATTATACTTTAAGTTGTAGGGTACATGTGCATAACGTGCAGGTTTGTTACATATGTATACTTGTGCCATGTTGGTCTGCTGCACCCATCAACTCGTCATTTACATCAGGTATAACTCCCAATGCAATCCCTCCCCCCTCCCCCCTCCCCATGATAGGCCCCGGTGTGTGATGTTCCCCTTCCTGAGTCCAAGTGATCTCATTGTTCAGTTCCCACCTATGAGTGAGAACATGTGGTGTTTGGTTTTCTGTTCTTGTGATAGTTTGCTAAGAATGATGGTTTCCAGCTGCATCCATGTCCCTACAAAGGACGCAAACTCATCCTTTTTTATGGCTGCATAGTATTCCATGGTGTATATGTGCCACATTTTCTTAATCCAATCTGTCACTGATGGACAATTGGGTTGATTCCAAGTCTTTGCTATTGTGAATAGTGCTGCAATAAACATACTTGTGCATGTGTCTTTATAGCAGCATAATTTATAATCCTTTGGGTATATCCCCAGTAATGGGATGGCTGGGTCATATGGTACATCTAGTTCTAGATCCTTGAGGAATCGCCATACTGTTTTCCATAATGGTTGAACTAGTTTACAATCCCACCAACAGTGTAAAAGTGTTCCTATTTCTCCACATCCTCTCCAGCACCTGTTGTTTCCTGACTTTTTAATGATCGCCATTCTAACTGGTGTGAGATGGTATCTCATTGTGGTTTTGATTTGCATTTCTCTGATGGCCAGTGATGATGAGCATTTTTTCATATGTCTGTTGGCTGTATGAATGTCTTCTTTTGAGAAATGTCTGTTCATATCCTTTGCCCACTTTTTGATGGGGTTGTTTGTTTTTTTCTTGTAAATTTGTTTGAGTTCTTTGTAGGTTCTGGATATTAGCCCTTTGTCAGATGAGTAGATTGCAAAAATTTTCTCCCATTCTGTAGGTTGCCTGTTCACTCTGATGGTAGTTTCTTTTGCTGTGCAGAAGCTCTTTAGTTTAATTAGATCCCATTTGTCAATTTTAGCTTTTGCTGCCGTTGCTTTTGGTGTTTTAGACATGAAGTCTTTGCCCATGCCTATGTCCTGAATGGTACTACCTAGGTTTTCCTCTAGGATTTTTATGGTATTAGGTCTAACATTTAAGTCTCTAATCCATCTTGAATTAATTTTCATATAAGGAGTTATTTTATTTTTGTAGAGACAGAATCTTACTATCTTGCCCAGGCTAGTCTCGAACTCCTGTCCTCTAGCTGTCCTCCTGGCTCAGCTCTTGGAATTATAGGCGTGAGCCACTATGCCCATCTCTTGTCTCGTCCATTTTTTTTTTTTTTTTTTTTTTTTTTTTTGAGACATAGTCTCACTCTGTCACCCAGGCTAGAGCACAGTGGCACCATCTCGGCTCACCACAACCTCTGCCTCCCAGGTTCAAGCAATTCTCATGCCTCAGTCTCCTGAGTAGCTAGGACTACAGGCATGTACCACCATGCCCAGCTAACTTTTTGTATTTTTAGTAGAGATGGAGTTTCACTATGTTGGCCAGGCTGGTCTTGAACTCCTGACCTCAGGTGATCCACTCACCTCAGCCTCCCCAAGCGCTGGGATTACAGGTGTGGACCACTGCGCCCAGCCTGGTCTTGTACTTTTTTGATTTATTCCTTTATCATGCTTAAGTGCCTCATAGTAGCTTCCTAAGAAAGTATTCAAGAAGATAAATTGTTTATGTAAGTTTCAACATTCCATTATCCTGCTCTTATCACACTTGATTGGTAGTTTGGGTTTAGAATTGTGGGTTAAGAGCTAGAGTCTTGAAATCATTTTTTCAAACATTCCTTCTACCACATTGCTACACAAAGTGTGGTCCAGGGCCCAGTGTTAGTCTGCAAGCTCTTTGTCATCCATCTGTGATTGAGATGAAAATCAGAATCACTATTACAGAAATTGAGATTAAGCATTTTGATATTTGTATACCAATTTGAGTCTATTTAATTTTGTCTATTGAAGCTAATAAAATTTGGAGACTTTAAAAAGCCACAAGATTAGATTCAAAAGTAAATACCCATTTAGAGTGAGAGAAATCACACCAAATTTTAAACATTTAGTGTTAGCAAATATCACAAACCACAAAACATAATACTTTAACTAATTGACTAGAAATCACCTTTCCAATACTCCTTCCCCTTAATTTTTTTTTCCCTACAGAACACCATTTGATTGCCTTTCCATGTAACAATTTTCTAATATTTTCTGTAGAGAGAGAATTTGTAATTAAATCTTTAGCATAGTGATTTTTTTTATTATTATTGACAAGTGACAAAAAGTGTCTACAGGGTTATTGTTGAATTTGGGGAAACTTTTATTAGGTTTTATTCATATACGAGCTGTAGGATTTTAAGGCATTTTAAATATTTCATTGTAGCTACTAATCTTAAACACTCTTTGAATCGAAGTCTCTAGCCAGGGACTTGGAAATGCTCTGTGAAAATGAGGGGCCTAATGTTTTATTCCGTAATGCTAAATCCACCTTGCACAGACTTTTAATAAATTAACTTCCCCAACCAACCCACCACCTACATAACTCATTTTACTTCTGTGGAGAGAATAAAGAGATGGTGCATGGAATCCCGGAGAGTTAAGGAAAAATTCCTCCTGATGGAAACTAAATGAAGAGAATTATTGTCCCCCTGAAAGAGTGACCTTCAGGTTATCTACATATGGAGAAATGTGCAAGGTGAACTGAAGTCACAGGACCAGATTCCCTTTTCTCCATTGATCTAAAAAGGGTGATTTTTCTGCTTCTGAAGCTGGAAAGGCCCAGCAGGGCCCAGTGTGACTTTGTAGCTCCTGAAATAAGGCAAAGATGCTTCCTGTGGTGCTGAGTTCCAAAGGCAGCTTGCTAACTTTGTGAGACTTGGCTGCTCAAAAATAGAGTACGGAAGTCCCTGGTCAGATATATCCTGAGTGAGAATGATCATCTGAACAAAATTCAGAATAGGTTTTTATTTTGATTTACTTCTAAAGCAGCAAATAAGCAGAAAAAAGTAAATGCAAGAGACAAAGATACAAAGACTGATACGAACTAATAGCATTGCCTTCCTTGTTACCGCTTACGGGTGCAGCTGAGGCCCATAGTGAACTAACCACTACTGACAGGAGCTTGTACTCTGGGCTTGCCATCTTTTATACCTCCAGCTCCATCAGCACCCAGATACACATTATTTCATATATAAAAATGATAATTACACTAGTTAGAGAACACATGTCTGCATTGAACATTTTAAATATCCTGCCAGGCCCACAGAGATAATCTCTCTTCATGAACACCAGATTCATGGACTCAAGTCTTCCATTTTTGTGCATTCAAGGACTCAGTGCCTAGACTTAGAAAATATTGCACAATTTTTGGTAACATCAATTAAAGGCTAAGCTTTCAGCTTACAGGATTATAAGATAGGTGATATGTACATGCATGAGAAACAAAAAAGCGTACCTAACGCAGTATTTTCTTTCAACCTGATAGTTAAATAGCTGCTGAAACGAACATCTGTTTATGAACTCTTTTTATCAGTATTTGTCCCCTTACAAAAAAAAGTAAGAGTGAGAGAGATCCTATCTTGTTGGGGAACTCAAGCACAGCTTAATGAGGTAGGTAGCATTTTGAATGGGTCTTGAAGGATGAAATTTGACAGATGACATATTTTAGGAAGAAATTCCAGATGGTGAGAACCTCATTAGCAAAAGACACAAAAGAAAGAAATCATGAAGTGTGTTTGGAGAAAAGTAGTAATACAGTTTAACTGAACTGAGGGATGCCTGAGGGGCAAAAACTGAACTCAAAAGTTTAGAGCTGGAGTGTGAAGCTGAAGAGTTGGGATTTCTTTCCCCAGCAATGTGGGCACCATGAGAAGTTTCGATGAGGACGTGATCAGGATGTGCTTTTAAGAAGATGCATCTGCCATCAAGAATGCAACTAGTGCTAAAGAGTGTGACCACAGATCCATGAGCCCAGTTAGGATATTAAAACAATAATTTAAGTACAAATGTAACTAGGACAGTAGCTCTGGAAATCGAGAATGAATGTGAGGACAAGATAAAGGAAGCTTCCACCAAATGGCTCAAGTGGGAGAATCTCTGAGCAGGGAAATAGGCAGGAGAGTACAAAGTGGATAGAGTGTCACCTAAGAAGCTCTGACGTTTGAAATCTGGAATCATAAGCTTGCTGGGAGCATGCTATGTAATTTCCACGTGTTGATCCTCCAATATGCTCAGCAGACCAATGGCTGAACGGATCTAGGCATTTGGAAGCCATCTCCAAATCTAACCTGCAGGCTCTACACAAATAGGAACAGTGTTCATTTTCTTCATTAAATACTCAGTGCATAATCTGGTACCTACTAAGAGCAGTTATTTAAGAAATCTATGTTGGGTAAAATAAAAGTTATAGTTGAGTCAATGGAAAAGAGTAAGACAGCAAAGTGTAATGGGCGTAAAAATTAGGGAAATCGATCAAAGGCAGAACATTAAATAACACCTACAAATTATGCTTTGCAAGAGGAAGAAAACGTCTAAGACAAGCAGTAGTACTGTGACAGTGTTGTAATATAACAATAATTCCTAACAGAGTAAGCGAGTTATAACTCACATGCTTACAGTTCAGTGGAAGATAGGAAACAATTTGCACCTAGAATGTTTCTGGGCTTTGAGAAGTAACATTGCAGCATTAATTGGTGCTGTTTATTAAAAAGTTATTTGTAGAAAGGGATGGAGTAAATTGAGTCTCCCACATATTCATTCTCAGTAATCACCCTTTCTGGGGACTTTGTAGAGGTTAAAGAGGGGATGAGTAAATATTGCAATGACAGAATGATGTTTTTAAAAACAGCACAAGCCTGTTACACCTTAGTTTAGAAGCCTTTGATTACTTCCCATTATACTTAGAAAAAATCCAAACTCTTACATTGTATACATTTTGTTCTGCAATATCTGTTGCTTGTCAACCTCTCCCACCCCATTTTGTGCTTCCAATGTCCTGCAGCCATGACACCCCAGATACACCTACCATCTTCCGTTTCCCCAAATGAACTCTTCTGCTTCTGTTTTTCCTTCTGATTGGAACACCCTCCCCCAACCACCACTTCTTTCTTACCCACTTGCATTATTGACTTAACTCCTACTCATTCTTCAATCTCAGTTCAAGTATCACTTCTCTGGGGAAGCCTTTCCCTTCCCCTTAGTTTAGGTCAGAATCCCATGTTATTTTCTGTTACAGTTCCAGGTATCCTCCCTTTACAGCCTTTAACCATAGTTATAATTAGATACTAATTTGTATGCTTTTTAAGTGTCATTCTCTGCCAATCTACCATCATTTCCATAGGGGTACTGTCAGCTTGACTGGCACATAATGATTCTCTACAAATATTTTTTGAATAATAACAATGATAGCTAACTTTCTCAACTAGATGATACATTTACTAAGTGCTTACATGAGATGAAGGCAGTCGAGTGTGGTGTAAAAAGCATGGACTTGGAAACTGATAGCCTGGGTGCAAACTTCAGCTTTACCACTTTATTCCATGTGTGAACTCAGGAAAATTAGGAATTCTGTGTTCTTAAAGCCAAAGAGCTGAGAATCAACCCAAGCAACTGCAAGTCCTATTAACCACGACATGATGTAGAAATAACTTCCACCTCTAAAATTACATGTAGAAACATCCATACACACCTGCACCTCTTCCTTACACCCCACCGTGCTCCCTCCTCTTCTGCAAAGCATTAAGTGGACTGCTAGGCCACTTAAACCCGTGGGCAAATATTCCAAGAAGCAAACTCAGGCCAAGATTATCTTTTGTACCAACACCACAAAGTCAAAAATAGACAAGACCAATAATCATGGATGCCCTGTAGTGAAACTGACAAATGTTTCTGCACTCCTATTTTGCTTTTCAGTGGAATGTCACTTCACTAATAGATTTCGAGTGCTACTTCTTTGCATGTGCACACACCAATATGCTTTATTTGATATTTATCACTTAATAAACACATAAAAGTTTGCAAAAAATTTGTGTTCAGTGATCCTTGATGACGAAGCATTAGTGATCCAGTCCTTTTCCAGACCTAATGATATTTTGCTCCAACAGCCTAATGCTATATAGCTCATACAAAACAAATAAGGCACCCATGAAACACAATAGGACATGTGAAGTCATGGTGGAAATAAAGGGTACAATGAAGGTGTTGAGAAGACACTTAGAAATATGACCATTTCATTTGATGTGGAAAGGCAATTGATCTCTAAGCATTGAGAGAATGCTCAGATTATCCTTTGCTGTTAAGTTATCCTCAGTGCTGCTCCTTTCAGTTGACCTGTTTGTATATGGGTCCTGGAGTCTTGTTTTATGTAGGGGTAGCTGTAAGTGATTGTGTGCCCTGGAAACCATTGACAAGGAAGAGTATCCAGAGTATCATCAAGGAAAAACAGCATTTCCTTCATTTTCTCAATAATTACTATGAAGCACCTCTGCTTCTAAAAGCATGAGTCTCATGAGGATGTTCACGAATAAACCCATGCATCCTGAGAACCACACAATGAACTGTGCTGCTGAGATTTGAAACAAATATTTCAAAGTGGGTTTAAAATCTGAAAACTGAGCAATGTTGGCCTCAAAAATTCCCATTTGTAGGTTTTGAAAAACAAAAGAGGTAAACTTTGTTGCGTAAATCCCGTAAGAACTCCAGAGAACAGGAAAAGGAAGGATTTATTTAGGGAATACATTGTTAATTTGCCAGTTGTGAGTTTTCAGAATGCATGTGTCTCATGTCGCCAGTGTATACTAGATTATATATATGAGTGTGGTTTATGGTTTCCTTTTGATGTTGTTAGTGTTTATGTTTCTTGTTGTGTCATTTTGAAGAAAATGAAAAATACTGTCTTCTAAGTTTCTCTTTTCCAAAAGGCAAATTGGCAAATATTCCCTTTTTCACCCCTTCCAGGAGGGGGTCCTGAACCCTGACAGAGTAGTTTACATATTAAATTGATAACATGTGCCTCTCTGGAAAAGGAAAGGCAAGCTAAAATACACCCTGGGGGAATTCTAAGGTGCAGGAATGTGATCCTATTTCTGTGTAACAAGAACATTAATAATAATCGTGAGTTAGGCGTACTTCCTTAGCAAGCAACTCTTCTCCCCGGGGAGTTCTCACAGCATCTCTATCTCCCGTTGGTTCTGATCCTGTTTCCTGACTTTGAAATTCAGACATCAGACTGTTAGCATTTTTCTGCAGATCCTTCCTTTTCTTTATAGATCAGAAAGAGTCCAGACTCATCCTCCAATTGTGATACATGCTTGGTTCCATAGTTACATACAAATTTCCCTTCCTTCTCTCTCCCTCTATTAAAAATTGTTTCCCTTATTTCCCCCATCCTCGTAGTTATGCTGACTTATGCCATTTCTAAGAGTCCTAGATCCCTGAATTATGGGAGCTTAGATTTCATTAATTAGGTTCAGCGCAAAATAATTAGTATTTTTAGGTGCATATATAACATTTCCAGAAGAACACAAGCCACCAGAAGAGAAACTGCTTTCCACTTTGCCATGACTAGGATTTCCACTCTCATCAGCGCAGCTTTATATTCCTCATTCTTGTTTCAGTGGTCCACGCCTTTGGAAATTTGTAGAAAATATATGAGTAACTGCTGTAATTACTGATAAACAACATAGGATGCATTGTTCAGGACAGTAGATTTTTATATGTTACAACGTGTATTTTTAAAGCATTTCAATGAATAATTAAGATCACCCCATTTTGCGCACCATAAATATCATTCCAAAAAGCTCTCACACATGTTAGAGCACAAGCACATGTATATTGAACCATTTTGGGATGAGAAGTTGATTCAATTTCCTGACCTCTGTTTTGGTTTCTTGAAAGCAAATCAAGTCTCTGTGCAAAATGGACTCAAGGACTTTTGTCAAAATAGAGAATGTGCACCACCTCATTAAAAAACTAGTGGGGACTGTTGCTAGAACATATTGTAAATTCACTTCAATCTATGTTACCTACTCAAAATTCCATCTTATGACAGGTATGCACAAATAATTTTCAATATTGGAAAAGTATGTCTTTATCCGTTTGAACCTCAATGCACTAAGAATGTTAAATCTGAAATATTTTGACATTTATTCATCCCAATCATTTTATAGATGAGAAAGTGAAGTCCCAAAGAGAGAAGCTGTTTTGCAGACAGTAACACAGCAGCAAAACATAATCATACAGCATCGGGACACCTAGAACATAAAACTTTTTGTTAAAGATAATGTACTGAACTCCTGTGTTTCTCTCTTCTCTTTATACCACTAAAATATTAGTAAATAAAGATTTTGAAGTATAAATTAATAATAGCAAATAGAATAGGAAAGGAGACAGTATGAGGATGAGATTCCACAGATTGCTAGAACGCAGAGGCGGATGAAGGGATAATTCATGGAACAAGACAGAGGTAGCCAGTGTTCTCAGTGCTAACGTGTGACAGATGGCAGGCGGCAAGGAAGTCCCCAAGTATCCAAAGTCCAGTAGACCCAGAGAAAAACCAGCCCAGCACATAGCAGTGGAACAGATGGTTTTTGAAAGGAAGGTTCCTGGAATAAACGGTGAATGCCAGTAAAACGGAGCTTTGGAGAGGGATGGGTAGGGGTGTCTATGACAAGAAAGTAGTATGACAAGATGGAAATAAAGCCAATTTGTAATGTCAGAAAAAGTCGCTATACAAAGAAGAATATGAACCTTGTCATGCGCATTCATGTGAAGAGACCACCAAGCAGGCTTTGTGTGAGCAATCAAGCTTTTTAATCACCTGGGTGCGGGGGGCCGAGTCTGAAAAGAGTCAGCAAAGGGAGATAAGGGTGGGGCTGTTTTATAGGATTTGGGTAGGTAAAGGAAAACGACAGTCAAAGGGGGGTTGTTCTCTGGCGGGTAGGAGTGGGGATCACCAGGTGCTCAGTTGGGGAGCTTTTTGAGCCAGGATGAGCCAGGAAAAGGACTTTCACAAGGTAATGTCATCACTTAAGGCAAGGGCCAGCCATTTTCACTTCTTTTGTGGTGGAATGTCAGTTAAGGTGGGGTAGGACATTCTTCATTTATTTTGTGATTCTTCAGTTACTTCAGGCCATCTGGGCTTATATGTGCAAGTCACAGGGGATGCAATGGCTTGGCTTGGGCTCAGAGGCCTGACAAACATGACTAGCAATGAGACCTAACCGAGATGTGATAAAATTGTTAAAGTTGTTGAGAACTCAACTGTGTACATAGAACATTGTTCTATGCACAAAGAATTGTTGGAATTACAAGTTGAAGAAAAAGTCCTTGTTCTCCAGGAGCTTGGGTCTGGCAAGGAAGAGAAACATAATCTCATAACAGATGACGGCTTGAAATAGTTTTTCAGCTTCATGATGATGCAAAAGCAATATGTATCCAATAGAATCTGTGCTTCAAGTATTCATACAGCCATTCTGTTTTTCACTTTCAGTACGGTATTCAACTACATGAGATATCCAATGATTTTTTTAAAAAGTATTGTATTAGATGATTTTGCCCAACTCTAGGCTAATAGAAGTGTTCTGAGTATGTTTAAGGTAGGCTAGGCTAAGCTATGATGTTTGGCAGGTTAGGTATATTAAATGTGTTTTCAACTTACAATGGGAGGTAACCCCATCGTATGCTGGGAAGCATCTGTATAATATAAATCACACTAACATATATTCTATGAGAATGGTTCATACAACTTGTGGTGGCTCAAAAAGAGAACAATTCAAACTGTAAAATCCAGAAACATTTTATATTAGATGTTAGCCTTCAAAGACAGATAGGATTTGGATAATTACGCGATGGTGGGAAAGTTTTTCACAAGGAGAGCATAGGAAGAGCTAAGTCATGGACACTAGGAAGAACACTCATGTTTAGGAATGGTGAGCATGGAACTGGTGAGCAGGAACTTGGGATGAATTAAGGATTGCTCTGGAGGACACATTTTCCAGATCATGAAGAGCCTGGAATCCCAGAGAAAGGAATTTGGATATAATCTTTATTGATTTACACCCAATGAACATGCACGTGTTTTAAGGGAATAGTTGGATGAGTATTTTGTTGTTCTTTAAGGCAGAGTCTCGCTCCCTCAGCCAGGCTGGAGTACAGTGGCGCAGTAATTGCTCACTGCAGCCTTGACCTCCCCAGTCTCAGGTGATTTTCCCTCTTCAGCCTCCCAGGTAACTGGAACCACAGGCACACACTGCTATGCCTGGAATTTTTGTATTTTTTGCAGAGATGAGGTTTTGCCATGTTGCCCAGGTTGGTCTCAAACTGCTCAGTTCATGTGATCCACCTGCCTCAGCCTCCCAGCATGTTAGGATCACAAGCATGAGCCACCATGTCTGGCCAGTTTGATGAGTTTTGACAAATGTATATACTTATGTAACCACCATCTTAACCAAGATCCAGAACATTTCCATCATTTTTCCCAGTCGATCCCTATACTTCCTACCCAGGCAACTATTGATCTGATTTCTATCACTATAGATGGGCTTTGCCTTTTCTACAAATGTGTGTAAGTGGAATTATGTAGTATGCACACTTTTGTATCTGGCTTAATTTACTCAGCATAATGTTTCCTGTGCTTCATTTTGCTTTGCTTTTCTCCGCGGTACACCTTGAAAGGAGAACTTTTGAACAGAACTTGCCAACTCAGATTCTGTAGTCAATCTCTGTCCTGGTTATCTATTGTCATGTAACAAACCACCACAGAATTTAGTAACTTAAAACAGCAATAAACAATATTGCAGTAAGCAATATATTTATTCTCCTTATCAATTAGCCATTCAGGCAGGACTGACTGGAATGGCTCATGTGTGCTCCACGTGACATTTGTGGGGCATTTCAACTGGGGATGAAGTATTCACTTCTAAGATGACTTAGCCACATAGCCCGCCAGTTACTGTTGGCTTCTGGCTGACAGCTTGGACAGAGCTGTCAGAGGCCTAGTTTCCCTTTATACAGGCCTCTCCACAAGGCTGCTTGGGCTTCCCCTCAGCATGGTGGCTAGATTCCAAGAGTGAGTGTTCCAGGAGGCAGGAAATAGAAGTGGAAGCTGCTGATCCTTTTAAGGCATGATCTTAAAAGTCCTGTTGTGCGAGAAGCTGGCACAACATTTTTACTATATTAGTCAAGCCATAACAGAGCTTATCTTCTCCAGAACGTAGGTATAGAGACATGGACTGTACCTCTAGGGAGAGAGAGTATCAAGAAATTTGTGGCTATTTTAAATCTTTCCATTCAAGTGAGAGGTCTTTTGAATACAAGATTTATTCAACAACAAAGGCAACCTACACTAGCTGCCTACACAAGTTAACCTACTCTTCTTGTCAGACATCTGATGAAAATAAATGCAGAAAAGAATGATCAAGGCGGACAAAAAGAATAATGCTGGAGGAAACATAACTCATACAAGTTGTCAAAAATATCTTTTCTACTCTAATTTGAATTAAATTCTAATTAACCTGTAATCATCCCCAAATATACTAGAGAGGATATTAAATCCATGAAATAAGCATAGGTTGCTATTACAAAAAAAAGTGGAGATCTAAGAACAAAAAAGGATTCCTGGAATCTATATTTGATCCCTGGAATTATATATTTGATTACTAAAATATAAAATTGACTTAGAATGAATATGACTGAAGACCAAGTTAGACATCTGAAAGATAACACAAAAATAAATCACACTGAATGTAAGGCCAAAAGACAAAATGACGAAGCAGAGAAAAATTAAAGCACACAGAAGTTATATCCAGAAGGCACAACATCTGTCTACGAGGCATTCCATAAGGAGGATAGAGAGAGAATTAAAGGCAAGTCATGAGCAAGATAAGAAAAAAAATTCCCTAAAATAAGTGCATAGATTTTCAGATGGAAAAGTTGCCGATGTCAAGAGGAAATGACAAAAGGCTCACACAGCCATAATCTGGTGAAATTTCTGAATTTTAAGTTTGAAAAGAAAGCTTTGGACTCCAGAGGAAGAAAACTAGAAGAATCAGATTAAAATCAACATTAACATTACTAATACTGAATTCTAAAAGGGAATGAATGCCTTCAAATGTCTGAGGAAAAACGATATGAACGTGTAATTTTATGTCTAGCCAAACTATCAAGCCAATGTAAATAATTACATTTTTAGACGACTCAGAAAACTTATACTCCAAGACGCTTTCTGAAAATAGCACTTAAAGTTATCTTCTAGCAAAAAGGAAAAAGAAATTCAAGAAAAATAAATGAGATCTTATAAAACAGTAAACCAACTTAAAAGGGCAATGAGATGATATCCTAGGATTATGTTAGCAAAACAGGCCAGATTATAGTAAGTTAGAAGGCTCTAGAAGAATAATTCAATTACTTTGCTGAAAGAATGTGGAAAAATCTTGAGGGTTTCATGAAAAAAATGCATTTAGAAAATAGTTCAGAAATTTGAGACAAGCTCTATAATGAAGTCATCCAAATACAAAGTCGACTATTGAGGAAAAGAAAGAAGAATCCATCTGATCGTAATACTGATAATTTCTCCTTCAAATGGCACAGGTTTAATGACATAGCATTATATTTCCTTCTCTTTGGAGTTAACCATAAACATCCTGGCTCAGTTCTGTAATGAAGAAAACCTAGATAATCATAGCATCATTATGTACTGTTTACCATTTTAATTTTTATAATCAACCTATGGACAAATCTTAAAAGCCTGGAATGAGTCTTCTCGTTTCACTCTTTTGCTCTCAAATACATGTATTTTCTCTATCAGTATAGAAAAATAAACATTTATATTCTATGTACATTGAATGACACACACATGTAAATCACCTCTGGAAAATCAGTCTACTAGACTGGGCACAGTGGCTCACACTTATAATCCCAACACTTTAGGAGGCCAAGGCTGGCAGATTGCTTGAGGCCAGGAGTTCAAGACCAGGCTGGGCAACATGGTGAAACCCCATCTCCATCAAAAAATTTAAAAATTAGCCAGTTGTGATGGTGCACATGTGTAGTCCCAGCTACTTGGGAGGCTGAGGTGGGAGGATCACTTGAGCCTGGGAGGTTGAGGCTACAGTGAGCCATGACAGTGCCACTGCCCTCCAGCCTGGGCAACAGAGCAAAAAATATATATATTTGTATATTTTTGTTTGTATATATTTTATATATATATTATATATATACACACAATTTTTTTCTAATAGAAAAAAAAGTCAATGGAATGACTGGGCAGAAGGAGTGAGAGACTTCAGAATGTATAGGTATACTAATTTCCTAGTTTTATATAACTAGACCCTGTTTATGATTAATGGTTCAAACTCCAGAAGTTTAGGTATTTAATTTGTAGTTTTAAGGAAACAAAACCAGAAAGAACCCTACAAATAAAATTCACAAAGGAGTGGAACGTAGCCTATATACACTAAATTCCTCTTTTTTTCAGTGATTAGTATATAAATGTTACTTACAGTCATTAAATCACGAAATAGGGGTATAAATGTAGCATTATTGAGGTAACCAACTTTTTTGAGGAGGTGGGAGTGAGAAGGGAGCCCAAGAGATGCCAATTGCTCCCAGGAAGGGGCATGAGGTCTTTTGAGGCAGCTCTCTTGAATGGGAGGCAAGCCCTTCTGGCTGAGCAGCTGGAGGCTAGAACACTGCAGTCCCGGGGTGGGGCTCTGTGTGATGGATCCCAGCCTCCACTACAAGGAGTGGCTGGATTGGTAATACCTCCAACTTCATAGAAAGGGAATTCAATCATTGGGGTTTGTTGTACGTAGATTTTCTATGTTATTTGGTAGCTATGAGGTGTTTCTCATTTAAAAATATTGCTGTTAGAAATAGCACAGAAATGTTTTCAAATCATTCTTTCTAGCATTAATATCTTTTTGCAATAGACTGTAAAACCATAAGCAACTAGGACATATCTGCTCAAACTCTCCCAAAACATAAGGCATATTTCTCTTCTTATGCAAAATGAACCTTCTGAAATGTGTGAGTCATCTCTCCTAATTACAAATTCTGTTAAATTTATTCTACTTCTACTCTATCATAAAATAGTAAGTTATATTTAATTCCACAACTTTTTGCCTATAGGCTATAAATACAGTATGATTCTATTAATTCTGTTTCTACTAAATTGGATTTATAATTATTATAACAGATGAGTTGACATTCATTTTTATTCTATAATTTTTAGAACACCTTTGTAGTTTTATAAAAATACACATTCATAAAATTTTCAACAATTACAGGAAAGTATAAAGAATAAGACAATCAATTACATCAAAGAGAACCATTCAGACGTAACTGGTGTTAACATCACTCTACATTATCTCTCTGTACAGATGCATAGGTAGATGGAGAGAGAGAATGAGCGAGAAAGAGATAATAGAAAAATATATAAGTAGAATTATGTTCATGTACTGCTTTACAGAATCACTTATTTTTACAACAGAGTAATGATTATATATCAAATTTGTAAAATATTTGTGACAATAATCTAGTCACTTCATTTCTCATTAAAATCATTGTGCTTATGACCTGTGAGCTTCTTCCAGTTTAATTTTAAACAATCTGATTTGTGTAAATTTTTATAATAAAGCCATAACATATTAAGCATTTACAATATGTCAGGCATCACATTCACCACTTTTAAAATGATCATCTCATTCAGTGTTTCTAATACAACCATAAAACTTTAGTCCTAACAGAAAGGTTAAGCCATGTGTTCCAGACCACACAGTTCAGACTGGATCTACACCCAGGCATTTGGAGTCTTAAGCACTACAAAATTCATAATCCTCTCATTAAAATAACCCACTTACAGGACCAAGCAATTAATATTTTTTTCTTATTTAAAGGGTCTTAAATTCACAATATCCTGGCAAATTCAGTAAATAATTACTAAGAATCTAGTAGCTATGAGGCACTGACAAATTTTTTAAAAAGGAAAAGCAAAGAAATGTTTGTGGAAGGGATCTTATGAAAGAACAAAGTAATAACCATAGAAAGCTGCTCGTATATTTCTGCAATGTTTATATTTACTGATTAGAAAATGTGGTTTATTTCTTGCCTGTCCTTTTTTCCTACACATGTGTAAATATGCATCTTTTTTATAAAACTGAGAACAGAGTTGCTATTCCATTCTGTAGCCTGCTTCTTTTTCATATAACATTACAGATTTGCATTTCCCATGTCATTAAACATAATCTTAAAAAATAATTCTTAGCTCTTTGGAGGTAATTTTAATGGGTACATTCTAGCATACAGTTGAGCCACAAAATATTTTTATTACTCCCAATTGTTTAATGTTTATACTTTACCTTTCTATTATAAAACAGTATCTTTAATAAATTGTAGGAAAGTCCTAGGGCAAAAATAATTCAACTTTTTCAATTATTCGAGAAAAGAGGAGGAAAATATATTCAAGCAAAGAGGCTGATACTTAGAATCCCAAACTCATCTCCAAAATATGACTTTCAAGCTTAGCTAGTGTCCTGTCCACGTTCATACTTGTATGAAGTGAAAATTTCATTTGCTTCTTTAAAATCTTTCCTATTCAATATATTTTAACTTTTTCTGTTAGCGTGTTTGCTTGTTTATCTTATGTGAAAGTCACCTTTGCTTTGACATTGTAAATAGCCAATTAGAGATTTTCTAAAGTTCTAGGGGGAAAAAAGTTTTTATTTTTTTGAGACAGAGTCTCACTCTATTGCCCAGGCTGGAGTGCAGAGGCACGACCTTGGCTCACTGTAACCTCCGCCTCTCGGGTTCAAGTGATTCTCCTGTCTCAGCCTCCCCAGTAGCTGGGATTACAGGCACCTGTCATTATGCCTGGCTAATTTTTGTATTTTTTTGTTGGCCAGGCTGGTCTCAAACTCCTGACCTCAGGTGATCCGTCCACCTTGGCCTCCCAAAGTGCTGGGATTTCAGGCATGAGCCACCCCACCTGGCCCTTTTCCCATTATTCTATGCCTTGGTTGTTATCCAATCAATACAGAAAGATTCATACAGCATCCGTCTATATCCAGTTGTCCAGTCTGAGAGTTTAACCATCATTGCTGAATAAATTTTCAAGCTTTAGTTTAGAAAATTCAAGCACTTCCAGCTGAGGTCAATTTCTTTTAAACTGATGTGATCCTAACGGCTTTGGTTGTTTTCTTTCCCTTAGCAGAGGGAAATAGTTCAGTGGCTTAATTTTTCATGCTTTCATGGATTCAAAAATAAATAATAAAAGTATCCAAAGGCAATAAATTATTCATCATGTTGCTTAATCTTAAATCCCTGGTTAATTTTTCCTATAATTTCCATGTATACTTTTTCCTGCTCCATAATACTTCAGATACCAGTTATTAAATGTGTGTGCTGGCACGTTGATTGCTGGGTTTAAATGTATGAATATGTTTATCAAATCCAAGGGACTAATTACTATAAGCTTTCTAGTGCATTGAGGAGTATTTTGCTGGGAATTGAATATTAAAAATGCAAAAGATCTCTCTATGCAAAATGTAAACTGATTTATTCTCATAAGAAAAGAGAGTATAAGCTGAAAGAAAATTGGCCAAAGAAAGGAAATATATTCTAATTGGCTTCCTTGAATCTGCTTTGGTTTGCCTTCTCAATAAAGAGTTGGAGGAAAAGACATTTAAAGTAGCATGTGCAGAAAGACCAGAAACAAACAATCACATGATACTGAAAATGCTTCTGGAATTCCTCAGACTACATTTTGGAGTTAGCCATTACTGCTATAACTATTTGGGTAAACCAGTAGTAACCAATAAACATTGAGTTTGACTCCTCATGTATGAAAACCTATCACTCATGGGTCAGTTAATTCAGAACATTTACCCCAAGACTTCTACCATTGTATGTATGAAACTTGCAATGGGGACAAACAGCAAGATTATCAGTTTTGTTAAATGCTGTCTGGTGTTTAAAGGATGCGATTTGGTTCGTGGCATATCAAGATCATGTATAAAAGCAATCACAAGCTGAGGGAGCATTTGTATTTGACAACATAGGTCCAGTTTTTGATCACGTTCATGCACTTTTGCTATTAGTACTAGGTATAGGCCTCAGAGATCATTATGTTCAGTGGTTTTTGAATGTATTTCCTGGAGCCCTGGGGAACTTTCATGAAGTGTTGTGGATGACATGGGGAAAGAAAAGACTAGACAGGCCTTCACCACCTTGCAAACAAAGTTGCTCAACTTTTACTTGTCTTATAAGTTGAGAAAAAAATTAAAATTGTATTTGAAAAAGAAAATTATCTCATCCAACATCTTCCTTTTTCAGATGAGAAAATTAAGTACCAGACAGATTGTTTATCCACCTCTACAATTCTGTTGCTATGATCAGATGTAGTGCTCAACTCTTACCTAACCTAGCCCATTTTTAAAACCACTTATACACTTTTGGGAGCCTACTTGGGATTGGAAATTTCCAGAAGTTAGATTTGGGGACAACTTTTCTTTTATAAATTGCTAGATGCAACTGCAAAGTCAAGCTTGGAGGGAATTACCAGCAGGGAAAAATTTTATTTCAATGATCCAACTACCCTTTTCTGTGCTCCAGGGATCTTGGCTAGGTCTATGACCTTGAGCAAATTATCAAGCTTTAATGTCTTCATTTTTTAAACGACAATAATATGATATGAACGAATTAAGACAATAAAATACCATTTCATCAGACCACATCAAGTCTGAAAACTGACCATGTCAGGTGTTGCTGAGAAGACAGGAAGATAAGAATACCCCAGCACAGCTCATGGAAGGATAACTTGATCTAACCTTTGTAAAACAGTTTGGTAAAAACTGGCAGAATTGAAAACCTATGTGTCTCATTAAGCCAGAGATACAGATAATAGTTATATGTACCTACATATCCTATAAATACATATATAGGAGGATGTTCATTATGTCTTAAAGTAGAAAATTCAAAATAAATGCCTACTCACAGGGCAATAGAAAACTCATGGTGTATTCATATGATAAAATATTATATAGTAGCTAAAATAAATGAACTAGAGCTATTTTTATCAATATATATATAGCAGAGTGACCATGATATGCGAGTCATTTAATCCTTTTGGTTCTTCATTAGAAAATGGTGGCAATAATGGTAAATTATCTCGTAGAATTGTTATGGAGATTAAAGGAATTAATACACAGAGCACTTACATAAAGCTCTTTTAACATGTTTGTTCTTGATACTATACACTTGAAAAATGTTACGTTAAAAATGAAAGTAGTAGCCAGGCGTGGTGGTTCATGCCTGTAATCCCAGCACACTGGGAGGCCAAAGCGGGTGGATCACCTGAGGTCAGGAGTTCGAGACCAGCCTGGCCAACATGGGAAAACCCCATCTCTACTAAAAAATACAAAAATGATCTGGGTGCAGTGGCAGGTGCCTGTAATTCCAGCTACTCAGGAGGCAGAGGTTGCAGTGAGCTGAGATTGTGCCACTGCACTCCACCCTGGGAGACCGAACAAGACTCCCTCTCAAAAAATAAAAAAAAAAAAAGTAGCAGAGGCATCACAAGTATTATCTAGTCTTTCTATATTCTGGACATGTATTAATTTTCAGAGTTTTGGAACAAGAAATTCTCAGGAATTCCTAAAATCATGACCTATTCTGTGTTTTATTAAATTTTTTTACACATTTAAAATAAAAGATAAATATTTATTTAAAATAAAAGATAAATATCAAATAAAAGATAAATATTCCACATGCAAAATAAAATGCTTTCATTTTGTGTTGACACTGGTTAAATTTTAAGAGCGTGTTTGTGGAAGAAACGGCACCTTCAAATTGGACTTTATAAGTAGCCACAAGAAGAGACTGAATTGTTTTTATGTAATAGGGTTATAGTAAACGTTTCAGAAGTGCCTTGTAAAAAAAAAAAATACAGAGTTTACTATTAACCCATTTTTGTGACACAAATATATTTCAATGCCATAAAAATGATCTCTGTTATACTTTTTTTTTTTTTTTTTTGAGATGGAGTCTCACTATGGCCTAGGCTGGAGTGCAGTGGCACAATCTTGGCTCATTGCAACCTCCACCTCCCAGGTTCAAGCGATTCTCCTGCCTCAGCCTCCCTAGTAGCTGGGATTACAGGCACGTGCCATCATGCCTGGCTAATTTTTGTATTTTTAGTAGAAATGGGGTTTTGCCATGTTGGCCAGGCTGGTTTCAAACTCCTGACCTCAGGTGATTCATCCACCTTGGCCTCTCAAAGTGCTGGGATTATAGGTGTGAGCCACCGTGCTTGGCCCTGTTACACGTATTTGATAGAAGAAAATGTTTTTGAAAAGGACATTGAAAAAGTCATTTTTCATACCAGTGAAAGTCATTTTCAAATAAAAGATAAATATTCCACATGCAAAATAAAATGCTTTCATTTTTGTGTTGACACTGGTTAAATTTTAAGAGCGTGTTTGTGGAAGAAACGGCACCTTCAAATTGGACTTTAGGGTACAAATTGCTAAATGTGAACTAATTTCCTTTGTTAACAAGGAGAGTATTTCATAAATATTTTTCCAGGATTCATATAGTAGAAAACATCACCAAACATTGTTGGACAGTATTCAAATTACATTTAAATCTCCTAGCAAAGTAAACAGCATTACACAGAATTATATACCAAAATTGACAATTTAAGGACTTTTGCTTCCAAAATTTGCTATTCCTTAGAATGCAAGATTTATAAGATTAATCTAAAGATTTATCTGAAGTATAAATCTTGTAAGATTTATCTAAAGTACACTATGCATATAAATTTCTAGATATTTATTTTATTCACAGGACTAACTCGCTGCTACAGCAGATAGAACCATGAACACACACTTTTAATATGGCCACAGTTGCAAGCAAGACTGTCTTATGAGCTTGGGACTAGGGGTGTTTTGTTGTTTTTTGTTTGTTTTGGTTTTGAGACAGGGTCTTGCTCTGTTGCCCAAGCTGAAGTGCAGTAGAACAATCATAGCTCACTGTAGTTTTGAGCTTCTGGGTTCAAGGAATTTTCCCTTATCAGCTTCCTAAGTAGCAAGGAAGGATTACAGGATATGCCACCATTCCCAGCTATTTATTTTTATTTATTTTTTATTTTTTTTGTGGGGATGGAGTCTAGCTCTATTGCCCAGGCTGGTCTCGAACTCCTGCTCTCAAGCTATCCTCCCACCTTGGGCTCCTAAAAGCATAAGACACTGTATTTGGCCTGTGACCACTTCTTTCATACATACTCTTATCCTGGTTCCTGAAGGGACCAGCAGCTCTGCTTGTCAGTGTTTTCTGCCTTCTACTTGACCTTAGTGAATTCTTTCCAACCAGCAATACCTCTGTGTTGATCAAGTTTTAATTCCTGTAGGAGAAATTACAATACTTCTTCCCATTTTCCCAATTTCTCAAATTTTTCTTGAGATTTGGGATTTGCAAAAATGATTTAAAAAAAAAAAACACTGGAAGGGAATTCCCACATGGAAATTCCCACAGTATGAAATATGGACTAAAGAGAAACCATACTCCTGTGATTACTACTAAGAAGGGGTAGAAGGATGAGTATAAAAGAAGCTTAAATTGTATCTGCAATTTGCTATCTTTTATGAAAAACTCAAAACAAAAATTATGTCTTCTCTGGTTAAGTTTAGACGTATGCTTGATCATTTTACTTTCTTGAGCTTTACAAAAATCTTTCCAAAGGAATCACCTGGGTTGTTGATAATGATGACTCCTGGGCTCTACTGCCAGAGGTGCTGGTTCGGTGGGTCTTGGGTGGAGACTAGGAATTTTCATTTTCACTGACTGCCCCAGAGGATTGTGGGGAAGATGGTACAAAACTAAACTTGGGTGAATGTTGAGCAAGTCCAGGGAAACCCAGATGCAAACCAGAGGTACTGCAGAGAATCCTAAGTCATGCCAAACTGGATTTGCAAATCGCAATCTGAAGCCCAAGGAACAGGCAACAGGAGAAGCTGGATGCTTTTGCCCTGCATCTGTGTGGTAGAAAAGACCTCCTGATCATCATTACATCGCACTGGGTAGATGCCTATCACATCTCAGGAGGACCGGCACTGCTGTTATTGTGCCAGCTGACACCCACAGCTATTCATTAGTTTCAGTGAAGTCAAGGCTAGATGGGTAGGTGATGAAAAAAGATGAAGATCTATACTGAAGGGGCAAATGAAAAGAATTCCCAAAGTCCTTCTTTATAAAAAGGAAAGTTCCTAATCACATTCATACATTGTCTTCCTTTACGGATGTGCTTAAAAGACACTATCTGACCTCACTGCATTTCTTCTAAAGCCTTTTCCTTGTGCTTTTTATTTTTCAATTGTTTTGCAATCATGAATCAGTTAATAATTACTAGTTTCAAACCCTCATTCTAAAGCAATGTCAACATCCTTGTTTCTCTTGATTACTTGATTTTACATTTTTAAACTCAGTACCATTAGTTAGTCCATATGCTAATATTTGAGAAATATTTATGCCATGAGAAATTTATGTATGTTTTATGATTCCACTAAGCACAGCAGGAAGCAAGCTTCAGGGCTTGTGATGATTAAGAGAAAATAAATCCAGATTCCTGTATTCTAAAACGAATGTACATTCTCTTTTCATTCTCTCTGCGGGAAAATGGGATCCTAATAAAACGAAGCACAAATACCTGGAGTTCTTTATGTTCAGAAAAATCCTGGTTTCTGAATCAGTATCTTGTCTTCTGACAACACAGCCACCGAAAACATGCTGAACTTGATCTACGTTTCCGCCTTCTGAGCCTAAACCTTTCTCTTTCCCTCCATCTCCTTCTGGCTTTTGATTTCTGATGCCAGTCTAAAGGAGTACTCCCCTTCCCAAATGCAACTAATGAGGCTTATTGTTATCCCAATCAAAACTACACCATGTGGAAATTATTTGGATATTTATCCAAGTGCCATGAAGTAAGTGGGATGCCATCTGCACAGGGGGTTTCACAGCCTGTTGCTCTGACGTTATAAACAGTGCCACAAGCTGCTGTTGTGGCATATTGGGCTATACCAGCTAGATATACAAACTTGCAGTTATAAAAACTTCTTTGATTGAAAACTTTTTAAATATTGTCCCTGATGGCTTCCAACCGACAAAGACATCTGCCTAACAGCACCTGAAACACGATTTTCTCACTTCCCACTTAAACTCAGTGTTGATAGTTAACATTTACAATTAAGTCTACTGGATAGCCCAATACCAAAATCCACGTGGTCTCTGCCCTAACTCTAAGGCAGGTGGAATGAGATGCTGACTCTCATGCTGAGTTGAGGCGCTTTATGAAACACAGGCAACATGAATTAAGGTAAAAAGACATGTCGATTTTCCTTGCTGCCTGCTCCCTGACTCAAGCATTCTAAAGTTGATGACAATCAAAACCCGGGCAATCATCCTTCAACTGCATGAGACTACTGTTCTGTGAGACAGATGAAGCACCACGTTCATGACCCTGACCTTACCCTTATCCTTTTGCTGTACATTGACAGCTAGCATATTCTAGAATGCAACAGGTGGCAGCACATGTCACCGTGCAAGAGCAGTAGAAAGAGACATGGAAATGGACACAACAAACTGCACCTGTTTACAAGAAAAGAGCTCTACATGGAGGTGGAGAAAGAAAAAAGCCTACTAGAAATCCTGGAATTAATCCATGATGTAGATTATTTCAGCAAGAAAACAGTGGGTGTAAGAAAAGACGGCATTTCATAAAGCAGAATCAAATTAGATAAAAGTGAATTGCATATGTTGTTCATTAATTTGCATCACAACCATATGGCTTAAGCACTGTGGGCTGGGAAAGTTAATTTATCTTCACAAGTATAGTGGGGGCCAGGCATGGTGTCTCACACCTGTAATCTCAGCACTTTGGGAGGCCGAGGCAGGCTGATTGCTTGAGGTCAGGAGTTTGAGAGTTCAAGACCAGCCTGGCCAACATGGAGCAAACCCCATCTCCACTAAAAATACAAAAATTACCCGGACATGGTGGTGCACACCCATAGTCCCAGCTATTGAGGAGGCTGAGGCATAAGAATCACTTGAACCCAGGAAATACAGGTTGCAATGAGCTGAGATCGCACCACTGCATTCCAGCCTGGGCGACAGAGCAAGACTCTGCCTCAAAAAATAAAACGAATAAAGTATAGGGGGATCTAGCCCCCAAATGCTTTTAGCCCTTATTCAATCATTCAATCATTTAGCCCTTATTTATTGCATGCCTATGAAGCCATGGTCCTGTAGCAAATACCAAGCCAGATCAGAGACTGACAGTGTGCATGTCACTACATGCTGACGACCTCCCCTAAAATCACAAATAACCAAACTGCCATTTAAAACAATTTAAGTGACCAGAGAGAAGTAGAGAGAAAGTGTCACAAGCATTCACAGAAAGGAAGAGGGCACTTCAAGGGAAGAGAATTGAAAACAGCTTCCTAGGAGTTTGAGCTGAGTCCTTAATTACAAGGCTAGGAATAAGTGGAGGTGAAGAAGAAGAGCTAAAGCATTGACAAGAGCCAAGATAAAGAGCAGGAAAGGAACAGAGAATACGATTGTAGAGGGAAGGTTGGTGCACAGACATAAAAGGCCTTGAATACTCAATGAAGGAGTCCGGAGATATTTTTTCCACTTAGAAAGGCACTGACGATTCTTGAACAATAGACTGAAAATACCAAAGCTGGGCATTCAGGGTCAATTAAAAGCAGACTGTAAATTGGATTGGAAGGGGGATTGAAGGAAAGCAGGGAAAAAGTTTATTGAAGTAGCCCAATTCATCAAGGAAAGCCTGATTTGTGATCATGTTACATTTTACAGATGAGGAACTAAAACACACAGAAGTTAGGTAACACCTCAAAGTTCACTGTAGCCCTACTCACAACAGCCAAGATGCAATAACAACTGTATTAGTTCGTTTTCATGCTGCTGATACATACCTGAGACTGGGAAGAAAAAGAGGTTTAATTAGACTTACAGTTCCACATGGCTGGGGAAGCCTCAGAATCATGGCAACAGGTGAAAGGCACTTCTTACATGGCAGCAGCAAGAGAAAAATGAGGAAGAAGCAAAAGCAGAAACCCCTGATAAACTCATCAGATCTCATGAGACTTATTCACTATCCCAAGAAAAGCATGGGAAGACTGGCCCCCACGATTCAATTACCTCCACCTGGGTCCCTCCCACAACACGTAGGAATTCTGGAAGATAAAATTCAAGTGGAGATTTGGGTGGGGACACAGCCATACCACATCAACAATCTAAATGTCTATCAATGGATAAGTAACAAAAACGTGTAAAATACAAATAGGATATTGTTCAGCCTTGACTTAAAAAAAAAAGGAGGAAGTCTTGCCATACTGATAACATGGTTAAACCTGAAGGATGTTATGCTAAGCAAAATGGGCCAGGAAAGAATACTGTAAGATTCCACTTTTATGAGTTATCTAAAATAGTTAACACTCATGGAATCAGAGTAAAATGGTGGTTACCAGAAACTGGGGTTGGCGGGGGGAATGGGAAATTGCTAATCAACTGACAAAGTTTCCATTATGCAAGATAAGTTCTAGTTATCTTCTGTACAATCTCGTGCCTATAGTTAACATATTCTGCATTTTACACTGAAAACATTGTTAAGAAGGCAAATCTCATGCTGTGTTCTTATCATAAAAGAAAATAAAGAAAAAGGAAAAAATGGAAAAGAAAATAACATGTTAAAAGTCACATGACTGGTTAGCAACAGAGCCATGACCCAAGTCCTGGGATATGCAGCTCCAGAGTCCATGCTCTTAACCACTCTGCTATATGGTGTCTCAGTATTAAGACTTTTCAGTAATATAACTCTTCTTGCAAGCCATTCCAAAAGCTAAAGGTATATAGTAATGACATGACATTTAATTTTTTAAAATTTCAGACAGACAGTAAAAATTAAAATGTGAACAATCTAAAAATCCTATAAGCAAGAATGCAGACATTAATTTTGAAACATCCATTCCATGGACATTAAAAATGGTGTTTCATAGAATAGCAGCACAGGAATAGTTTCATAATGTGTTAAGTGAAAAAATTAGATAAACTATACCTATATGTATAGAGGATAAACACAGCAATAATTTATACAAAAATATTTACAGTTGTTCCTATCTTGAAGAATTTAAAGAGATTTTTATTATCTTTATTTTTCTGCCTGTATGATTTTTCTACTTAACTTCTGCAATAAAACTGCATAATTTGCAAATGCTAAATAACCAATTTTATCAGGTTTTTACCTCTCATACATATGTCTTATGTATTCAGAGCCTCGCGGCTTCATGTTTAGTTTAATATATTTGAGCACCAAGCAGGTTCCAGACCCTGTGCTAAGCATCAGATTTATAACTGTGAATAAGACAAATAGAATCTGAACCTTACTACCCAGTGGAGAATAAATTAAAATGTAATAGTTATTTCAAAAAGAAAATTATAGGATGCTATGAGAGTACTAAGAGTACAGAGAAGGACTGGCTGAGGAAAGAAGTTCAAGGTGAAAAGTAGACATGAAATAAAGTGTGAGATAAGAATATTCCAGAAAGACGAAGAGCATGCGTGCCGTCCTTAGGGAGTCTGGAGGTGGGACAAAAAGACATAACGATTCTGGGAAGACATTGGAGATGAAGGCAGTGTGGAAGATGGAGGGTTTTGGAGAGATGTTCATTACTGCGGACTTCATCTTGAAGGTAATGGAAAACTGCTGTTGTACCGGGGAGGTCTGGAGTAGGGCAAGAGGGATGAGTTAGAAGGCTTTTCTTGAAAGGATGGTGGCTTGGAGAAGGAGAGTGGCAATAGGAGAGAAGCAGATGTGTCAGGAGTGTTTAAGAATTAGAACAGGACTTAATTGGATGTGGTTGTCAGAAAACTGCCAAAGATGACTCCCTAACATCTGACTTCCACTGGATAGAATGGTTGCAATTTACTCAACTAGAAGGTTCTGGGGGTGGAAGAGACTAGCAAAGACTGAAACAGAACCTTCACCCCTGAAGTCTAAACTAGTTTGACAAAATTCTGATGTCTATGCTTCCTAATGCAAAGTTAAGCTGGCAGAATTGGCAGAATAAGTCCTGAGAGCGAATGAGTGGCTTTCAGAATTCCTTATAAGATAAATGATCTCTTGACAGCTGGAATTTGAAAAGAAATACATAATTCCAACCATTTAAATAAACAATGAGATAAGCAAAGCTTACCATCATGTTACCAACTAGAGTGTTGTCCACACATATAGCAGCTGCCTCTTTCTGCATCAGTTCTAACTAGAATCCAGAGCTACACACCTTAGCTCAGTTATGGTAGCACAGTAAGCCACTTGCTTCTCAGAACTTGCCAACAGTGTTATTCTCCAAGCTGGAGTTAGTTTTTATCTTGTTAGTAAGGAGTTTTAAATATATTTTTTGTTTTCAAATATTTTTATAATATTTACTGTATTAGCCTATTTTCACACTGCTGTAAAGAACTCCCCAAGACTGGGTAATTTACAAAGGAAAGAGATTTAATTGACTCACAGTTCAGCATGGCTGGGGAGGCCTCAGGAAACTTACAATCATGGCTTAAAGTGAAGAGGAAGCAAGACATCTTCTGCACAAGGTGACCAGAAAGAGAAGTACTAAGCAAAGGGCCAAGAGCCCCTTATAAAACCATCAGATCTCGTGAGAACTCACTATCACTAGACCAGCATGGGGGAAACAGCCCCCATGATTCCATTACCTCCACCTGGTCTCTCCCTTGACACCTGGGGATTATAGGGATTATGGGGATTACAATTCAAGACAAGATTTGGATGGGGTCACAAAGTGTAACCATATCAAATTCTTTCTAAATAGACTATTTTATGATACCATTGTCTAAAGGGTTCTCCAATGATTGATTGGATACTTAGATTGGAACCTTATAACTACTGAACAGGCAGATCAGGAAGACCATGTGGAAAAGGCAGAGTTTGCAAAATTAAAATGCTTACAGGGTAAGGCAAGCTATATGATGACTAAAGTAGGCTAAATATAGAGGAGAGAAGCAATACAAGCACAATGTTAAATGGTGAATAACACACTGGCTCATAGTTGGTAACACATTAGGCAGTCACAGAGACTGTAGTATTATGGAGTAGGCACATCCTATCCGAAAGCAAAATAGCTGCTCAGCTGATTATGACCATAAAGGAACATGCGACTTAAGTTGTCAGCTGTTTTCACTTTATCTTCAATTGTATGTGAGTCTTCTGATTTGTACATGTTATTAATTAAGTCAACTTTTAAAGAATGTGTAAACCAAATAAAAAAAGTCTATCATAGGCTGTCAATGTGCAATAGTGATAGGAAAAAAAAGCAAGTTTGCCAATATTTCTCAGTCACATCTTAGCTGAAAGAAGTGATCCCTTCTGCCATGAATATCTTTAATGTCTGACGTTCTCATTTCCAAAGGAACCACCTTTGCCCACATGCCCCTGCTAGGAGGAGACACTGGAGAAACTAAAACTGAAATATATTATTTTTGCAAGACACAAGGCTGAAAAATACCTGTGGCATTGCCAATCTTTGTAGATGAATTGTAAGTGAACCAAATCCATTTTCTAAATTATATTTCAGTATTTGTTAGGCAACAGCACAAGACAAGACAAAATGGAAAATTCAGTCCCTGCCCAAGGGGCATGAAGCCTACACAAGGAAGACAAAACATTCCTGAAATAAAAACACCAGCTGGGAAGGAGGCATAATTAATGAAATAGCGCCAAGATTATTGTCTCGCTGCAATTACCATGTGTTTCTGATACTTCAAAAGAGACTGATGACTTGTGATGAAGGGGATAGACCAGGGACTCACACCCCCTGCATTCTGCATAGGATGGAAATGGAGTGTAAAGCTCTCATATGCTGCAGTGTCTCACTTCTGTCAACAAAATGCAGCAAGTAAAACTAACTGATTTGCAAAGCACTGTAATAGTCCTTAATGTTAGTCCTTGGACAATTACACAGTTGCCTTGACCTTTACAGAAAATTAATAGCATTAAATTGCCTTATGTCTTCCAGGTACACCCAAATTTATTTTCTAAATAATTTTGCTATTGTTGTCTGACTTTTTAAAGACTTTATAAAGGGCTAGGGAAAATCGATGGGAAATATGTACCATAAATAATATCGTATGATCCCAATTTTTGATTTTACAAAATGTATGGAGGCAAAGAAAAAAAGACTGGGAAGAAATAAACCAACACGCACTGGCTAGCTCTGGGTAATCTCAGGTGATTGTTATTATAACAGCATCTCAGGTGATTGTTATTATAACAGCAAGCAGAAACTAACCATATTTTCTCAGTAATGCTCCCACAAATCCCTCTGTGACTTTATTGTGCCCTGCCCTTTAGTTCAAATTTCAAAGAGTTCCTGTAATTTTTTCTGGTTTATCTTAAATAACAAAGAAATGGTCTCTTTTTCCAAATAATAAAAAGTGCAGTCTAATCTAAGGATCACACACCACTGTCAGGTGTAATAATAAAACTCCAAATTCTTATCCAATTTGTGTCACTTTTCCTGTAATGAGGAATAATGCTTGAGCCCACTTTAGACTGAAGATGCTACAGTGGAAAAAAGATAACATCTTGGCTTCTCTCTTTCTCACTTTGCATCCTCCACCATTTGCTAGCTGAAAGGTATGGCCTCTCCAGAGTTGGATGAGGGTAAAAAGGTGAACAGATGTAAAGGTGTAGGGACAATGTTCGTTGTTTTTGTTTGTTGGTTGGTTGGTTGGTTGGTTTTGGGTTTTTTTGTTTTGTTTGGTTTTTGACATGGAGTCTCAGTCTATTGCCCAGGCTGGAGTGCAATGGCGTGTTCTCAGCTCATTGCAAGCTCTGCCTCCCGGGTTCAAGCGATTCTCCTGCCTCAGCCTCCTGAGTAACTGGGATTTCAGGCACCCACCACCACGCCCAGCTAATTTTTGTATTTTTAGTAGAGATGGAGTTTCACCATGTTGGCCAGGCTGGTTTCAAACTCCTGACCTCATGAACTGCCTGTCTCGGCCTCCCAAAGTGCTGGGATTACAGGTGTGAGCCACTGCACCCAGCCATTTTTTTTTTTTTTTTGTACTTTTAGTAGTGGCGGGGTTTCATCATGTTGGCCAAGATGGTTTCAAACGCCTGACCTCAAGTGATCCGCCCGCCTTGGCCCCCCAAAGTGTTAGGGTTACAGGCGTGACCCACCGTGCCCAGTCAGGACAGTTTTCTTTGAATGATTCATCTGTGATCTGGTGTTTACATTCTTTAGAAATGGCAGTCCAGAACTGACTGTTGGCTTTATAGAGATCTTTTGCAAAATCCTTTGAGAGTCATCTCTGCGCACCTCTAATGATAATTTCCTTTCACATCTTGGCAGCATCTCCTCTGACACACATCGGATATCCTCTGACACACATCGGATATCCTCTCGACACCTGAACTTGCAGCATTCCACATCCGCGTTGGGGTCACATTGCTTTTTCACATAGTATTCTGGACAGGGTCTATTTTAATATAATTCCAGACCATTCCTTTCAATGGGACCTACATCTGTTCCACAAGAAACACACACCTTTGTTCCACCTTCAAAGAAAGCACAGCTCGCTCTCAGAAACTCAAGTCCGTTTCTCATCTTAGGATTTCTCCTGGAAAAAAAACAGACCCCAGTTCCGAGTTCACCAAACACCAGGGAACAAATGTGAATCCCTCCGAGTAGATGTTCTCAAATCCCTTATCTCATTTGGCTGAAGTGAGAAAGAAGCAATTCTTGTATACTCTCAACATGGAAGACCACCCAAGGTTATATGTGTCAAATAACTCCTTCATTTCTTAGTGCATCCTGCATACAGGCTCCACATGGTATTTTAGAATATGAGGTACATGAAACCCACTGTATTATTTGTAGCCTTTGCCGTTTCTGCTAAAACTCAAAGATATAATAAAGAGTATGGGTGCTGACGAGTTGGTGGGTGCAGCACAGCAACATGGCACAAGTATACATATGTAACAAACCTGCACGTTATGCACATGTACCCTAGAACTTAAAGTATAATTTAAAAAAATAAAAAATAAAAAAATAAAAAGAGTACCGTTTTAACATGCTCCTGCATTATTCACTCCTGTAGGTTTTTCTCTTTTTTCTCATTTTTCTACATTCACATGAATTATTTGATTATTAAAGGAAAAATGAGTGGATTTTTCTATGAGTATTCAGTGCTAATATTGTGGAAAGAAATTGGCAACAGTTGTATATAGATTGGTTCAACAAAATGTTTAAACATTATTTCTTAACTAAGTCAATCACAGGAAAAGTTCCTTGAAATTTGTAGTTATAAAAATATGTACAAGCCTTTCTTAGAATTTTGCCACATGTATAAACAGAACAAAGCAACCTTATTCACATGTCTTTATGCCTACATCATGCCACTTCTCTCCTCTCTCTCTTATATCTCTTGTATTAATAATTTAAAGAGTCGTGGTGATAAGATCACAGACTTAACTAAGGGAAGGCTACAAGGCTACCCAGAAAAGGTTTTCAAGAATAGCACATCGTTGGGGAAATCACCATTATCTACAAGCTTAACCACAGCTCTTCACTCTAGAAATTCAACTTGATGAGGGCAGCCAGAATGTATCAGACTCAGGGTAGCCAAACAAAATTACCTAAGAGTGATATATAAGATATATATGTAGTGGATACAAATCTTAGATCACAAACCTAGTTGTTCAAGAAATATTACTTGTTATGCTTCCTATTTGAATTTAGCTTCGATTTTATGACTTCACACTGCTAAGTGGAGAAATTTAATATTGTTCATTTCATGGTAATCTGTTGATTTTAGGTTTTCTTAATCGAGTCACAGGTGAAGGTGAGATAGTTTACATAATTCTGGGGAAAGACAATCTGGTCCTCTGCTTTCCTTGATGAAACACCCACTCCCCCCACTCCCTTGGGAGGGGGAAGCCTTTCTTACCTCTTCCTCCCCAAACTCCCACTCACCTCCCCAACACTCACACATTGTCATCAATAGAGATTGGCAGCTACTCCAACTGAATCACTCTGAAAAATAGCCTACATCCAACCTATTTAAGAAAGAAAAATATAAACAAATAAATCGAAGGGGCAAGAAGGCAGAGAAGAAAAAGCAGGCTGAGTGTGACAAAAAGTTGAAAATTTGTTCCATTGCCTACAGTTTCAAATGCCATTGATTAACTACTTTGCCATTTTACAGCCTCAGAGACATCGATGTGGATTTAGGGGCTAGTACCAAGAAAGAGCTCACAATCCCCCAAAAAGACAGTGTAGTGTTAGCTATGAGCAACTCATTTTAAAAAAAACCTGGGTCTGGTAGCGGATTATTTAATAAATCATAGCCCGGTGCACTAAATGGTGCTTCTGTGGCCTGCAGAAGTTAATTTTTTTTTTTTTTTCCAAAAGCTTAATAGGTATTTGTTGTATAGCTACTCTGATGGGATCTGGCCCAGAACAATGTTGGACCCAATTCTTCAATAGCACATATTTATTACGATCCTACAATAGAAAATACCAACTCAGAGCCGAGACTGAGTGTGCTGATGGCTGAGCTCCCAGAGAGCATAAATAGCCACAGGGTGGACGGTAGTAAGTGCCCAAGAGAAGAAAATATGGAGTGTTATGAGAGCTGAGAGGCAGGTATAGAGTGTTTCAGAGAAGGGAATTTGGGATGGCCTTCTAGAGGTTTGAGCTAAAACCTAAATGACAGGGATATGGAGGCATAGAAGTAAAGAAGGCTGATCCAAGGGACTGGCATAAGCAAAGGCAAAGAGCAGTAAAGGAAGGGATTGCGGCCTGAAGGAAAAATATGGTTGGAAAGGTAAGTTGGGGCACAAAGAGGGTCTTGAAAATCCACCGAAGTTATTTGGAGGATATTTTGTCTCTGTTTTTCTTACTTTTCTGTACTAGGGGAGTGCTCCTGATTATTGAGCAAAGGAATGCAAATATCAGAGCTGTGCTTTAGAAAACAATGGCAAGAAGACTGTAAAATGGATTAGGGGAGGAAATGGAGACAGTGAGAAACAAGCCTACTGAAATAGTCCTAGTGACATCTGCAGACAGTCTGGCCTGGGAATATGTCACCCTTTGCCTTTAATGTTCCTGGCATCCACCACTGCAAGTGCTAAACAAGATGAGGTTAAGTGATTGTCCAGAAAGGACAACATTGATTCCTAAAGGTAAATCTTAAACTGGACGCAAAAGTTAAGGTCATCTGACAGGTGAGAAGTTAGGGTCATGAATGATTGAAAGGGTCTTGGAACTTTCTACTCACTAGCGTTTTCAATCCCTCTCTCTCTCTAAAACAGGCAGAATAATTTAACAGGTACTCTTTCTTTCCTTGCTATCCCACCTACCTGCTCCAGCCTCAGAATATATGCAACAAAGCACAACTTTCATTTACATTTGTTAAGGCACTGAATTGTGTTTTTTTCTAGACATAGAAAATGTTATGGGCTTACTAAAAGTAATTCAATTAATAACTTGGAAAACTCTGAATATCATTTGTAATTCTATCCCCAGAGATAATCACATTTAATTTGTATAAGCTTTTTCAGACATAGGAGGATATATGAAATATATGTTTCTACACTGGTAGATTTATAGACTGAGTAATCTATATTGCTAGGTAAACTTTTTATTTGAAGTGATCATACAATCCATTCATTACCTGAAATAAATTCCTGTGCTCTTTCGTTGTCTTAAAATGCTGTCACTGTTGTTTTCACATCTCTCAAAGTCATCTCAAGATTAAAATCTACACTGAAATTACAGAACTCTGTTTAGCTATCTCTTGGACCACATTACTGGCCTTACTTTAATTAGGTATCATATGTATGTAGGACATTTGCTGCAAGGGAGCTGGCAGTCCTCATCAAACTCCAGGAAGTAAATAGGAGCTACTTTTCATCTCAGTGCTCACATTCATACGTGGAGGCATCCAGCAGTTCATAATGAGCCCAAGGTCACCCGGTACATGAAAAGCAGCCCTGAAAATCAAAGCCAGGATTTTGCAACCTGAAACTTTTCCCTAAGGATGGAAATCTCTTCACGGAATGTTCAATCTCATAGTTCTGAATCCTTAGAGATAATTTAGTTCAACATCTTGGCTTTGTAAACATGGAAACAAAGGTACTGACAGGTTTCATGACTTTTATGGGTCATAGGGATGGTTAATGACTGATCTTTCCATTGTTTTAAAACTAAACAGTATACAGAATTTTCTGAATACTGAGGGTCAGTGGCAGTATTAAGGGAGATATTTTCAAAATTTGTTTAAAAAGTTAATTAAAAACAAAACCTTTGGAATCAAAAATTAGAGTTCATTAAAAATGAAGAAAAGATAGCCTATTTTTGACCCGATGAAAGTGATTTAAAACTGAATTTCATTTTATAAACTCAGGGTCTATTAATTCAATAAGTCTTTAAACTAAGTTATTAAGTCAATACATGTTTTATGGTTTTTAATTAACTTTACTTTTTAAACATTGCATCCAGCTTTGCTACACATTTAAAACAGATTCTGTCGATGTTTAATATGATTCTTTTTTTTTAAGTGTGGGGGGCCAGGAATTGTGTGTGTAGGTGTTTGAAAGGTAAAAATACTAACAACGTTAATAATTAAAATATTAACATTGGAGGATGGGCTTTCAGATTATTTTTATCTACCTTTTTGTTATGTGCTTCTTACTTGGCCACTTTTTAACAATAAGCATATATTTCTTACATATCAAAAAATATTTTGCCAATGAATTGATGATTTTCTCAGTCTTTGTGGGAAAATAACTATTTATTGTATTTGAAAAGCAATGTGCTATTTGCTTATTGAGGTAGATGCTGTGTTTGGCTTGCATATTTAATATTTATTCAAGACTTCTTCTAGCACATCTTCCTTTACTGTGGTGTTTGGAAAACACAAAATTACAGTTTTAGACTCCTTTGCAGCTAGGGTTCAAGATGAGACTTTGGTTTTGCCTGTTAGACACATTCCTGTGAGGCTATAGAATTTGGAAGTGAGTTGAATGGGGAGGGAGGCAGGGTATGTGTCACAGATGGTGGCAGATCACAGCAGAAATGGGGTGGTTCTGGAGTCATCAGCCTCCTGAGTCTGCGGCTGCTTGTAGCAGTGGTGACAACTACCCTGATCACAGCAGAGACCATATGATTCTGTGGCTGGAAGTTGTTTCTGGAAAGTCCATCTACCACCTGCTTCTCTGGTGTTTCTAATGATACTACAAATCATCTAATACATAGTAATAAGTAAATTCTGCTTAAAACTAGCTATGACAGTTCCGTTGCTTGCAATTGAGCACTAACCCATGGAGTTGTGTTCAAAGTGTTTTTCTATGCTTTCCTTCTAGTGCTCAAGCTCTACATTTCATTTTTCTCCTTTTGTAATCCCAATAATGCCTGCCTGTTGTTTTTTAAAAAAACAAGAAGTACAATAGTGGCACATTAATAAGTAAAAATACATCCTCATGCTCCCTACCCCTCATCCTAGACCCCAGAGGAATCCACGGTTAATAGTTTGTTGTTTCATATCTTTCCAGATATTTTTATGCCTGTAGAAAGTACAGACACACAGAGATTTTCTTCATTTTTACAAAAACGACATGATGTTATGGAAACATAAATCTTGCAAACTGATTTTTTTCCATATGTGTATATGCTGAGCTACCTGGTTCTTTTTAACTACTATATATTATTCAATAGGGTCAAGAACTAAAATATATTTCAACATTCCCCCATTGATGAGCATGTTAATGTTTATAAACAAACTACTACATATTATTCAATAGGTGGAAGAACTAAAATTTGCTTCAACATTCCCCCATGGATGAGCATGTTAATGTTTATAAACAACGTTGCAATAGTCATTCTTTATCAATATATCCTTGTTCATAGCTTTAAATATTTCTTGAGATAGATTCTAACATCTAATACAAAAAAACCCTAAATGCTAGCCGATCATATTTAACAGTTTTTAAAGAATAATGTCGGTTTTGCTTATTACTGTTTCATCAGTGCTCAAAACATCATCTGCTATGTAGAAGGCACTAAATAAATATGTGTGAAGTGAATTCCAAATGAATGATCAAAAACAGACTAGGAGATGCATTAATGCAATTAACCACATGAATGGATTAAAGAAGAAACAATAAATACATATACAACCATCGTGATGAATGTCCCCACCAATCAGGTAAAACTCCACATCTATTTCTGATTTTTAAGAAAATCTATTCATCAAGAAATAGAAGAAATAACATTAACCTGATAAAAAGAACTTATCAGAAACCAACAGCAAAACATATTTGCAAATATTCATAAAAGAATGAGTTTTTCTTTTTCTATCCATTTATAAATATTCATAAAAGGTACAACTTCCAAGGTCTCAGTTATGAATAAAAATAAACTCACAAGCCTGAGATAGGAGAGAAGGCAAAAATATTAAAGTAAGGTATGAAATATTAAATGACCTATTGACTCCCACAAAGAAATGCAAAGCAGGCCTAATCAAAAAGCAAAATCATGAGCCACAGAGGTGCATTGAGTTAACTCTGAATAAGTTCATCATATTTGGGGCAGGCCTGGTGGTCCAATTTTAATATCCGGAAAACTACTGGTTCAGACAAGGAAAGGCTCTCAGGCAGCAACGACTGGGCTACAGCTGTTCTGCTTCTTCTCCAGAACTCCAAGCCTCATCTACAGAATCAAAGCCTATTCACCTCTTTCCCCGATCTTCTGCTGTATCCATTCTAAATGCTTCTCATGCCCTAACTGTGGCCATTTGTAGGATATGAACAGGCCAAGAACAAGCCTCTTTTCCACTTCAGGAAATTATTTGATAGAAAGTCAAATAACAGAAAACAATCAATTGTCCCATAATTTAGGATATTTCATAACCATGTAAAAACATACCAGCTTTATATGTGCTTATATGGGGGGGAACACCCTAAAATGTGTTTGGTGTAAAAGGGTCATATATATGTACCTTTTTATCTTTCTGACTTTATTGAAATATAATTTACATATGTCATAAGTTTACTCATTTAAAGTGTATAATTCCCTAATTTTAAGTATATTTATAAAGTTATACACACATCACTATAATCTCATTATAGAATGTTTCATTTTCCCAAAAAGAAGTCCTGTACCCATTAGCAGTCATGCACCATTCTCGCTACCACCAGCTCCTGGTAACCACTAAACTACTTTCTGTTTCTAGATTTGCCCATTCTGAACATCTGATCTTAACGGAATCATACAATATGTGGTCTTTTGTGATTGACTTCTTTCACTTAGCATGTTTTCAAAGTTCAACCATGTTGTAGTCTATGTACAACTTTTGTGTAGTCACTTTTAAAAATTATTTTAGAAACTGGATCTCACTCTGTCACCCAGGCTAGAGTGCAGCGGCGCAATTACAACTCAGAGCAGCCTCAAACTCCTGGGCTCAAGCGATACTCCCTCTTCAGCCTTCTGAGTAGCTAAGGCTACAGGTGCACACCACCATGCCTGGCTAAATTTTTATGTTTTGTAGAGATGGGATATCACTATATTGCCCAGGCTGGCTTGAACTCCTGACCTCAAATGATCTTCTCACTTCAACCTCCCAAAGTGCTAGGGTTACAGGCATGAGCCACTGCACCCAGCCTAAACATATATTTTTATTTTTCTTGAGTATTTATCTAGGATTTGCAAATCAAATGGTAACTCTGTGTTTACCATTTAGAGAAATCAACAGACTCTTTTCCAAAGGGGCTGCCTTTTACATGACTACCAGCAATGCATGAAGATTCCACTTTCTCCACATCCTTGACAGTGCTTGTTATTTTTCCATCTTCTTTATTATAGCCTTCCTAGTGATGTGATGTGGCATCTCATTTTGGGTTTCATTTGCAGTTTCCTAATGGCTAATTATGTTAAGTATCTTTTCATGTGCATATTAGTCATTTTTATATCTTTTTTGGAGAAATTATTCAGATCCTTTGCCCATTTTTCAATTGAGTTGTTTGTCTTTTATTATTGAGTTTTAAGAGTTATTCATATATTTTGATACAAATCCCTAATCAGATATATAATTTGCAAATATTCTCTCCCATTCTATAGGTTGTCTTTTCACTATCTTGATGATGTCCTTTGAAGCACGGAAGTTTTTAATTTTGAAATACAATGTATCAATCTTTTTTTATAACTTGTACTTTTGGTGTTGTGTCTAAGAAACTGTTGCCTAACCCAACATTTTTGTGCACATTTTCTAAAGCACATAAATACATATGTAAGCATAAATGCTTTTTCTCTAAACGCTCACAGAAATGTTAATAGTTGGTAACTTTGTGAGGAGAGACAAAGGGAAAAGAAAGAGAATTTTACTTTTCACTTTGTTCTTGTATATGGTTTGAATTATTTTACCATATACATGTCTCACTTCTCTTTTAAGGATTTGTTTTTAAATCCAGATTGAGTACCAATAAATAGTAACTGACTGCTGTTGGCATTCTAGGGAGTCTGATAAATGATAACACTTTTTTCTGCCTGAACTCAGAACCAACTGAGATCAGATGCTGGTATCAGAGAGGTAGAAGCCATTTCTGATAAAGTCATACTGAAGGAAATGGCTGAGTGAACAGCCAAATGGAATTGTTAAAACACCCTAATCTTGTCCCCTCCTGGTTTATACCTTGTAACAGTCGACCCCCCAAAAAAGCTTGAGTCTGAACACACACACACCTCCTGAGGATAAGTGCTGCACATGGTTCAGGAGAATGGAGGATAGCAACAAGAGACAGGATTCTCCATGCCTAAGAACTATCAGTATCTGGCTTTACCCAATAGAGATTTGTGAATAAATAATTTTCACCCACCAACCAACAAGCTTATTCAACCTCCATGACAAGAACAGTTGAGGCAAGAGGCTTAAAACATTTAAGAAAAAAATCCCTCTTCATGGACTACAGAGAGTTAGGGAAAGAAGCATTTCCCCGTAACAATTATGAATATTTAATTAAAATAGATAGAAGTTTGTACCTAGATATTGTGTATATCCCTATATCTTATTCCTGGAGATCCATTATAAAATTCCCATGTACATGCAAGTAATTCATAATAAAACAACACACTGAGGCCTAAACCACCTTGGAAACTCCAAGTCTTCTGGATAGCTTACCAGATGAACCACATACCTTTCAGTAAGGGCCCATAGATCCCTGTGAAGGAAATTTTGGTGAAAAAGCTCAATATTTCAGGATATAGGATTTACACTGAAAAAGCAGAAAAACATAAATAGAATGTTTCATTTCTAAAGCACCAGAATGGAGCCTGGAGGTGGAAGTCTTTCTAATCCAAGAAAAAAAGTCAACAGAACAGTTACCAACCATTCCCTGATTATCACTCCATCAGCCACTGGATGAGGTCAGAGCTTTCCAGCCACCGCGCCATAGTTCCTGGTGTCCTGACAGATAGATGCTCTCAGCCCTCAGGGAGGCTGGGCAGTTCAGGGTTATTAGAGTCCACAGGTTGTTCACCTTCACCCAGATCAGTCTTTTTCATTTCCCTGATGTGTCACTTAAACATTAAGATTTTCAGTGTTTTCCTGGCATGAACAAGATTGGAAAGCCCTGTAACACTGATCTAGTGAAGACTAAGGTAAGGTCAGGGAATTAGAAACCTCACAGTTTAGTGAGGGTGACAGAGATGTAAAGAACTATAGTTACCAAAATTCAATCCAATAAGTGCTAAAATATAAGTAAGCACAGAGGAGAGCCTCATCGAAAGCACCGTAATAATTGTTTCTCATTGTTCAGTAATTACTACACATGAAGTCCTATGGCAAGCAGTTGTACAAACAGTATTTCTATTGTGCATAAGAATCCTCACAGGTAGGTTCTGCCACAGTTCCCTTTTCCAGATGAGAAGATCAAGACACAGAAAGGTTAAGTAACTTGGTTTCATAGCTGGTAACCAGAGGAAGCAGGATTTGAAACTTGCTCTTTGAACCTGTATCCCATGCCTGTAAGCACTGATCATAAACAAGTTCAATCACTCAGTCATGGTCAAAAAACAGTATTTAAATATGGCGCCAAATGATGTATCTCAAATGTCTTCTCACCTGACTCTTGGGATATTTAAGTTCATCCATACTTGGAAACAGCAGGTTGAATGAATAATAGTACCTTTTAAGGGCCTAAACAATCCGTTAAAAACTAGAAGTATCACATACATTTAAGGGTAAAGATCCAACTTTGGTAGCAGCTGAGCAGAGACTCACGTTTTTATGAGGACAAGGGAGATACTAAGTCCCATTTTGGGGTCCTTAGCATAATATTTAGCATGGAATAGTTCAACAATATTTGTTGTATAAACGGTTGATTGAATAAACAAATAAACACACGAAATAACAAATTAAAATGATGCCAGACACAAAATGGCAACAATCACAGAGAGGAGCAAGAACATCTCACAATGCAGAACAAAAATGAGTACAGTCTTAATTATCTCCAATGATAGAAAACAAAAGTTTTATGAAAATTGTAGTTCACAATATAGATACTGAGCTTATCCTACTGTTTGAATTCTAGAATATTACAGTTTAAAGAAACATAGAAAATATCTAGCTTGACCGAATTTTGAAAGCATCCTTTGTGATCTAACAGGACAGCAGTAGGCTTCCATGCAAACACATTCAGTGGTGAAAAACTGCTTATGACCAACTTGAATTGTTTACTGTACAAAAAGTCTTCCCTATCTTGACCTATTTCTTCTTTCTGTTCCTGATTCTACTACTGGAAACCACATAAAATGACCTAATCCTTCTAGCTCCTGGTGGTCCATGAAACATTTGAAGGCATTTATTATGTTTTCTTGTCCCCATTTTAGGAGTACGATTTTCCTAGCACACTGACTATTTCTATTCATTTCATATGACAGGTACATGTGTGTTTCAACAGGATGATGATTTGATTAATAGAATGTAACTATGGTCATGAATAGTGGCTGGAGAAGTCCTTTAACAGCACAGAGAGAGAAAGTCCTAAAGACGAAACTATGGGCACCCTCATGGGTGCTTCCCAGGTCTTCAAAGTTTGCCATGAGAATAACAGATGAAATATCACCTACCCCTCTCCCTAGAGGTTCAACCAGGCACGTAAGTTTGCTTTTGGATTGTCTTGGGGCAACTTTTACACCCTAATGGCCTCCTCTCCTACCTGCCTAAAGTCTCTGATTATGTACTCAACAGTTCTAAAGAAAGTACACTACATGGCCCTAAGTATTTATGTGAAACTGACTAAAGAAAAAGTTGAGTTTCCAGGTGTATCCCACAGCAAGCCTAGAATTCAGGCTAGGCTCTTTCATTTCTACATACTCAGATATTTTTTGCAATTTTTCTGACATGATAATTTATTTCTTCTAGTCTTGCTTCATTTTTCCAATACCCAATTTTCCATTCCAGGATAATGAAGGGCCTAAAACACCATAGGCTAAGTCAAGCACTGTTGAGGAAAAATCAATCCAGATTCAAAATATGAAAAGAAGACTTCGCGATGTATAAGAGCTACCGTATAGTCAGAAAGGAGCACTGAAGGAAGGGACCACACTACTCTACCTCTATAACATCAGTATGGCAAGCTTTGGTTGATACATGAGTATAATTCAAAACTCTTCATGATTTGCCACGTGGTCAACTGGGAAGGGCAATGACATGATACTAATTTAAGGAAAATGAGATCTCAAGACATTCAAGAGGGAAGGAAGAGATAGAATGTGTTTTTACAATTTAGCTAACTACACAAAGGCTACATGAAATGATAATGATAACATACATTGAAGAGAGATCTCATGATTGATGCAAGAAGACATTTAGGATCTATAAAGGGTTGCAGTGTTTGTTTAGGACAAGAAGATATTCCGGATCTGTAAAGAGATCTCAATGTCTGTCCAGGAGAATAAAATATTAAAGATCTCTGTTAGTTGGGATTGTTATTTTTCTGAAAATGTGGCATGACATTTTGTGGCCTGTGAAGCCTGCTTCCTTCTTTAGTAGAGAATAGGCTATGAGTCTCATTTCTAAAGGGCAACTTGTCCCTTCACCTCTCTCTAGAGGAGACGGCTTCTTCTGCTCACTACATTCGGAGCTGTTTATCATGGCTCACCCTCCCACTCACACATTCTTCAGCCACAAGAGACTTTTAATGTTTTAATGTGAGCAGGGAGTAGTTTCAAACTGTCATTACTGAATTAAGGCCACATTAAAGGAAAAAAGAACTTTCTGTATATTTATCTGGCTGTTTAAATTGAAATTATGTTAAGGAATTACTTCTCTGTTTTAAGAGTCATTTTTCGTCCTTTAGTAATGAAATATAATTGTACAAATCAATGCTAATTTATGACAATTAAACAATAAAATATTGATGAAATAAAAATCCCTTGACTTCAGTAATGAGAACAGGCATTTAAATCAATTCTCTACTCTGGCACCAAAGCAATCTTTCCAAAACACTAACCAGTTTGTATTTCTTGCTTAAAACACTTCACTAGTGACTTTTAGTGATATTTACCGCCTCCTCCCATTTAATACTCTGCTCAGTGTCTGATTGTCATCATCCTGGCCAACTGAAGGGGGCATGTAAAAGTCAATATTCTCACAATTGGGCATTTCTTAGAGGTGGCTCTATAGAATCCACAAAACCCATCTACTCTACTGGACAACTACAAGGCACTTAGTTTGAATAGCAGACTTTTTCTCCCAGCGATTGACAGATGAACAATGTTAAATGTTCATCATCCCTGTTCTGCTTTGGCTTATTTGAAATATAAATATGTTGTGCTTTGTATCTAACCATCACCCACACTTTGGCTTCTGAATCTTCCTTATAATTATACTATATTATGTTCAACGGTAATCCACCATCAGAAGTGGCAAGAGATCACTCCTTGCCATGAATTATGCTGGGAAAGGAAACTTGTTGATTATCCAAATCATCATGATGACCTTCTGAAGCTACGTTGTAACCCCTCTAATACATGTGGTATTTTGAGTAAGAGAGGATTGTTCAGACCTCTGACTCATACCCTAGGGATTTCTTTTTTGTGGTTGTTGTTCTAGGACTTTTACTTTTAGTAAAGCAGCTTTATTGAGGCATGATGGACAAATAATAAACTGCACATATTTAACTGTATAAATTGATTAGTTTGGTGTGTGTATACACACATAAAATCATCACTGAAATCAAGATAATGAATATATCCATCACTCCTGAAAGTTTCCTAGTGGTCTTTTGAAATCCTTTTCTCCCATCCCTCCTGAGCCCCCCATCCCTAACCATCTTGGAGGCTGGCTACCACAGCTGGGCCAGACCAAGCACAGCAATAAAATAGCATGGTGTATTTGGGGAACTACAAGTAGCTTAGTATTGCGAAAGCATGAAATGAGAGATCCAAGTGATGGAAGATGAGCAATAAACAGAAGCCAACTAAGAAGAGCATATTTAATCTTGCTAATGAGTTTGCTGTGCTTGGTCTGGCCCAATTGTGGTAAGCAGTCTCCAAGCTAGCCCCCAGTGATCCAAAATCCTGGTACTGACACTCTAGTGGAGTGTTACAGGGGTGATATCTCCTTCCACGTTGTATCAACGTTCGTCTGAGTGACCAAGAAAATACAGCATAAATGATGGTTTGTCACCTCCAAGATAAGTTATAAAAGGCACTGCAGTTTATATCTTCTTGTCTCTCTCTTTCTCTGTCTTTCTTTCTCTAACACTCATTCTGGAGTAAACCAGTGTCATTTCATAACCAGCCTTATGGGGAAACCAACTAGTAAGGAACTGAGGTTGCTGACCAACAGCTAGCAAGAAACTGAGACCTCTCAACAACCACGTGAGTGAGGTTGGGAGTCGATCCTCTCACCCCAGTTAAAACTTCAGAAGACAGCTTGACTAGAACCTGTTGAGAGACCTTGAGCCAGAACCACCCAGCAAAGCCATTCCTGGATTCCCAAGTCTCAGAGACTGACTGAGATAATAAATGTTTGTTGTTTTAAACATGCTAAGTTGTGGGGTAATTTGTTATAAAGCAATAAATAAGTAATACATCAACTTACTGCAGAACATTGAGAGTTACACATAGCCTACATCTGATATGTCTGTGGCCTTGGGGGAGCCTCACTTTGACCTAATGGCTACTTCTAGGGTGGCATCTCAGAGTCTGCAAAATATCCAATATGCTTTTTAGATGATGGGAGAAAAGCAGGAAGGACGGGGGGTGGCCACAGGAGCAGTTATAACTCAATCTGGACTCTCTAGGTCTCTATAAAGGAACTAGGTAATGGAAGAATATACCTTTGATCCAGAATAAATTAGCTGAAGCTGGTTGGAAGCATGACATGGAAACCTTAACAGGGGTCTTTCTTACATATCTATCCCAAGCGAACAGACTAATGGCTAAAATGTGATTCACACGTTAATTAGACACTTGTTATCAAACAATTTGCCAAAAATCTATACCATTAGATCCTTTGCTGTAGATAAGGGATAAGGCATTGTCTCCAAAAGACCCCCCTTGAAATCCACTTAGGAGAGGAGCAGGAGACCAGTGGGTATTATATAGAGAGGTTTTCAAAATCCTGATGCCTAGAAAATGCCCTTGATTTATTATATAGCTTGACATTTTATAATAGCTACCCAAACACTCAGAACAGGTGAGCTTCGAAATGTCTTCTTCAGAAGGAGAAAAGCCAGGGGACCAGTTCTCTGGGACACAGCCTGCTGGAGCTGGGGTTCAGGTCATAGCATATCTCAGCAGTAAAATGGCTACAAGATGAAAGAAGAGTGATAGAGCCCCAGGTTTTAAACTACTACACAATTAGTAGTTTAGCACAGACATTTTAGCACTTGGCCTATATTGGTGAACAACATCTTTAGGGTGAGAAGCAGGCAGCAGTGTTTTTAAAAATTCTCTGGATGGTTCCAATGCATAACCAAGTTGTCAAACCCCTGAGCTGTGAGATATGAGTCACCGAAGAAGAACAGTAAGAGGGGGAGGAGAAAAGAAACAAACCATTGAATTCGGCAAATTTGTCCTGTCCCTTTCATGAGGATAGCGTACTGTTCTAGCTGCCACTGTTTACTTGACAACATAAACTCATCAAACTATCTCAGTATTGTATTCCTCATTTTTCACACCACCAAGCCTGCTGTTGACTATAAATGTTAAATAATAACAATGGTGTGCTGTCAGTTACTTCCTTATAGCTGTCATTACTGTAGAGCTAGCTATCAGGGGAGAGGTTTTGTTCCGTAAGTTCCAATTATTTGCATGTCACAGTTGCTGGTCAAATCAGAATTTACCCCAGACTCTAAGACAGTGATAGAATAAATGGGGTGTCATCAGAAGCAGTTCCTGGAGGGCTACCCACTCTATTATTCTTCTCATAGCCATGAGAATCCACTAGCTTTCCAAAAAACCTGGTTCTCTCTCTTCCCTCATCTTGCACCCATCCTATTGCTGAGATATGCTGTGGCCTGAACCCCAAATCTAGCCGACTGTCTCCCAGAGAACTGGTCCTCTGGCTTTTCTCGCTCTTAACAAGACATTTCAGAGATCGCCTGTTCTGAATGTTTTGGGTAGCTGTTATAAAAGGAACACTGTGAAGTATGGAAGATCTGGGAAACCCTCCAGGTATTGATAAGGAAAAAAACAATTAAGAATCAAAGCCTTAAGAAAATTACATTTTCAATGTCATACAAAATGACCTTTAATTGTGAGGAGTTAAGAATTATTCCACGTCCAGGCTCTCATGTGTCTATCAAGAATCTTTACATTACAAAATCCAAGCTCCTGCTTTGTTTTAATAATGTCTTTAGGCTTCCATGGGGAATTTCTTCAATACTCAAAGATGTTAATAGGAGAACAAGAAAAGTATTTGAAGGACTTCCTGACCCACAATTATTCTTTGGGAAAGTTGAATTTTTCTAACATATGAAAGAATATTTGTGCCTCATCTTCTCAGAGATAACTCATTGTAGCCACAATTTTATCAGCACAAGACTATCGTGCATTTTAGAACTGTGAACAATAGTTCTCCCTGTTGGAGGGGGTGTCCCAAGACAACTTAATGAGAAAATAAAGGCAAGACAAATGCAAATCTCCTATGAATGCAAACAGCTAATTTAACAAATTACACAGCAGATTTTTTTAAATGCAGAAAATGCAAACAAGATTCTGGTTCTTCATTTACGTAAGTGTTTTTTGTTTTGGATTTTGTTTTTTTTTTTTTTTTTCGCACGCACATACAAAAAGGCTCAAGGTTTGCAATTTCTTTTCTCTAATCCCAAGATCAAGGAAGTGCAAGGATGTAATTTCTTTCCTTAATAAAAACAACTTTCACCATAGTAATACCACATATTGTTACACAGAGCCAGTTGAGAAGAGGCAACGGTGTATTACAAAGCAGTGTTAATATTTTTGGGTCGTTTTGTGTGCTTGAGATTTCTTATTATAATAATTTTAACTGGGGCTATGCAATTATTGTTCACTAATAAAGAACTGTTTTATAGAAGGATTATTTGTTCATTACCCGGTTTGGGGTAGTTTTTATTGCTACTTTATACAATTGTATAGAACTGTGACACGTAAAAAGCACCATGACATATGCAAAGCTGCTCATTGCAGCAATGCTTATAACTGCAATTAACTGCAGAAACACTAGATGTTCATCAAAAAACATGTTTTAAATAAATTATAACTATTCAATGAAATATTAGGCAACTATTAAAACAGTGAGGTGGTTTATGAAACTCTTCTTCACAGATATAGTTATATTAAAGTAGAAAGATGCAGTTTAGTATATTTAATATGTGATCATTTGTCAGACAAAAGGACAGGTATTTGTAAGTTGTATATGCATAGACTGATTTTAAAAAGGAGCAACTGTGAAAACGGAATTGAGAGAGTAAGAATCGGGCACGGGAAGGAGAATTTTTACTTATTGCCTTTTTGTGTTATGTTATATGTCATCTGTAGTTTTGTCTAAAATACTTCAACATAGCCTGGGCAACATAGTGAAAACTCATATCTAACAAAAATACAAAAATAATAATAATAATAATAATAATAACTGGGCATGGTGGTGTGCACCTGTAGTCCCATCTACTTGGGAGGCTGAGGTGGGAGGATCGCTTGAGCCTGGGAGGCAGAGATTGCAGCGAGTGAGATCACACCACTGCACTCCAGCCTAGACAGCAGAAGGAGACTCTGTCTCAAAAAAAAATAATAAAATAAAATAAAATAATACTTCAACATAGGTAGGGTGGTATATATGTACACATTCAATATTTTTAACTTATTCCTGTACCCTTCAAATATTAGATAATATTTGAAGTGCTGTAATCAGGAATATGCCACTAAATAATTATTAATAATAATTAGCATTTAAAAGTGGTGATAAAAAGTATACATTCCAGAAATGGGCTAACATAATCATATCATCAGTCTTGCTTTCTGAGCTATAACAGAGGTCAAATTGGTTAAAAATAGATTTTATTAATCTATTCAAGTATTTAACCAATATTTATTGAGAAACTACATAATTAGTAGTTTAGCACAGGCATTTTAGCACTTGGCTTATATTGGCGAACAGAATAAAAACTCTTACTCTTGTAGTGCTCTAATACAATTTTTAAAGGTTTTCTTTATGGATGAAATTAGAAGGTATGAGTTTTATTTCTAGCCATGATGAATTAATGACTTCCACCCAAACAAAACCAATTGGAAAATTTAACATAATATTAAATAAGAGTTTACAGAGACTACAACACAGGAAGTCCAGGACAGTAAACCCTATGAAAAAGTAAACAAAGAAGGTGAATCCTACCATTGCCCTGGTCTGCTTCATAGAAGTAATTTCTGGGCTGTAGCACAGAAATGGAGAAAACCTAAGCAAATCACAGTGGGCTTGCTGACAGGAAGAGAGGATGTTCAGATACATGGAAGAAGCTGAAAGAGTAGAATACTGGAGAGGACATGCTAAACAAAGGTATTCTCTTGAGTAGGAAAACTATACGGCAACTGTAAGCTGAGTAAGTTTTTAAAAATTGTACTTTAAATTCTAGGATACAAGTGCAGAACGTGTAGGTTTGTTATACAGATATATGTGTGCCATGGTGGTTTGCTGCACCAATTAACCTGTCATCTAGGTTTTAAGCCCCTTATGCATCAGCTATTTGTTCTAATGCTCTCCCTCCCCTCACCCACCACCCAGCTGAGTAATTTTCAATGCTCACATGGGGCTGGGAGATATCCAAGTTCCAATTAACCAAAGCAAAGACTTTATTGAAGCACTAGGCCATTGAATAGAGACCCCAAAAGGGTCTTGCCCTAGCAATAGGACTAACTAGAGCTACAGTAAGGACTACTCAAGATCCACACTAAAAAAGATTCAGAACAAGCCTCAAAACTACAGCGTTATCTCAACTGACTGATAAAATAAAATTCCACATTTAAAAAAAGAGACAGCAAAATATTGATTCTTGAAAATGTCTAGCATCCAATCGAAAATTATAAAGACGTGTAAAGAAGTAGCAAAATGTGGTTAGTAACCAACAAAAACTAAATAAAAGGAAAAAGTCACGGTAGAATACAGTTGACCTTTGAATAACATGAATCCAAACTACACAAGCCCACTTATAAACGGATTTTCTTCTGCCTTTGCGAGGCCTGAGACATCAAGTCCAAAGCCTCCTCTTCTTCCTCCTTCTCAGCCTACTCAATGTGAAGATAATGAAGATGAAAACTTTTATGATGATCCACTTCCACATAATGAGGAATAAATATTTTTATTTTCCTTAAGATTTTCTTAGTAAAATTTTTTCTCTACCTTACTTTATTGTAAGAATACAGTATAATACATATAACATACAAAATATGTGTTTACTGTGTTATTGGTAAGGCTTCCAGTCAGCAGTGGGCTATTAGTAGTTAAGTGTTTAAGGAGTCAAAAGTTATACACACATTTTCAACTGCACGGAGAGGTCAATACCCCTAAACCCCATGTTGTTCGAGGGTCAACTATACCAAGGAAAACATGAACAAAATGAAGAAAGACCTGAAAACTATTTCAAAAAAGACATGAAACTTATTGAAATGAATATTACATGTCAGAAATGACAAACTTCCTATATGTACTTAACATCAAAGTAAACACTATAATAACTTAAAGATATGGTGAAAGAAACCTTCCAAACTGAATCACAGAAAGGAAAAAAAAATCCTAAACAAAATGGGCAAGCATTTACTGATGGGACAATATCAAGAATTCCGAGATCTATGAGATAAAAATACTTAAATTCAAGAATCAAAAAGGGTGGAGGAAGAGGAATTGAATAACCTAATATTTTTAAATTTAATGAGAACTGTAAGCCCACAGAGGCTCAACATGCTCAACCAATCCCAAGCACAAACATCATAGTAAAATTGCTGAAAACCAGTGATAAGAGATAACCTTAAAAGCAACCAGAGTAAAAAGACATTACTTAAAGAAAAGCAAAAGGAGAATTACACTGATTTCTAGTTAGAACTAATTCGAGCAAAAACGAACAAACAAAAAATAGGATGACATATATAAAGTGATGAAGAAAAACTATCAATTTGCTATCCAGTGAAAATATACTTTAAAAAGAAGTGAAAATAAAGGCTTTTCCAGATAAACAAAAACAGACAGACTTGTCATTAACAGACTTGTACACAATAAATTTATATAAGGTTTTTTCTGATTCAAATAAAAGGGTACCCCATGAATACTTAAATCTCCACAAAGGAATAAAGACAGGTGGATAAGGCTAATATATGGATAATATATTACTTATATTTTTGAATTTTCTAATTTGTTAAAAATAATTATAAGATAGTACATTGTGGGATTCATAAGACATGAAGAAATATAATGATAAAAACAATAGCAAAAAGGGCAGGAGGGAGAAATGAAGGTACACTTTTTTTAACTTTTAAGTTCAGGGTTACATGTGCAGTTTGTTATATACGTAAACTCATGTCATGGGGGTTTCTTGTACAGATTATTTCATCACCCAGGTATTTAGCCTAGAACTTAGTAGTTATTTTTCCTGATGCTGTTTCTCCTCCTACCCTCCATCTTCTGGTAGACCCCAGTGTCTGTTGTTCCTCTCTATGTGTCCATTTGCTCTCATCATTTAGCTCCCACTTTTATGTGAGAACATGCAGTATTTGAGTTTCTGTTCCTACATTAGTTAGCTAAGAATGATGCCCTCCAGCTCCATCTAAGTTCCAGAGAAGGACATGATATCATTCTTTTTATGACTCCCTAGTATTCCATGGTGTATATGTACCACACTTTCTTTATCCAAACTGCCATTGATTGGCATTTAGGTTGATTCATGTCTTTGCTATTGTGAGTAGCACTGCAGTGAGTATATGTGTGCATGTGTCTTTATGATGGAACAATTTATATTCTTTTGGGTAAATACCCAGTAATGGGGTTGCTGGGTCAAATGGTATTTCTGGTTTTAGGTGTCTGAGGAATTGCCACACTGTTTTCCACAATGATCAAACTAATTTACACTCCCACCAACAGTATATAAGCATTTTTTTTCTGCAACCTTGCCAACACCTGTTATTTTTTGACTTTTTAATAGTAGTCATTCAAACTGTGAGATGGTGTGAGATGGTAACTCATTGTGGTTTTAATTTGCATTTCTCTAATGATCAGTGATGTTGAGCTTTTTCTCATATGATTGTTGGCTGCAAGTATACATTCTATTGAAAAGTGTCTGTTCATGTCCGTTGCATACTCTTTAATGGGGTTGTTTGTTTTTTTCTTGTAGCTTTGTTTAAGTTCCTTATAGATACTAGATATTAGATTTTTGTCAGATGCACAGCTTGGAAATATTTTCTCCCGTTTTGTAGGTGGTCTGTTCACTCTGTTGATAGTGTTTTTTCTGTGTAGAAGCTCTTTAGTTTAATTTGATTCGATGTGTCAATTTTTGCTTTTGTTGCAATTGTTTTTGGCATATTGATCATGAGGTCCTTGCCTGTTCCTATTTTCAGAATAGTATTGCCTAGATTGTCTTTCAGAGTTTTTATAGTTTTGGATTTTATATTTAAGTCTTTGACCTATCTTGAGTTTATTTTTGTATACAGTGTAAGGAAGGGGTCCAGTTTCAATCTTTTGCATATGGCTAGCCAGTTATCCCAGCACCATTTATTGAATAGGTAGTCATTTCCTCATTGCTTGTTTTTGTCAGTTTTGTTGAAGATAAGATACTTTTAGGTCTGCGGACTTATTTTTGGGTCTCCATCCTGTTCCACTGGTCTACATGTCTGTTCTTGTACCAGTACCATGCTGTTTGAGTTATTGTAGCTCTGTAGTATAGTTTGAAGTCAGGTAATGTGATGCCTCCAGTTTTGTTCTTTTTGCTTAGTATTGCCTTAGCTATTTGTGCTTTTTTGTTGTTATTGTTCCATATGAATTATAAAATAGTTTTTTCTAGTCCTTTGAAGAATTTCATTGGTAGTCTGGTAGGAATAGCACTGAATCTATAAATTGCTTTGGGCAGTATGGCCATTTTAATGATATTGATTCTTCCCACCCATGACCATTGAATGTTTTTCCATTTGGTTGTCTCATCTCTGATTTCTTTGAGTAGTGTTTTGTAGTTCTCACTATAGAGATCTTTCACATCCCTGGTTATCTGTATTCCTAAGTGTTTTATTATTTTTGTATCAGTTGTGAATGGGATTGCATTTCTCTTTTGGCTCTTGGCTTGATGATTGTTGGTGTATAGGAATGCTGGTGATTTGTATACATTGATATTGTGTCCTGAGACTTTGCTGAAGTTGTTTACCAGCTTAAGGAGCTTTTGGGCCAAGACTATGGGGTTTTCTAGATATGGAATCATGTCATCTGCAAACAGGAATAGTTTGACTTTTGGATACCCTTTATTTCTTTCTCCTGCCAGATTGCACTGGCCAGGACTTCCAATACTATGTTGAATAGTAGTGATGAGAGAGGGTATCCTTTTTTTTGTGCCAGTTTTCAAGGGGAATACTAAATACAGCTTTTGTGCATTTAGTATGATGTTGGTTGTGGGTTTGTCATAAATGGCTCTTGTTATTTTGAGGTATGTTCCTTCAATACCTAGTTTATTGAGAGTTTTTAACATGGAGGAGTATTGAATTTTGTTGAAAGCCTTTTCTTTATTGAGATGATCATGTGGTTTTTGTGTTTAGTTCTGTTTATGTGATGAATCACATCTATTGATTTGTGTATGTTAAACCAACCTTGCAACCCAGGGATAAAGCCCACTTGATGGTGGTGGATAAACTTCTTCCTGTGTTACTGGATTTGGTTTGCTGGTATTTTGTTGAGGATTTTTGCACCAATGTTCATCAAGGATATTGGCCTGAAGTTTCTTTTTGTGTCATATCTCTGCCAGGTTTTGGTATCAGGATGATGTTTGCTTTATAGAATGAGTTAAGGAGGAGTACCTCCTCCTCGATTTTATGGAATAGTTTCAGTAGGAATGGTACTAGTTCTTATTTGTGCATCTGGTAGAATTCAGCTGTGAATCTGTCTGGTCCTGGGCTTTATTTGGTTGGTAGGCTATTTATTACTAATTCAATTTTGAAACTCCTTATTGGTCTGTTCAGGGATTCATTTTCTTCCTGGTTCAGTTTTGGGATGGTAAATGTGTCCAGAAATTTATCCATTTCTTCTAGATTATCTAGTTTGTGTGCATAAAGGTACTCATAATAGTCTCTGGTGGTTATCTGTATTTCTGTGGGGTCAGTGGTAACACTCCCTTTGTCATTTCTAATTGTGTTTATTTGGATCCTCTCTCTTTTCTTCTTTATAAGTTCAGCTAGCAGTGTGTTTTATTAATTTTTTGTTGTTGTTGTTTTTCAGAGAATCAACTCCTGGATTCTTTGATCTTTTGAATGGTTTTTTGTATCTCAATCTCTTTTGGTTCAGCTCTGATTTTGGTTATTTCTTGTCTTCTGCTAGCTTTGGGGTTGGTTTGCTCTTGGTTCTCTAGTTCTTTTAGTTGCAGTGTTAGGTTGCTAAATTAAGAGTTTTCTAACTTTTTGATGTCAATATTTAGTATTATAAGTTTTTCTTTTAACACTGCTCTAGCTGTGTCCCAGAGATTCTGGTATGTTGTATTTTTGTTCTGGTTGTTCCAAAGAACTTCTTGTTTTCTGTCTTAATTTCATTATTTACCCAAAAGTCATTCAGGAGCAGGTTATTCAATGTCCATGTAATTGCATGGTTTTGAGCAAATTTCTTAGTCTTAATTGCTAATTTTATTGCACTGTGATCTGAGAGAGTGGTTGTTATGATTTTAGTTCTTTTGCATTTGCTGAGGAGTATTTGATGTCTGATTGTGTGGTCGATTTTAGAGTATGTGCCATGTGGCAATGAGAAAAATGTATTTCTGTTGTTTTTGTGTGGAGAGTTCTGTAGATATCTATCAGATACATTTGTTCCAGTGCTAAGTTCAGGTCCTGAATATCTTTGTTAATTTTCTGTCTCAGTAATCTGTCTAATATTGTCAGTGAGGTGTTGAAGTCTCCCACCATTATTGTGTGGGAGTCTATGTCTCCTTGAAGGTCTCTAAGAACTTGCTTTTTGAATCTGGATGCTCCTATTTGAGCGTATATATATTTAGGATAGTTAGTCTTCTTACTAAGTTGTACCCTTTATCATCATGTAATGTCCTTCTTTGCCTTTGTTGATCTATGCTGGTTTAAAGTCTGTTTTGTCCTAAATTAGGACTCACACCCCTGCTTTTTTCTGTTTTCCATTTGCTTGGCAGATTTTTCTCTATCCCTTTATTTTGAGCCTATGTGTGTCACTGCCTATGACATAGGTCTCTTGAAGAGAGCGTACCACTGGGTCTTGGCTCTTTATCCAGCTTGCCACTCTGTGCCTTTTAATTGAGGCATTTAGCTGGTTTACATTCAAGGTTAGTATTGATATGTGTTGATTTGATCCTGTCCTCACGATGTTAACTGGTTATTATGCAGACTTGTTTGTGTGGTTGTTTTATAGTGTCACTGGTACTTTTAAAGTACACTGCTTAAAGTAGTATAATATTATTTATTTATTTATTTATTTTGAGACAGAGTCTCACCCTGTCGCCCAGGCTAGAGTGCTGTGGCATGATCTCGGCTCACTGCAACCTCTGTCTCCCAGGTTCAAGTGGTTCTCCTGCCTCAGGCTCCTGAGTAGCTGGAATTACAGGTGTGCACCACCACGCCCGGCTAATTTTTGTATTTTTAGTAGAAATGGGGTTTTGCCATGTAGGCCAGGCTAGTCTCAAACTCCTGACCTCGGGTGATACTTTCCCGCCTCGGCCTCCGAAAGTGCGGGATTACAGGCGTGAGCCACTGTGCCCGGCCAAAGTGGTATAATATTTTTAAGTAGATTCTGATAAAGCAAAAATATGTATTGTAAATTCTAGAATAGCCAATAAAAATTTTTAAAGCGGTAAATATAATAAGTTAAATATTGGTCAGTAAAAGAAACAATAACAAATCATTTTTAATTTGCCAATATAGGAGGAAATAACCAAAGTCATTGTAAAAACAACAACAAAAGTAGAAAAAAACTCTTATAGTGACGAGCCCAGCAGGATATTGGGGTATTTGTCTGAATTGTTTGATGTTTATGGTATCTGTCAGCTCCACAAAATGTGTGATTTGTTGTGTTTTCTTTTCTCTAAGTAAATATTCATTTTTATCTTCAGTTTTGTATTTGAAATTTTGTATCATTTTTTTCTTAAAGAGAGCCCTCAGAATTATTTATTTATTTATTTATTTATTTATTTATTTATTTTTGAGATGGAGTTTCGCTCTTTTTGCCCAGGCTGGAGTGCAATGGCACGATCTCGGCTCACTGCAACCTCCACCTCCCGGGTTCAAGCGATTCTCCTGCCTCAGTCTCCCGAGTAGCTGGGATTACAGGCATGTGCCACCATGCCTGGCTAATTTTGTATTTTCAGTAGAGACGGGGTTTCTCCATGTTAGTCAGGCTGGTCTTGAATCCCCGACCTCGGGTGATCCACTCACCTCGGCCTCCCAAAGTGCTGGTATTACAGGCGTGAGCCACCACGCCCGGCCCCCTCAGAATTATTTAAGCTTTATGCCACATAAGACCTTTAGACAAGGTGCTGCTCGAGGACCTGTGAAAACACAGAGATGGCCCCTCATCAAGCTTTTCAAATGGGTTGTATGACTGCCTTTGAACGTGCTTGCTAACAAAAGTTTGTATATATGACAAAATTGGGTCTAAGATTTGTTTTCAATGTGATACACTACCTGGTAAACAGCTTGTAGAGGAGGAACCAAAGCAAGGTAGCCATATAATTTATCAGCCAAACGAGGACACTTTTAAGAGTGCTAAACTACTAAACTGAAGGGCACACCAGCATAATAGGCACAAAGTCTGGTTCAAGCAAACTGAACCAATAGCCCCTCACCTACTTCCAAATACTGGATACTGCAGATAGTATCCAGGAAATAATTTCTGACAGACCAAATGGGCTTACATCAGTTTGCAACAGTTGGAATTTATATGTTTATGTACATACATATGTATACACGTGTATGTGCCTATGTATATGTGTATACACGTATACACGTGTGTATATGCATATACGTGTGTGTATGTGTATACATGCATGTATACATATATTCGTATATATATGCAAATTCTGTTACAAACTCTGTATATGTCTGTGTGTATATATATGTTTGTATGTATAAACTGTAGGTGCAGAAAAATTCTACTTCCATCCTCTTAGGGTCCTGGCTAGGTGCAAGAATTAAATTGAGATAAAATAGATTCACAAGAGAAAAGCATACACATGTATTTAATACACATTTTACATAGCACAGGTACCCTCATAAAGAAATGAAGACCAAAAAAGCATCTAGCATCAGTTGCTTTATACTGAATTGGACAACGAATAGTAAACTGTGAAAATGTGACTAAATTATGTGGGGAGGCTTAAAAGATAAGAGTTATTACAACAAGGTCTGTACAGTGTTCCCTCAATCTCAACTTCTTGACCTTGAAGATAAGGATGTTGCCTTTTCTTCTAGAACAGAGAGAGTGTCTTTCACATGGGAATTTCATCTTTTGCTCTTATGAAACAGCATGAAGGTCAAAGTGATCTTTTTGCACCTGCTGCTTTTCAAGAGTCTATTTAAATAGTTGATATGCTATGATAGCATATTCTAACTCCCTCAATGTGTATATAAATGCAAACTGTTCCAAACTTTTTAATGCATGTAAGTATACATATGTGTGTTGCGTGTATATATCCTATTTTTTTAAAAAAAATCAAAATAAAATCTGCTGCTGAGGGTTTGTAAAAAAACAATTTGATAAACACTTCAGATATGTAGTCTTCACTGGGAATGGCTGAAGATGCATTTCTAGTGTCACTTCATACTCAAAAAACACAAGGACTGAAGAACAAAATGAGGGACTTTCTAAAGGCAGAATAATTCTATTACCTGTATTATTTGTCTTCCTTGCGGAATCTAGTTCATTATTTGATACAGCATGAAAACTGCAAACCTCTAGGTTTTCTCAAAACTCTGTCAGGTCAGAGGTGAGAGTAGGCAATAAGAGTGCCCTGAAAGCTGGAGCCACAGTAAATGTATCCAGGTCTCTGCTCTCTACATATCCAATCCCCAGACCTCCCTCTTTATATGGAGCAATCCCCAAAAGGAGTATGTTTCAGAAACAATGTGCAATAGCCTTCATTATAATCCCATGAAATGGGTGAATATGACTGTAACACTCACCAAGCGATTATACCAAAATAGAAGGAAGTGAGCATTACAATTATATTTACTCTAGAATTTGAAGCCAAGAATTGCTGTAAAAATCATCAGAATTTTGGCATGTAGTTCATAAGTTTTTGAAAAATCTCAAATATTACTAATCAATTCTCTGAGTCTGTTTCCTATTTGGAAAGAAATCTAGTGTCTTACATTTCCCAAAACGGTTGCCAATGCATTTTCATCAGAAGAGGTTCTGGGCACCTATGTCAATCAAGATCCAAGTTTCCAAATTCATGGTGACAGCAGAGTCTTTACCAGAAAATATACAAAAGATGTGACTTCACACTCAAATGACTTTTTGGTTTCTTGTCTGACAGTGTTCAATCTTTTAGTGTCCATGATTAAATGAACACTTATGTTACAAACAATTTTTAAATAGATTCTTCTGCCTATGACTGTAATGAGAAAATAATTATTCAAAAACAGTTCAGTTTTAATAGGAGTTGAAATTCAGTCAACGGAATTCTGTGGGTTTTTTTGTTTGTTTGTTTTTTGGAGGCTTTAGTTAAAAAAGTATTGCATTTATTTCATGTTTTGTCAATGCTATTTCTACCAAGTATAGTCATTGTCACATCACCATTATCATTATCACCAACAACTATTCTGAAGGGAAATTATCTATAGGTCGAATAAATGAATGAAAAGAACTATCAAAGTTTAGGGAATTCTAAATTGGTGATTTGCTCTGCGGGAGAGCACAGTACCTGGACTGTGGCTCAAGTTTCCCCCTCAAGATGCCACAGCATCTTGGGATGCCGTGACAGTGGATCATGAGGTCAGGAGATTGAGACCATCCTGGCTAACACGGTGAAACCCCGTCTCTACTAAAAATACAAAAAATTAGCCAGGAGTGTTGGTCTGCACCTGTACTTAGGAGGCTGAGGCAGGAGAATTGCTTGAACCCGGGAGGCGGAGGCTGCAGTATGCCGAGATCACACCACTGCACTCCAGCCTGGGTGACAGAGTGAGACTCCGTCTCAAAAAAAAAAAAAAAGAAAAAAAGTCTCTTTATGCTGTTTCACTCTCTCTTTGTTCTCTCTTTCCCTTCCTTCCTACCCTCCTTCCTTCCTTCCTTCCCTTTCTTTTCTTTCTTTCTTCTTGTTTCTCCATCTTGATTTACTTTCCCTCTGGTGCACAGAAAGAAGCTAAAGAAGCTAATGCTGCTCTGCTCATGGCACACCGTCAGCACTGGTTAATCGACTTGGTTGTGTTTTAGTTCCTTATTTTTCTCTCTCTGTCCCCCCTCCCCCATCTCTAGCCTTCTACTTTATTATATTTAAAATATGTGCCCTCATACATCATTCTTATTTGTGTTCCAATAAATACATATTCTCGAAATAAATTTTAAGAATTTTATAAAGTCTTATAAATGATATTGGATTTAAATATTTTCTTTTTTAATTTATACTATTCTTAAGTTCTAGCCACACTGTTATCTGTTAATGCAGTAGATTCATTTTGATAACAGTATAGTATTATACCATGGAATGATAACAAAGTTTATTATTATTATTATTTTGAGACAGAGTCTTGCTCTATTGCCCAGGCTGGAGTGCAGTGGCACAATCTCGGCTCACTGCCTCAGCCTCCCAAGTGGCCAGGATTACAGGTGTGTGCACCACCATGTCCAGCTAATTTATTTATTTATTTATTTATTTATTTATTTATTTATTTATTTCCTTCCTTCCTTCCTTCCTTCTTGCCTTCTTGCTTTCTTGCTTTCTAGGTTTTTTGTATTTTTAGTAGAGATGGGGTCTTGCCATGTTGGCCAGGCTGGTCTTGAACCCCTGACCTTAAGTGATCCGCCTGCCTTGACCTCCAAAAGTGCTAGGGTTCCAGGCATGAGCCACCACACCGGGCCTATAACACAGCTTAAATGCCAGTTTCCCTAAGGGCAGTCATCTATCTCAGACAAAATTTTGCCTGGTAGAAATGCTGCTGCGAGTGTCCTCAAACATGGGTCTGTGCTTGAGTTTCTACCAGGTATACACACTGGAACGGACTTGTGGGGTTTAATGGTACATCCATATCTAATATCACTAAGCACTGCCAAGATATTCTCCCAAATGACTGAATATGAGGATTCCCTCCTCATTGATCTCCTTAACCTCAACATGACTTTCTCAAGTTTGACATTTGGCAAATTAGTGATTAGTCATAAATTTAACTTGCATTTCACTTGAACATCTTTTTGTTTTACACTTATTAGCCATTTGGTTTTCCCTTCTCTGAATTACCTCATCATCTTTGCCCAGATATCTATTGGCTGTCGTTTTTCTTGCTAATTTGGACATTTACTCTATGTTCTAGACATTTAATCCCTTTTTATATTTTAGATATTGCAAATATCTTCTTCCAGTCTAGCAGCATATCTTAACTTGGTGATGGTAAACTTCATTAAACAGAAAAAATTTGTGGTAAAAGTAAAAAGCATGAAGCTTTACCTAAAGGTTTTTACTTTAGAGAATCTAATTTTTTAAATTCTTCCACAGTTCAAGATAATAAAGATATTCTCATATGTTTTATGTTACTTAATTTTGTAACTTTATCTTTATTATTTAAGTCTTTAACCCATCTGAAGGCCATATGGTGTTAAGTAGCAAGTCTATTTTATGTTTTCTCTTCATAGCGGGATAATTCCTTTAACATTATCCATTAATCATCTGCCGTATACCTACTGATTTGTAATGGCCATCATACACTGAACTCCATATGTATTCGATTGGTGCAAATGTAATTGCAGTTTTTGCACTGTTTAAAATTTGCCGTTTGATACTGAGATCCATTCTTAAATAAATGTGGTTATGTGATACATCATTTTAATGCACATTTCTTGCTTTATGATTTTTGCTAATGACTTCTTACTTGCTGTGTATTTTACATTTACTTTTGACTATGGAAGTGGTATTAGACAGAAAGCAAATTTAAGTGATTTTCTTATTTGAGTTGAAAATGGGTCATAAAGCAGCAGAGACAACTCACAACATCAACAATGCATTTGGCCCAGGAGCCACTAACAAACTTACAGGGCAGTGGTTGTTCAAGAAGTTTTGCAAAAGAGACCAGAGTCTTGAAGATGAGGAGCATAGTGGCTGGCCATTGGAAATTGACAACAACCAATTGAGAGCAGGCATCGAAGCTGATACTCTTACAACTGCACGAGAAGTTGCTGAAGAAGTCAACGTTGACCATTCTATGGCCGTTTGGCATTTGAAGCCAATAGGAAAGGTGAAAAAACTCGATAAAAGGGTGCCTCATGAACTGAGCAAAAATTTTTTAAAAATTGTCGTTTTGAGGTTTCGTCTTCTCTTATTCTACACAACAACAAACCATTTCTCGATCGGATTGTGACATGCAACGAAAAGTGGATTTTATACAACAACTGGCAATGACCAGCTCACTGGTTGGACTCAGAGGAAGCTTCAAAGCACTTCCCAAAACAAAACTTGCAGCAAAAAAAGGTCATGGTCACTGTTTGGTGGTCTGCCACCAGCCAGTCTGATATACTACAGCTTTCTGAATTTCAGCAAAACCATTACATCCAAGAACTATGCTCAGCAAATCGATGCGATGCACGGAAAACTGCAATGCCTGTAGCTGGCATTGGTCAACAGAGGGGGCCCAATTCTCCTCCACAACGATGCCCAACTCTACGTGGCACAACCAACGCTTCAAAAGTTGGACGGATTGGGCTTTGAAGTTTTGTCTCATCCGCCACATTCACCTGACCTCTTGCCAACCGACTACTACTTCTTTAAGCATCTGGACGCTTTTTGCAGAGAAAATGCTCCCATAACCAGCAGGATGCAGAAAATGCTTTCCAAGAGTTCATGGAATCCCGAAGTACAAATTTTTAAGTAACATTCTTCTCAATGGTAAAAATGTGTTGATAGTAATGGTTCCTATTTTGATTAATAAAAATGTGTTTTAACCTAGTTATAATGATTTAAAATTCATGGTACGAAATTGCAATTACTTTTCCGCCAACCTAATACATGATACTTCTGGAACTTTCGTACTGTTCCTTTAGTCAGTTCTCTTTTCCTGCACCAGTGTCATGCTGTTTTTACTTCTTTGTACTAGATCCCAAGTGTTGATATGACACGTTTCCCCTTTTTTTATTTAAAAAAGTTTACATTTATTTATGAGCTTTTATTTTCCCATATTAATTTTAGAAAGCCAGTTTCTCAAATTTCATGAAAGAATCCTCCAGGAATTCTAGGCCGGGCGCGGTGGCTCAAGCCTGTAATCCCAGCACTTTGGGAGGCCGAGACGGGCGGATCACGAGGTCAAGAGATCGAGACCATCCTGGCTAACACGGTGAAACCCCGTCTCTACTAAAAAATACAAAAACTAGCCGGGCGAGGTGGCGGGCGCCTGTAGTCCCAGCTACTCAGGAGGCTGAGGCAGGAGAATGGCGTGAACCTGGGAGGCGGAGCTTGCAGTGAGCTGAGATCCGGCCACTGCACTCCAGCCCGGGCGACAGAGCGAGACTCCGTCTCAAAAAAAAAAAAAAAAAGAATCCTCCAGGAATTCTAACTGGAATGGCATTACATTTAAGATTAATTTGGAGGAGAAAATTACATCTTTCTTATGTTATGTAATCTCATCTTTGGAGATACCGTATCTCTTGACTTATTTAATTCTTCTTTTTATTAACTTCAGTAATTTAAAAAAATTCTTCTGCTTAAGATCTTGGGCATTCTGTTAGGTTTATTCCTGAATATCTCATAGTTTGTGTTGCCAAAAGTATCTTATTTTACTGTATTTCTTACTTAGCTATATCATCTTTTGTAGAAGAATGCTGTTGATTTTTGTACATTGAACTTGTAATCATCATTGTTTATTTAATTTTTTCTTTCTTCCACTAATTCTTTTATCTTTCTGGAATTCATATTAAAGGGGCATTGGCATTTCTTACCTCTACCCGTCATATCTCTTAACTTTTCTTTCATTCCTTCTATTTTTTTACCTTTTTTTATGTTTTCAGAGGGAGTTCCTCCACTTGATCCTCTGATTCACTAATTCTTACCTCAATTGCATTCATTCTACACTTCAACTCATCCATTGAGTTATTATTCTAATAGTTCAGACACTAACTGAAGATCACAGAGTGATCCTAATAGACATCACATAGTATAAAACAGTACCCCTCACACACACAAAAAAAATTTGATATAATAAATTGTTTTCTTTTTTTTAATTATACTTTAAGTTCTGGGATACATGTGCAGAACGTGCAGGTTTGTTGAATAGGTATACATGTGCCATGGTGGTTTGCTGCACCCATCAACCTGTCATCTACATTAGGTATTTCTCCCAATGCTATCCCTCCCCTTCCCCTAGACTCCCTAACAGGCCCTGGTGTGTGATGTTCCCCTCCCTGTGTCCATGTGTTCTCATTGTTCAACTCCCACTTATGAGTGAGAATATGAGGTGTTTGGTTTTCTGTTCTTGGAATACAACTGACGAGGGATGTGAAGGACCTCCTCAAGGACAACTACAAACCACTGCTCAAGGAAATCAGAGAGGACACAAACAAATGGAAAAACCTTTCATGCTCATGGACAGGAAGAATCAATATCACGAAAATGGCCATACTCCCCAAAGTAATTTATAGATTCAATGCTATTCCCATCAAGCTACCACTGACTTTCTTCACAGAATCAGAAAAAACTACTTTAAATTCCATACGGAATCAAAAAAGAGCCCAGATAGCTAAGACAATCCTAAACAAAAAGAACAAAGCTGGAAGCATCACACTACCAGGCTTCAAACTATACTACAAGGCTACAGTAATCAAAACAGCATGGTACTGGTACCAAAATAGATATATAAACCAATGGAACAGAACAGAGGCCTCAGAAATAATGCCACACATTTACAATCATCTGATCTTTGGCAAACCTGACAGACACAGGCAATGGGGAAAGGATTCCCTACTTAATAAATATTTTTCTTTAAAATGCCACTAAATTTGACATGCTTTGTTACACAGCAATAGATAACCAACCAGATCTTCCCAAGATAGTAGAAAATGAAGTTCCTACATTGAGAGACAGATAAAATAAGTCCAATCTGGATTTTAAAAAGAAAATAAAAATAACCTAAAACATTTAACCTAGACTTAAAAGCAGCCTAGACAGGTCCCAGTGCAGAAAATCTCCTCCCTCTTACCTCTCAATGGCATCACAGGATTCAGAACATTGGAGAATTGCCAAACTGCCAGAGGCCTTTGACATCACTAGTCTCATCCCTGTGGACTATTTGGGGGACACTTCTGTTCATAGTGCTGTGGCCTGTTTATTAACTGAGGTAGCTGGCCTCATTATGAATATATCAAAATGTGCTTGGGTTTGCTCTTTGGATTCTCAGGGTGATTTTTAAAACACCTTTTTGATATGCTAAGAGCCTTTAATGAGGACAGAAAAAATTAATGCAAAAGATATTAAGCTACAAAAGAACTACTATCTCTTTTGCTGTTAGTTGACAGTCTACACATAGGAGTTGAAGAATGAATTGCCATTTACCAGCACGCCTCACTGAAGAAGACAACTTGCTACTGACCTTAAAAAAGAAAATACGTATTTGCCTTTAATTTGCCCCAATTTTGTAAAATTCAAGTTGCTCAGAGATAGCAGTGAGTGGTGATACGAGGGGAGAAGGGGTATGGGTTTTTAGACAGGCTAACCCCAATGTAGCATGTTGAAAAAAAGGAGAGGTCCTTGGGAAAGTTTTATTTTTCTCCCACTTTTCTTCAGTTTCTTCATTCATAAAAAGAAAATAATAATACCCAATTATCAAGGACAATGTGAGAATTTCTAAATTGCTTGATACACAAAAGAACTCAATAAATGATAGTCGTCACTTTTACTATTATGGCCATTATCATTAACAAGCAAGGAATAAATCTTAGTAATGCACAACAAAGTTAAAACCTAGGGAGGTCACGGAAGGAAAGGAAAGCAGTTTGTTGACATATTCACTTCAAAACCAGTAAGGCTACAGAGTTACCAGAAAAAAATCCAGAAATACCATAACTAAGTCCTTAGGGCACAGGACCAGAATCCAAGAAGTCAGTTTGGGCAAAGTATTCAAATGGAGTCAAGGGAATACAGAGCTCATATTGATAGCAAATTTTGACCTGTATAGCCCATTTCATTTTCTATACCATTTTTACAGGGCAATTTGCCTTAATTAATACTGTTATAGTAATCAGGGGCAGGAAAATCTTTTAGTGAAGGGCAATAAAAATAAAGTGAGAGAGAGAAATGTTGTTATCAAGAATTCCCCTTGAAGAGGCACTTGGTATTTGAAAAGAGTACTTTGATAAGTGTAGCAGTCAGTGTCAGTATTTAGCTAAGATTCTCTTGGATCCCTCTTCCTGTTTCTTTGTCCCCCCTTTTCCCCAGCTTCAATGTGTGATTGCCTGTCAGGGTCCACAGCAGTGCTTCTTCTTTGAGGGATGGCCCTCAGGAACTGTACACAGGGAAAGCCTCAAATACATGAGGGTTTATAGCCCATTGAGTTGGCTTTTGGTCAATGATTAATGGTACCAGAGAATGGAAGTCCAGCTTTCTTGCCTCCAGTCACCAACTGTGAGGTGTAATTTCTATACCACTGGATAGGGGCAAGTCTAGGACTTCACCTAAGGCTATACCTTTGCTTGGCTTCTTCCTCTTCTGCATTCTGCATCCCTCACTCTTTTTCCAGTTTCTCTTGGAAACACCTTCAATAAATCACTTGTGCTCAAATCTTCATTTCAGCATTTGCTTCTAGGGAACACAACCTAAGACACTGAGCCAATGAGGTGTTGGCTGCAACCCCAAAGGAATGCATAAGTAACAAAACGTAATTGCTATCTGCCTTTTATAATTGGTGGGCCCTATTAATTGGAGGCCTTTTTTTTCAGTGAGTTTCAGAACATACATTTCATAGCAGTTGCTGAGACAGAGCTGGTGATTTGTGTGATATGACCACCACCACCACCAATGCCCCATACACACATATAAATCATATTTTCTATAAAATAAGTAATGTTCATGTCTCATTTTTAAGCTGTTCACATGTAAAGTGGATTTTTTGAAGAATTAGATCAAGTGCTGGGTTCTCCATCAGAATGGGCAAGATGTATAAACAAAGTTTGTTCTCATGAACCTACACAGGGACAGATGGTAAGGTCACATTTCACTGCGGTTCCGCGTAAGAAAGACAAGATTTTAAGTTGTAATCCACAAGGAAAAACAACAGTAATAACATTAGCCTAATCTTAATCTGTTTGTTCTCCACTTTCATTAATCCCTGAGTTAAATAATATGTTTAATCCATGTGTACCAAGTATCACATTCTGTCATCCAAAGTCTAACATAATGAAAACATTTGCTTCCCTCCTTCCTTCAGTAATCAAAGCTACCGTCTATCATTCCAGCTCTTTAGTAGCTCGCTCTTTCTCCTTTCCCCATTCTCCTTCCTTTGGGTATCTTCCTACCTTCCCTTAATTGAAGGCCGATGTCATCTTGAAAGAATGTGCACTCTCCATTTTCAGAGGCTCTGCCATCAACCCAGCTGCCTGGTAGCCTGTCATTGCCCATCTCTGTCAGTTAAAAGAGGAACACAAACCTTCAGTGACATTATGCAAATGTGTAACTTTGCCTGGAGATGAACTGCTTGGATGCCAATGTGTAAGTAGCACTGAAATAGTACATTGTTCACTTAGACAGCTGTGACCTAATACGTGTCACAAAAACAAAGAAAAATTTTCCTGACCTCATTTGCTACGGGAATCTACAACATTTAGAGTAGAATGCCATTCTTGACCAAAGTTCTCATAAGACAAACATGCCTTTAGAATTCTATAATCTATACCATCTAGGACAAGCCATCAATAGAAGTGGAATTGAAAGCTTAATGAGAAAAGTTGCTTATCCTAGTGCTCCAACAGGAAATGTCTTTCTGTGATTCACACCACACCCAAAATAAAGACGAAGCAGAGAAAGTCTATTCTTTGGGTTTTTGTCAAGTTTTCCTCTCCTCTCCTCTCCTCTCCTCTCTTTTCCTCTCTTCTTTTATCCTTTCCTGAAAGTTCATTAGGCGAATTCAACTAATCTAGAGGTACTAAAATTCCAAGATACCAAGCCATATAAACTATTGTTATTTAAGCATACTATTAAACTTACCTATAATTGCACCTCATGGCCATTTTGGCCACTAATATTCCTAGTCTTCCCTTTCTTTTGCTCAACAAATATTTAGTAACTATTAGCCATGATCAAGCACTTAAATATGTTCTGGGAAGGCTGGGCACATTGGCTCACACCTGTAATCCCAGCACTTTGGGAGGCCGAGGCTGACGAATCACCTGAGATCAGGAGTCGGAGACCAACCTGGCCAACATGGTGAAACCCTGTTTCTACTAAAAATACAAAAAAAAAAAAAAAATTAGCCGGGCATGGTGGCAGTCACCTGTAATCCCAACTACTCAGGAGGCTGAGGCAGGAGAATCGCTTGAAACCGGGAGGCGGAGGTTGCAGTGAGCAGAGATCGTGCCATTGCACCCCAGCCTGAGCAAAAAGAGCGAAACTCCATCTCAAAAATAATAACAATAAGTTCTGGGAAAAGCACCATATTGAATCACAAAGGGCCTATTCTCAATGGGCTTGCAAACTAGTAGGGGAATTAAGATATGTATGCACATAAAATCAGTGAGACTGTGCATGTTTTGATGATTCCCAAGGATCTCAATGAGAAGGTAACATTTATAAAGAAAGATAGAGGAAGGAAGTTATAGTGATTTTCTTGTAACTATAACAAATTACCACAAACTTGGTGGCTTAAAAACAACACAAATTTACTCTTGTAGTCCTGGAGGGCAGAAGTCTAAACTTCATTTTAGGGAGTTAAAAATGTCAGCAGGTCTGCTTACTTCTGGAGGCCAACCCACGCTTCCTACACCATCTAATGGCTGCTCTGGCATTTCTTTTTTGTTTGTTCATTTTGCTTTTGTTTTGAGATGGAGTCTCGCTCTATCACCCAGGCTGGAGTGCAGCGGCAGGATCTCGGCTCACTGCAACCTCCACCTCCTGGGTTCAAGTAATTGTCTGCCTCAGTCTCCTGAGTAGCTAGGATTATAGGCGCCTGCCACCATGCCTGGCTAATTTTTGTATTTTTAGTAGAGACGGGGTTTCACCATCTTGGCCAGGCTGGTCTTGAACTCCTGACTTTGTGATCCACCCACGTTGGCCTCCCAAAGTGATGGGATTACAGGAGTGAGCCACTGCGACCGCTGGCATTTCGTAATTTGTAATTGCATCACTTTAAAAACTCCCCTTCTGGCTTCACATTACCTTCTTCCAATCTGGTCCCCTCTTATAAGGAGACCCTTGTGATCATATCAGGCTCACCAAGGTAATACAAAATAATCTCCCCATCCTAAAATGCTTAACTAAATCGCATCTGCAAAAATCTCCTTTCGCCATGAAAGGTAACATGTTCACAGGTTCCAGGGATTAGGAGATGGACATCTTTGGTGAACAGGAGTTGCATTATTTAGTTTACCACAGAGGTGTTCCAGACCCAAGGCATTTTCTACCAAAGTCATGGAAGTAAGTAGGGATACCATTGTTTGAGGAATGGCAATGTGCAGTGGAGATAGGGAATCTCCATGTATGTGATGGGCGAAACACTACTAAAGAGGCTGAAAACTTTATTTAAAGACAACTGAGGCTGGGTGCGGTGGCTCACACCTATAATTGCAGCACTTTGGGAGACCGAGGTGGGTGGATCACTTAAGGTCAGGAGTTTGAGACCAGCCCGGCCAACATGGTAAAACCCCGTCTCCACTAAAAACACAAAAATTAGCCAGAAGCGGTGGTAGCCTTTGTAATCCCAGCTACTCAGGAGGCTGAGGCAGGAGAATCGCTTGAACCCGGGGGGTAGAAGTTGCAGTGAGCAGAGATCACCGCCACTGCACTCCAGCCTGGGCAAGAGTGAAACTCTGTCTCAAAAAAAAAAAAAAAAAAAAAAGACAACTGAAAGTAATCAAAAGTGTGCAGCAGCAGATTTTTAAAAATTAACATGGCGTCAATATACAGGATGATGTACAATAGCAATCTCAAACATAAATGTTACAGAAGCCCAACAGGTACCTTAAATGCTCTTATTGTGAGGAGAACAAGATCCGGGCAGCACCTTGGAAGACAGGAGAGCCCAGGCTCCACTGTAAAAAGGCCAGCACTGGGCAGCCCAAGCCAGCTGCTGCTCTAAAAGGATATGGACTCAGTGGTGTCATAGTATCAGATTTTAAAAAAAAAAAAAAAGAGAAATCAAGATTTCATAGAACATCTTCCAATTTTTAAATGTTAAAAACTATTCAGTTTTCTTTAAAAAAAATTAAAAAACATTGTAATGTTAAAACAGCATGTCTGTTAGCCTGACACAGCCCACAACTGGCAGTTTGCAGGCTCTGCACTGAGGAAGGCAAGACCAGTCAGCTGACTTCATCCAGTGCTCAGGGCCAGTCCCTGCTCTGCACATGGAAGGCAACTGAGATTAGAAACATGGTGAGATACCTAATTGCTGCACTGCCCTTTCATGAATCTCAACCTGCTAAAATATTCATCTGCCGTCTAGTTGGGGAAACAGAACATAGGATAATTGACCCCAAAAGGTCAGGTGTGCTAAGTGTCAGTAAGTGTTACATTAACAAATGCAACAGGAATCAAAAGAACACTTTGCTAGAGCAGTCTGGCAGAAGGCCTTTTGGACAGTTTATTTCCCAAAGGCCCGTCTCAGTTTTTTTCGGCACAGTTCTTATCTGCTCAAGCAAAGTTTTTCATTCCAGCAGCAGACATGACTGGGGCCTATTCTATAGCCAATCCTATCCCTGGACTTTTCTTAGTAATAGAACTTGGATTCTGTATAAGAATCCATGTGTTTCAGGAGAACCTAGGCCCCTCCTCAACTCTGGGGATAAATCTTGTGTAGCATAAGCCAATCAAGGCCACTCCATTTCCCTTCCCAGTTTCAGAGTGGGTCCAACAATGCTGTTTTGACCATTGAAATGTGAAGGCAAATCTGCTGGGTGACTTATAGAGGAGTGTTCTCGGCTCTTATAAAAGGATAGACACTCTTTCAGACACTGAAACTTACTGTGTGATGTCTGGAGCTGTTACAGTCATCTTGTGTCCGTGCTGGGGCCAATATGAGAAGAATCAACATGCTAAAGGTGGCATAGCCCAAAGACGGCATGAACCTGCATCAGTGGTGATGTCAGCTGCTGAAAGTTAGTATGGAAATGCTACACACCTGGTGTGCAGTTGATTGGTTTCATAACCATAAGGAAGGCAATACCATTGTTATAAAAGTCAGGCCTAACAGAAACTGGCAGTGGAATATGACAGGGGGCCTCTGGAAAGAAAAGGACAGACCCTGTGCCTTCATGCAGGTGAAGATCTGGCTGAACCGGTTCCACAAGGTTATTGCATACATCGCCTGAGTTTAAAAGACTGTGCTCACTTTGAAGAATCAGTCATTGTTAGACCTTGGTAAAATGTCTAATTTCCTATCCGGATAAAAAAAAATAAAATCTTAAAAAAAAAAAAAAAAAAGGCCTTTCAACACCAAAGGCAGATTAGTTGGAAGACTGGGAAAGATGAGTACAGCAAAGTGTCAAGGGAGCAACTAAGAGAACTGACTGCAGAGGCTTGAGGCAGTAATAATGGGAGCAGGTCCAGCAACAGCAGGAGGATACCAACCACAGCAGCACAGGAAAGGGGCAAGCTCCACCTATGTCAGGCCCTGACGGTATTGCTAAGAGCACACTAGTCCAGCCAGCCCAGCAATCTGGAGGCCATTTAGTGAAAAGGAAAAGATTTCTTTAAAAGAAAAACTTCATTAACTGCCTACAGAACCTCAAATAGTGTCACACTGAAACCTTGCTACCTATTCGCAAAACCTGGGGACATTTGGTATATGAGAAAGTTAATTTCCAGTTATTTAGTAGAAAGCTAAATTCTGTCAATTCAAACTTGGAAATAATTAAGATTATAGCTGCTGAAGAGGGGTATAGGCAGTGATAAATTAAAATATAGTGGGGGCTGGACACAGTGAATCATGCCCATAATCCCAACACTTTGGGAGGCCAAGGAGGGAGGATTGCTTGAGCCCAGGAGTTTGAAGCCAGCCTGAACAATATAGTGAGACCTTGTCTCTACAAAAAATAAACAAAATTAGCCAGGAGTGGTGGCATGTGCCTATAGTCTCAGCTACTCGCTACTCAGGAGGCTGATGTGGGAGGATTGCTTGAGTTCAGGAGGTTGAGGCTGGAGTGAGCCAAGATCACACCATTGCCCTCCAGCCTAGATAACACAGGGAGAGCTTGTCTCAAAAAATAATAATAATAAACAATAAGTGATAAAATACAGTAGGGTAAAACAATACACAAATGGATGCACAAAGATAAAGAACAAAGACAAGAAGCAGTAAAATCTATATTCATCCTAAAAGAGAAAGTTGAGATTTTTATGCAATTTAAGTAGAATATGGTCATGTCACTTAACAATGACATACATTCTGAGAAATGCATCTTTAGGTGATTTTGTCATTGCGCAAACATCAGAGTGTATTTACACAAACCTAAATGGTATAGCCTACTACACACCTGGGCTATACAGTATAACCTGTTGCTCCCAGGTTACACACCTGCACAGCATGTTACTGTACTGAATACTGCAGGCAGTGGTAACACAGTGGAAAGTACGCATATCTAAAGATACCTAAACATAGGGAAGGGACTGTAAAATACTATATAAATGATAAGAAATGGTACACTTGTATAGGGCACTTACTATAAATGGACTATAAATGGAACTTGCAGAACTAGAAGTTGCTCTGAGTGAGTTAGTGACCGAGTAGTGAGAGAATGTGAAAGTCTAAAACTTTACCATACACTATTCTAGTCTTTCTAAACACTGCATACCTAGGCTACACTAAATTTATTTTAAAATATTTTTATTTCTTCAATAATAAATTAACCTTAGCTTACTAGGTGACTCCATCATCTATGCAGTCTGTTGTTGACTGAAACCCGCTATGCAGCACATGACTGCAATTTAATTAGAAAAATCTTTTATCAATAAAATACTACTTAATGGAAGTATGACCTACAGATCAGAAAGAAAGCTAGTCACACTGAAAATTATGAACCAAGTAAAGCTGATAAGAAACGGTCTATTAGAAAGACAATTTGAGTACCTTGACTACATTTTTTGTACATGATTCTCAACAAAAAGTATAGGATGATTCTCTGAACCTATTTATTGATAAATGA